>NC_064247.1:31012045-31315681 GCF_003254725.2 Canis lupus dingo | reverse complement strand
AGCCCGCCGCCCCCCCGACCCAGGTGCTCCTTTATCCACCTTTTCATGTCTTTCTCTTTCTAGAATCTTGACATCGTCTTAGAAAAAGGGCAAGAAAGCAGCATGTTGGATGCTAACAGTGGCTTCTGCTAGGGAAGGGGGATTATTTGGGGAGTCTGTGGAGACTGAAGGCGAGTGAGGGCCTCTGCCCTCTGACCCAGGGATCAGTGTGTGTGTGTGTCCCCTGCCTGTGCACATGGCTTTGGCATGGGGACCAGCACCAGTGGGTCCCGCGGCCTGGACTGGCCTTGTCGCTCCACTTCCCCTGCCTGCAGGGACCCCGGGGAGGTCCAGTACAGAGCCCCACACTGACACGGGGGGAGCCGTGACTTGGACGTCCGCCCCCTCGTGCGGTTGACCCAGTCACAGTGGCAACTGGTGCGCATCCTGGGAAGAAAGAGTCTCTGGTCAGAAAGTGCGGTCACTGTGGGGTGCAAGCAGCACGGCAGGGTCAGTGTGGGGGGGGGGGGCTTGGCCACGGTGGAGACGCAGAAGAGGGAGGCTCCCAGGGCTCGTAGGCCTGGGCAGGGGGCTCAGAGCCACCCCAGGCGGGTGGGACTGGTGCGGGGAGAAGGCGGCGGGGGGCGGGGGGGCACCCGCTCCGGGAGTGGGGTGCTGGCCCCAGGGGTGGCCTGCGTGCGCTTGCAGCGGGGGCTGAGCCTTGTGGTCGGCTCTCGCGGGCTGCCGGCGTGGGCTGGGGCCTGCGTGGGCCCGGCGGTGAGGTCCCTTCAGGCTGCTGACAACCGCAGGCTCAGGGAGGTTCACGGGCCACCCAGGGTCACCCAGCCCCGGAGAGAAGCAGCGCTGCCGCAGGACCACGCCCCCTGGGCTTTCTTCGCTGCAGTTACCCCACAACGTGGCAGGGTGGGCGGAGGGTGGGGCTGCGGGGTCCAGGGTGCTCTCCTTACTTGAAGAGGCAGGGCACTGGCACCGGGGAGGCAGCGGGTGCGGCTCACGCGTGGTTCACCCGCGGAGATGACCTGGAAAACACCCCTGGGTCTGCCCTTTCCCGGAAAGGCGACTTCCTCCTTGGGCGACCTCTTCTGTGCCGAGTCGGGGGCTGTGGAGCAAGGGCCCCCAAGGAGTGGCTGAGCCTTGCTCCTCTGAGGACCCGGAGGAAGGACTAGGTTGGTCCCGTGGGCCCAGACTCGGCGGCCCGGCTCCGCTGTGGGACGTTGGAGCGTTAACTGTTCTGTGCCTCCCTCTCTGAGGCTCGTCTGGGGGCGTTGAGAGGCGCGAATGAGCTGATGGGTGAGCGAAGCCGTGAAAGTGCGTTGGGCATGTCCAGCCATCCCGCCCGCTGAGGCATAGCGGTTGGGCCCCCCATCCTGGGCTGGGGGTGCCCTTAGGGAGGGGGCAGGCTGGGAGCACGCCTCTGCCTCCAGGCGTCGTGCAGCTGGTCCTGGGAAACCAGATGTACACGCCTTCCTTCCGTGTCCCCCTGGCTGGGGTGGCCTGGAGGGGGGTGTTGTGGGGCTCCTTGCGGGGTTTCTGGGGCTTGGCCTTCCCACTGCACAAAGGAGGCTCTGTGAACCCAGCTTGGCTGCAGAGCCTGGGCGGGGGGTGGCGGGGGGGCTGGGCAGGGGTTTCTGTTGCAGATCCCGGGCCTGTGCTGCATGCCCTCCGAGCCGAGCAGGGACGGGGGACGGGGGGCGGCCCCGCCCTCCTGAGCCCTCCACTTACCAGCATCTGATTAGTGGGACTGGCCCTGTGTTTAAATTCTCCGCTTGTCTTCCTTCCACAGATAATTAGTGTCCATTTGTTCCTAGAGCTCGCCTGGCGACATCCGTCATTGCCGGAGCTTTCAGTGCTGCTCAGGAAATTTCTATCTGATGCAAAGTTGAAATGGCTGGAGTGGGACCCTGGCAGGGGCTCACTTCTGCTCACCAGCCTCTGGCACCTCCATGGGCTCCCCCCATCCCATGCCTGCATCTTGGCTTCTGAGTGATAAGGATGGGGGGCACCGCTGAGGGGGCCTGTCCTCTGGGGACACCGTGGGGAGGGGTGACCCGATGAGGGGCCAGCACGGGGAGGGGGGAGGCTCCTAGCTTGCATCCACCACCGCTGAGCTTTGGTAAGGGGTGGGGCGGTTTCCATGCTGAGCTACGGAGGGGGGGCTCAGTGACCCCCGTCGCTGCATGGGTGCAAGGTCTGTTGCAGACACATTCTCGGACATGCATGCTGCAGGGATGCACTCTGTCTCTCTCGCTCTCTTTCTCTTGCTCTCCGAGTGGCCTGGCCACCACCTGCCGGAGGGGCTTAAAGCCCCATGGTTTCTCCTGAGGGCAATCACTCTGATGGTGAGAACTCGGCCACTCCAGTGTGGGCTGGTGTCCATGTCCCCGGGTTGGGATCCATGTCCCCGGGCTGGGGTGCACATCCCTGGGCTGGGGTGCATATCCCCGCGCTGGGGTCCACATCCTGGGCCATGCCCTGGGTCTCCTGCGGGCAGGCGTGTCCATGAGGTGGTGCCCCATGCTATCTTGGCTGTGAACCCTGTCCTCTGATGCCGTGCACACCCAGTCCCCTGGGACACAAGGAACGGCAGCACCTACATGTAATTCTGGGTGTCTCTGCCTGTTGGTTGGACGGCCAGGCTGGAGGAGAGGCTCCTCGGGGCTGTATGCACTGTTCCCCTTCATGGTGCCTGGTGGAGCCCAGGGGAAGACCGTCCTGGCCGGTGCTGGGTGCCCTGACCCTGTGCCCACAGTAGACTGCACCACGGGGTCCAAGGCCTCAGTCTGAGCGTGCGATCTATCTGGTGTCAAGCACTTGGCTTTGCCATTTACTAGCTTCCGGCCCTGGGCACGTCTTTGCAGCGGGCTGGGTTGGGCCCGGTTCCCTCTCATCCACCCAGTGGGTTCACGGCCCCTTCTCTGCCTGCCCCAACTCTGCTACTTGTGTCCAATAAGATAATTGGTGTGCAAGTGCCCTGTGGCTCCGGGGATGGTAAGGTGACAGCTGGAGTTTTTTGTGAAACAGTAAGTGTATGTCATAGGGAATTCAGGCTTTGTTGCAGCAGGTGAGAGAAGCTTCTCTCCCATCCTGACTCCAGCATCCCTCTTCTGCTGCCGAGATGCAGCGTCATTAATTTACTTTTTTAAATATTTTATTTATTTATTTAAGAGAGAGAGAGAGAGAGCACACAAGCAGGGAGAGCGGCAGTCAGAGGCAGAGGGAGAAGCAGGCTCCATCTGGGGAACCCGAAGTAGAACTCAGTCCCAGGACCCCAGGACGACCTGAGCAGAAGGCAGGTCATGGTCTTAAAGAAAAAAATCTTAAAAAAAAATATAGAAAAAATCTAAAAAAAAAAAAAAATCCAAATGGATGGGATGATGCCACGCATATCCCCTCTTGCAGCAAATCCTTTCCAACTGTCGACATCTCTGCAGTCTTCAGATCCCACTGTGGGGTTTCCAGAAAGCAGTGTCCTTCCACAGGGGCATGTGATTTTTGGAGGGGGTCCTAGAGACAGTTTTGAAACACAGAATCACCCAGTGTGAAAATGATGCAGTTTTCGGGTCCCTTCCGCTCCTCCGAGGACATCAAGGGGGAAAGTCCTGGTGGGATATCGACACCTGTCCACGCAGCTGTGGCACCTGCTGGCTTCCCGTGTAGACCCGAGGCCCAGGGGCTCGCACTTGCGGCCTTTGGCAGGAACCCTGCTCATGCTCTGTTTGTTCTTACAAGTTAGCTTTATTTTATAATGGTGGTGGTGACCCTGGCTTTTCATTTTCAGGTCGTCACAGCAAGATTTCCTTTGAAACTGAGAATTTATCTCATGAAGGAAACAGCCACCTTTGAAACATTATGAGATAGATCATAAGATGAGGGTATCAGCAGCTTACAGAGTAATCAACACAACCCATACTCCCTTTTGTTTTTTACTTTGGATTTTTCTTTGTTTTTGTTTTCCCCCCATCTCATTTTATTTATTTATTTAGTTTCATCACATAGGTGCCCTCCTTTTTTTAAAAAAAAATAGAGTTTATTTATTTATTCATGAGAGACACACAGAGAGAGGCAGAGACCCAGGGAGAGGGAAGAGCAGGCCCCATGCAGGGAGCCTGATGCAGGACTAGATCCCGGGACCCCAGAGTCATGCCCTGGGCCTGAGGCAGATGACCTGAGCCACCCAGGCACCCCTGACTACCCTCGCTGAGCAATGGTGAGGGGCTGGCAGGAAAAAAAAAAATCAGTGCCAGAAGTTTGTGCTCTAATCCTTTTATGTTTTGGGGAAATAATTTTAGATTTCCAGAGGAGTTCTAAGGACAGTATGGAGCATCCCCGACCTTGCCTGATGCTGACCTCTTACTAAGTGACTGTAGGACGGCTGCCAAGACCAGGAAAAAAATTCATGCCGATTTGATGCTGCTGAGTCACCTACAGACCTTGTTGGACCTTTGGCAGGTTGCGGTCTGAGATTTTTTTTTTCTGGATCTGGACCCCACTTGGCCTCCAGTTGTCTCGCATAACAAAACCTGCTCTAGCCCGTGATTGTTCTGTGGCCTTTGTCTTTCGAGACTATGACACGTTTAGAAGGGCGCTGGCCCCTTATGTGGTAGGATGTCACTCCGTTTGGGTTCGTGGGGTGTTTCCTTGTGAGAACCATGGGAGAGGGGTGCTTCCGCTGCTCACCGCATCATGTCCAGAGCCACCATTGCGATGGTGGCAGGGTGGGGGTGTTGGGGGCATACACACGCAGGGTGGCGGTTTGGGACACTCTCGCGGGCAGAGACAGTTTGCAGCCTTGCAGCATGGATTCATGTCTGCTCGGCAGGCAGCCTGCTCCCCGCGGCCCGGCCTCCTGCGAGCATTGTCCCCTGTGGGGACCTGCGTCTGCCTCCCCCACCCACCCCTGCTCCCCGAAGCCACCCGAGCGGTGATGGAGCTCACACCCCGTTGAGCTTTCATCGCCGCACTTTTAGAGACGCGCTCCCGCAAGCGCTGGCTCAGACAAACGCGAGACACGGCTCCTTGGATCTGATCTCTCCTCGGATGAAGCTTTTTGGCTGAATAAAGACGTCTGGGCGGCCGGGAGCGGGGACTCCCTCGGTGCAGTCCTCTCTGCCGTCCTCCTTTCCACCCCGGAGGAGGTTTCCCCACTGAGCTTGCTGTCACCGTCTGCTGCCAAACCTTTGCTTTCGTTTGCCCTTCTCTTCCTTCGGTTCAGGAAGACGTCGTGCGGAATCCTAACTGCCGTGGCCTCCGCGATCTGGACAGACTCCCTGTTTCCGCCTCCTTTGGGCCTGGACTCTCCCCTGGGGCTTGGGAAGGAGACTGGGAACTCGCTCGTTCCTGCTGCTGGAGCCCGGCAGTCGGCTCAGGCCTTGCTGGGTAGTGTCCCGAGGAGAAAAGCCAATTCTCCGAAACCGGGGTGCGTGTACCTGCAGCGAGAGCTGCACCTCGAAATAGGACACCTGCCTGTCCCCGCCCGGCGCCTGCGTCCACGTCAGGAGGGGATGGTGCACAAGCACGTCCCCGACTGTGACATTTCTCTGTGAGGTCAGGGTTGGTTCTCTGTGGTGAGACTGGCGATGCTATGTGTGTGGCGCCCGGAGGCGTGACCCGTGGAGCATGTGCACCTGGGGGACGTGAGCCGTGGTGGAATGGGATTAGAATTGTCTTGCACGACTCTCTGTTCCGCCGGGACGGGGGTTCCACAGAACAGGAGCCTGTTCCTCTGAGTCACCCCACAGAAACAAGGATGACCACAGGGGGCTGGGGACGCACCGTGACAGGAGGACAGGACAGGAAGATGTGACATGAGACTCTCGGTGGCTCAGGGCATTTTGCTTCCCTCTGGGCGTCCTCTGGATGCTGCCGTTTTGCCTATATGCTGTTTTTGTTTTTAATTTATTTTTATTGGAGTTCAATTTGCCAACATATAGCATATCACCCAGTGCTCATCCCATCAAGTGCCCCCCTCAGTGCCCATCACCCAGTCACCCCAACCCCCCGCCATCCTCCCCTTCCACCACCCCTAGTTCGTTTCCCAGAGTTAGGAGCCTCTCATGTTCTGTCTCCCTCTCTGATATTTCCCACTCATTTTCTCTCCTTTCCCCTTTAACTCCTTTCACTATTTTTTGTATTCCCCAAATGAATGAGACCATATAATGTTTGTCCTTCTCCGACTGACTTACTTCACTCAGCATAATACCCTCCAGTTCCATCCACGTTGAAGCAAATGGTGGGTATTTGTCGTTTCTAATGGCTGAGGAATATTCCATTGTATACATAGACCACATCTTCTGTATCCATTCATCTTTCCACCCCAATGTTTATAGCAGCAATGTCCACAATAGCCAAACTGTGGAAGCAGCCTTGGTGCATATATGCTGTTAGCTTCCCTTGCCCTGTGCCTCATTGGCCCTCAAAGGGCATTATTCTGTCTGTTTGTCTGATGCTTCTTAGCTACCAGGGATCCTCCTTCAGATAACAAATAGGATTAGCCCTTCAGAGGAATCTGTGATTTCCCTCTTGTACCGGCCACCTCCCCAGGACATGTGTCTTCCCCACTGACACCCAGACCTCCTTTTGCAGGTGGAACCTCGTTTTTAGATGCTGGGCTCAGGCTGTCTGCAGAGTCGCCCCAGTGGCAGAGAGCAGCCCTGCCTCGATGTGTCTGTGAGGAGTGACTGCACCGAGGGCTTCTCGACACGCTGCTGTGGGTCGGCTTTTGCACATGGCCCTGTGGTGCAGACGCTGGTCCCGCGTGCTTCCAGCCTCATGCAGGCCCAGGCTCAGGGTCGATGCTCCGCAAGACAGCGCTGAACGACTCGATGGTGGAACGGACAGAGGCACATGCAAGCTGCGGCTCTCACACGGGGCCAGTCGAGGCCCTTGATGCTGCCGTTAGGCGCTTCTGCTATCCAGCTCAAAACAAGAGCAACAACCTCCAAGAATCTTGGAGTGTAAAGACGTCAGGTCGGCCTTGCTTTAGCGAGTGTGTCTGTCTCCGGTCCTCACTCTGGAAATACTCCCTGGTGATGCTGCCCCTGGTGAGTCCTTCACAAGCTCTGCCCGCGGCTGACAGCCCCGCTCAAGGAGGTGAGTCCTGGGCGCGGACGGGCTGCATCCCACATCCGTTCTCGTGTCACATTTGATTAATTTTGCTTCTAGCTTCATTAGGTTTCCTCCCGCATTTCACAACTGTCCTTCTACTGGGACATGGGAGGCAGCCGAGCGGGGAGGACGGAGCAAAGCAGGGGTGTCACGAGGACCCACAAATGTAGCCATGGAGATTGGCCAGCCCTGGAGGCCCCGCCGCCACTCATGCTCATGGGATGAGCTCATTGCTGGCGCCGCAGCACTTCCTGGGCTCGAGTCATGAAGCCGATGGCCTCCGTGAGATACCACTTTCTGTGCTGTTAATCATCAGAGTGGCCGGCCAGCGCTGACCCATTTAGCCAAGGTGCACGAGCAGGTGACAGCGGCCATGGAGGCCCGTGGTCACGTGTCCCCAGGCTCCGTGATCTCTATGTGGGTCACCCTGCAGCTGGGTGACAGATCCAGCTTTCTGGCCAGGAACTGGCTTAAATGGGTCAGGGCAAGGGTTAGCTCTGTGGGCTCCACCTGAACCTGGGCCCTTCCTGCAGGGCTGAGGCCACCCTCCTCCCCGCCTCCCTACTTCCCCACCTCCCCTCTTCCCCCTCCTCCCCCCTCCCCACCCATCCTCCTCCTCCTCCCCCTCCCACTCCCCATCCTCTCTTCCACCTCCTCCCCACATCCCACCTCATCCTGGGACTCTGAGGAATCATTCAGCATCTATTTAGTTCAATTCAATAATTACTTAGGGAGCTGAGCAGCAGATAGCCCGGGTCTCTGTGTCATCATGTCTGTTCCCATTGGTCCCTCTCTAATCTCAGATGCAGCTGTAGAGGTTTGGCTATGGATGAAGGTTGAGCCCTGATCCAGGTCATAGACTGAGACCCGATCTTGGTCAGAGATGAGCCCCGACCCTGGTCACAGACTGAGTCCCGATTGCAATACTGACTGAGCTGTGATCACAAGACAACTCAGTAGGAGAAACATTGGTTATGGCTCAGCTCAGGTCACCCCCACTTCTGCAGTCACCAGTGGGAGAGCTGTGCCCTTCACGGGAGCATAAGAAACAGAAGAATCAGGGTAAACACATCCTGCTCGTGACCAAAGATGGTGACGATTATAGTAGCTTGTGTCCTCAGGTTTCTGACTCAGAGAAAGGCATTTCCGTTTCAGGCAGAGCCTGACGAGGTTTCCAGAGCTCTGTCTTGTGGCCTTTATAGCCTACAGAGGTTATTGTGTCTCACAGAAAAATTAACTGGCAATTCAATTTCTGAAAAAATGTTTGAAATTCTTATAAGCCATGCCTCATTGTTTTTGCAAGACTGGGCACACAATGTGATAATTCCATCTGCAAATTAATTTCCCTTCACTTTTTCCTTAATTCAGCCCCTGACGTAAGTGCTCCGTTAGTCACTCATCTCTTTATTCAGGGCACATTTTACCTCCTGTGAGTCGGGCAGTCGGGGGAAGATAGGTGGGTCAGATGGCCTCTGTCCTCCGGCCCTGTATAGAAGGAGGGCAGCTTTATCTCAGAATAAAAGGTTACAAGAGGCAGAATGTGAGCATTTCATTAGGAGGATGGACTCCCAGGTAGTGGAAGAAAAACTCTTAACCTTGTTTCTGTGGATAAAGAGTAGAAAGAAAGTGGGAGGCGACAAGGACCCAACATTTATGGACTATGTGCCACCTGCCAGACCCTGTTGTGGTTGTTTCACATCTGAGATCTCATTGAATCCTCAGAACAGGGCTGTGAGGTAGGGTGATTGCCCCATTTACAGATGGAGAAACTGAGGCTCTGGCCGGTTGGATGATCTGCTTGAGATGGTGTAGCCAGCAAGGACCAGAGTCTGGACTGGAAGGCAGAGCTGTCTGATAACACTTCCCACCAAACACACCACTGCTCTGGGGATGACCACTCTGCCGTGTGGTCTGCAGCTTTCCTGCTTCCTGTCGGCATGCAGGAAGGAGCTGGTGCAGATGTAGGTGCCAGTGATCCCGAGACAGAGTGACTCAGAGTGCCCTGCTGCTTCTGCCTCAGGACTAGAGAAGAATGGCTAATGTTTCATTTTTTGAGTATCTATTATGTGTCTACTGGGTGCTTTCCATGCATTTGCTCATGGAACCCTCACGCTAGGAGGCAGGCATTATTATTTGCATTTTTTAAAAAGTAAATAAAGGCCAGAGAAATTAAACGTCCTATCCAAGGTCACCCACAGCTGGTAACGGGTGGAGTCCCGAGTCAAACCCAGGTTTGTCTGGGTCTGGGTCTGACTCCACATCTTACCATGCTGCCTTGCTGCCTCCCTTGTGGGGTGCTTACATCCAGCCCGACCGGGATGGTGTATGTTGCAAATTGTGTGTGTGTGTTTAAAGATTTTATTTATTCATGAGAGGCACAGAGAGAGGCAGAGACACAGGCAGAGGGAAAAGCAGGCTCCCTGCAGGGAGCCTCATGCGGCACTCGATCCCAGGACTCTGGGATCACACCCTAAGCCAAAGGCAGATGTTCATGTGCCTCTGGGTTGATTTTGACCAGCCCGTATCTATCTCCATTATGGGTCATATTTTCCTGATTTTTTGCATGTCTGGTAACTTGGGATTGCACACGAGGTTTTGTAAATTTTCCCTTGTCGGGTGCTGGATATTTTGGGGCTCCCTTAAATGTCCATGAGCTGTGTTCTGGGGTATAGCTAGGTATCTTGAAAGCAGTTCAATCCATCTAGAGGAAGCTTTCCAGGCTTGCCAGACAGGACCAGAGCTGTGCTCATCATCCCCACCCACCCTTGTCCCGAGGCAGAGCCTCCTGGGACCCGACTCACTGCTTTGTGGACCTAAGCTCCGAGCCGGGGCGGCGGGAGCAGCACAATCCTGGTCCCCATGTGAGCTTGGGGTGTCGTCACCTCTCATCCTTTGCATGGTGCATCCCCGGCTTTGGATGGTTTCCCTGCGTGCAGGTGCAGCCAGTTCTCAATGAACAGTTGAGCCAGACCCTCAGGGCACCTGAGCTCTGTCTGTGATGCTCTCTCCATGTCTCCCGACACCTCATTCCAGCACCTCAGCTCAGAACACCTGCTGGGCTCTGCCTCAGTTTTCCTCTCTGCTCTGCAACCCCGAAACCTGAGCTCCCAGCAGATGGATGCAGTTGGTGGTGAGGATAGCTAGGAGGCAGAGACGGGGATGTGGATGGGCTCCATGACACAGGGTATGAGGCGAGGTAAACAGTCAGAGGCCTGATAGCAAGCCTGGAGAGGAACTTGGGTTTAATCTAGAGGCCACGGGACGCCTGCAGACAATCATGAGCAGCAGGTGTCCTCAGATTTACCTAAATAGCACTATCGTTAGCTAACATCATCTTCTACGTGCTTCCCACTTGCTTCTTGAATCCACAAGACAACCTTGTACTTTGTTTATAAGGAAAATGAGCCACAGAGAGCCCGTGGGCTTCACCACCACTCTGGCTGCAGTACAGAGGCAGCAACACCTCCAGGAAGGGATGAGTCCTGAACCCAAAGTGGGGGTACAGGGGTGCAGGGTTGAGGAAAGGAGAGATACGGGGAAAGGACAATCACCAGGTTGTTATTTGTAGGAGCAAGAGAGAGAAAGAGAGAGTTGAAAGGGAAGACCCCCCCCCCCCCGTGGTGCCATTCACTAAGACAGAGAAGGTGGGGACATGGGCAGGAGAAGGTGCCAGCGTTGTCGGGTTTGTATCCCTGGGCTCACAGGGAAGGAGGCAGCCAGGAGACCCACGGGCGGGCAGAGGTCAGGGGAGCATCCGGCAGGATTAGAGAATCGTCCACGTCCAGGTGGAAGCAGCTACCTTGGGATAAACTGGACCCCAGGAAGAGGTGGACAGGATGACTGGTTCCATCTAAGGACCCAGGCAGGGATGGGGACTGAGAACCAGGATTAGGGCTTCAGTTTCAGAACAAGTCATCCGTTGTCTTTATGCTCAACCATGGAAACCTCTAACAACAGTTTGCGACGGGGGCACCTAGGTGGCTCAGTGGTTGAGCATTTGCCTTTGGCTTAGGGCATGACCCCGGGGTCCTGGGATGGAGTCCCACATAGGGCTCCCCGCAGGGAGCCTGCTTCTCCCTCTGCCTGTGTCTCTGCCTCTCACCTGCATCGCAGAGGAAGAGATTAGAAAATTCAAGACAGAGCAATGGAAAGTATTCAAAATGAAACATACAGAGGGATGAAGCATTTAAAAAATGACCGGAGGGCCCCCCCCCACCCCATGGGCTATGCAGCCATATCAAGGGGTTTCATAAATGTAGTTGGAGCCCCTGGAGAGGGGCAGGTGGAGAAAATATTTACAGGAATAATAAAATAAAATCATAAAAAATAAAATATCCCAATTTTATTAAGACTCTGAACCTCCATTCAAGAGGCTCAACAAACATCACAAGAAGCATGAAGATGCATCATGCCCCAATCACTAAAAAATCATATCTGTATGACAAACATTGTCATGAACTTTCTTATCTCACATTAGTTCTAAAAAACCCATTTATCTCCCCTAAAGAGACCTATCTGTACCCCCCAGAAGACCTCTTCTCTCTCTTCCCTTTCTCCCGCTATGTTGAGCATATGAGCCCTGAACTCTAACCACCTGTCTGAGTTACTCATCACTGAGCACCCCTGCATGTATGAGCATCACACATGTAGACAAACAAAACTCTTTTTCTTGCTTTCCCATCTCTTGCCACTATTATTAATTAGCAGGCCCCTGAGTCATGAACCTAAGAGGGTAGAGGAAGAGTTTTCCCTCCCCTACACTACTCACTCTCAGCCCTCACCTCTGGAGCCTCGGCCTCTCTCCCCAGTGGGATTATCCAGGAATCATCCCCACACATGTCCACTTCCTACCAGGACTTCTTGCACTGGAATAATTTGTCCTTCTATCTGCTTAGGTTTAGGAAAATCAGAGCTTGCTCGCTTCTTTGGGGGATGGGTTAAGATAAGTCCAAATGACTCCAAGGAGGGAGCCAGCTTCTCCCTCTGCCTGTGTCTCTGCCTCTCTCTGTCTCTCATGAATAAATAAAATCTTTATTAAAAAAAAAGAAAATTGCAAAGCCTTTGTCAAAATATTTGTTGTTGAATGCCTGTTTAATACAACTATCTGTACTCTGTTGTGCGATCCTCCCCCCCACATAAGAGCCTCTGAGGGTTTGCAATGGCAGTTGGAGAATAAGAAACTTTAGAAAGTAACTAGATATCTAGTTCAAGTGGCAGACAGTGTACACTGGCAGCCGCCTCCTCCTGCCCTGAATTCTGAGAAGTGACTAATTATTTTAAGAAGGTCCTGTAACCACACTGGTGAGGAGGAAGTTGGGGAGTAATTATAAGGAGTCCTTTCTCAGAAGGCTGAACATCTCTGAAGGAGAGACACGAAAGATGGGGACGGCAGGGGTGGTCCCCGACGTGGCAAGCCAGGAGGCAGTAACCCAGGGAGGGAGTACCCCCCTTCCACCCCTGCCCCTGATGGGGGTCGATGGGGATGAAGTCCTATGGTCAGGTCACGGTGGCACTTCCCGTGGCTTGTTTCCAGGGGGAGCAGTGGCTGTCGGGTCAGAGAGGCAGGGCAGGGGCTGGGGTGGCCGACAACACGCCGAGACACCACCCAGTCCCAGGGCCCGGCCTCATGGAGTCCTCCCCACACCGGGTCTCGGTCCACTGGGTCCACTGCCGGGGTTGCTGGGGAAGCTGCCAGCGGGGCCGCGGGGCCTGGTTCCTCCTCCACGAGGGGTAGGGCCCCGATGTGGCCTCCCCGCCGGGCAGGCAGGGGACTTTTCTGATGAGTCGCAAGCACAACTGGAAGCCGGCACCACCCGGCAGCCCCACACACGGCAGATGAGCTTTTCATCCCAAAGCAGAGCAGGACTCTGCACGTTCAGCGTCATCATCGCTCCAAGAGCCGAGAAGGACTGCAGCCTTCTACTCAGCCCTGTATCGGCGCCCCTGTTCACGGCCACGTTGTTCACAGCAAAAGGTGGGGAGCCACTTGGCAGATGAGCAGACACACAAAACGGGGTATATCTTTTTGTTCTTTAAAGATTTTATTTATTTATTCCTGAGAGACACAGAGAGGCAGAGACAGAGGATTGCAGGTGCCCCACATTTTCGTGATCCACTCACCTGTCAAAGGACATGCAGGTTGTTTCCATACCTTGCCTGTTGTGAACAATGCTGCACTGAACATGGGGGTGCAGGCATCTCCTTGAGGTGTGGTATTCATTTCCTTCGGGTAAACACCCAGGAGTGGGATTGCTGGTTCAGGTGGTAGCTCTATTTTGAAATGCTTGAGGAATGTCTGTACTGGTTCCCACTGTGGCTGCAGGAGGCTGCTCTCCCACCAGTGATGTGCATGCTTCTGTTCGCTTGTCTTCTAGGTGGTATAGCCTTCTCAATGGGTGCCAGGTCACATCGCACTGTGGCTTCGATTTCGTCATTTCCCCCAATGATGAGGGATGCTGGATACATTTTCATATACCTGTTGGCCCTTTGTATGTCTGTGGTGGAAAAATGTCCCCTCACCTGCTTTTAAATCTGATTATTTTAAAAAAATCAATCAGTCAGTCAATCAATCAATCAATCAATCATCAGATTATTTGCTTTTTGTGCTATTGAGTTGTATTATGAGATCTTTACATATTTTAGATATTAACCCCTTATCAGATGCATGGTTGGTAAACATTTTCTCCCACCCTGTAGGCTGCCTCTTCAGTGTGTGGCTGGCTTCCTTTGCATAAGCTCTGGAATTTGATGTATTCCACTGTTTATTTTAGCTTTTGTTGCCTGTGCTTTGGTCTCTGTGTGTGTGTGTGTGTGTGTGTATATGTGTGTGTGTGTGTGTGTGTTTTCCCAAGAAATCATTGCCAAGACCAATGTCAAGCATAATTTCCTCTATTTTTTTCTTCTTTCACATAAGGCTGAGGATAGCTTTAGAAAGCTGTAAGTTGTTAAAAAACCACTTTATTGCAGTTTGATTGACATGTAAAAAGCTGTACCTACTAAATACGTATGACTCAGTGAGTTTGGGATAAGAATGCACCTGTGCAAGCATCACCACCATAAGCAAATCCATGACCTCCCAGACTATCCTCTCACCTCCTTTATTATTATTATTATTGAAAAATGTAAGTGTAGGTAGGTGTGATGAAAAGCTAAGAATAACCAGTGGGAGAATAAATATGTGAATTCCAAACTGAGAAGAAAAATGAAACAAAGCAGGTTTTATCAATTCAACTAGAGCTAGAAAGGGAGAAATACGAACAACCAGAAAGTGTGGAAAACATGAAATGTTTGACAGGAGTACGCCTGAGTAACCACAGCCATGTGTTCAACTGACTTATAAAAAGAGATGCGCAGAATGAGTAAGAAACCTCAAATCCAGATTTATGTTGGTCACATGAGAAATCCTTGAGGCAAAAAGACAAAGGCATATTGGAAATGAAGAGATGAAAGATACAAGCAAATATTAGCAAATAAAGCTGGGATAGTGATATTCATATCAAGCAGAACAGAATTTAATGTGAAAAGCCTCATAAAGGGCAAATTGCAGTTTATAGGTAAAAGCAACAATCCAGCCAAGAATGATCACAATCACGGGCTGTTCAATCAAGAATGAACACCATAGATTTGAAATATTAAATAAAAACCAGGTAGAAACACAAAGAGAAATGTTCGGAGCTGCAAGCATGTATAACGAACAGGAATGCAAGGAAAGATTGGCAAAGCCTCATCCTTGACTCATCAACTGATGCAGCAAAAAGATAAAAAATAATTAAGAAAACAGAATTCAAACAGAAAAATAAAAAAGTTTGATTCTGTTACTTTTGTGCCTAACAGAGAAGATAATTCTGTTTCCAATCCCATCGCTTGTAATTATGTGTCAGATTAAAAACCAGCCTCGGTGGGGTCACAGAGAACCTCTGGATACATACCTGAAAAATGCAACAGAAAAAGATATTTACAATAAAAAGAATCAAAGCACCTTATATGCTTGAAAGCTTTATAAAACCACATGCACCTTTTGCAGTGCTCTCCGGTGAAAGAAGAAATCTGTATTTCAATAAAAACTATCATGGAGCAAATGTTGCGAGTCACAGACAGCATGGTATTCTGAGGGAAACTTGTAGCCGCAAGACTTTTATAAGAATAAAAGGACTTAGGGGATCCCTGGGTCGCTCAGCGGTTTAGAGCCTGCCTTTGGTGTGATTCTGGAACCGTGGGATCGAGTCCCATGTCGGGCTCCCTGCATGGAGCCTGCTTCTCCCTCTGCCTGTGTCTCTGCCTCTCTCTCTCTCTCTGTGTGTCTCTCATGAATAAAGAAATAAAATCTTAAAAAAAAAAAAGAATAAAAGGGCTTAAAATCAAATTCATGTTTCAACCCAAGGAGCTAGAAAAAAAACCCCACAAATACAAAAAAACCTCCATGTCCTATTTTTTAAAAAAGAAGTCTCCCCAAAGGGACACCTGGGGGGCTCAGCAGTTGAGTGTCTACCTTCAGCTCAGGCCATGATCCCGGGATCCGGGATGGAGTCCCACATCGGGCTCCTTGCGGGGAGCCTGCTTCTCCCTCTGCCCATGTCTCTGCCTCTCTCTGTGTGTCTTTCATGATTAAATAAATAAAATCTTAAAAAAAAAATCTCCTCAAAGTAGCTGTAGAAGAATCCTTTATTTGGTAAGGGGTATTTATGAGGGACCTACAAAATATGACAGTCCATATTTCTGGGAGACCTAGTAAGTCAGGAAACGGAGGAGGATGCCGCTGTTGGGCACTGTTCCCAGGCCCCGACCCCTGGCCCTCAGTCCAGGTGTCCATCAGGACGATGTGGGAATCCCAAGGTGCTGTGTACCTGCCCCCAGTCTCTGGGGGTGGGGTCTGGACATAGAGGCCCCACAAAGCTCACTAGCTGATGGAGTCAAAACAATCTCTGTTCTCTATGAAATGAGACAAAGGAAAATAAGTAACACACCGATGCCAGAGAAGAAGAGATAAAACCATAGGATTATTTACCGACATATTGAAGAGAAGCAACCTGCAAGCTGGAAAAATGATTACAAGAGTTTAGAAGATGACGCAATATGAGACCAATGTAAAAGAAAAGTTGATAGTATCTCTTATGTGTTATCAATTGTGTACGAGAAAATGCAATAAAAGTCTCAGGAAAAAAACAACAACAACCAAAACTGTAAAAGGAAAAAAAAAACCCTAAAAAATGCAAAAGACCTTGATGAAGGTAATTGTGGTTTCACCAAAGACAGTCTAAATCAATGGAGAGCTGATGTTGTGTCTACAGACTCGAGCACTCGGTTGTAAAGAAGCTAATATACTCTAAAACATCTCTAATCCCAACTTAGATTAGGATTTCCAACAATATCCATCATGGAACGTCCATTTTTAAAAAATACTTTATTTTTATTTTTTAAAGATTTTATTTACTTAACAGAGACAGAAAGGAGAGGGAGAGAGCAAGAGACAGATTCTCCGCTGAGCAGGGAGCCTAATGCGGGACTCAATCCCGGGACCCTCAGATCATGACGAGAGCCGAAGGCAGATGCTCAGCCAACTGAGCCCCTCAGGCACCCCCGTCATGGAACTTTCTAAGTGAATTATAAAATTCATATAAAAGAGGTGATGTGCAAGAATAACCAAGAAGAATTTGTGAAAGGGTATCAATGATGCCCAATATCTCATCCTACAAGATATCAAAACACAGTGTTTGGGATTAATGATAATGTTGGTGCTGGCATGGGGAGGGGGGGCAGAAGCAATG
The DNA here is from genome assembly GCF_003254725.2 of Canis lupus dingo. Classification (NCBI taxonomy): domain Eukaryota; kingdom Metazoa; phylum Chordata; class Mammalia; order Carnivora; family Canidae; genus Canis; species Canis lupus. Next base: position 31,298,813 of record NC_064247.1, on the reverse strand, counting down.
AACCAGAATAGAGAGGCCAGAGAAAGAGGATAATGGGAACTTAGTCTCGGAAAAAGGCAGCATCTGAAAGGCGTGAGGAGGGACGGATCCATCGGCATAGATCCGCTTTGGCTGCACGTGACAGAGAAACCAAGAGAGCCGGGGTGCCAGATTCCGGGATGAGCGTGGCAGCCCCACGGCTGCATCCACTCTTTGGTGCACTGACTCGATTCTTAGGTTTGCCTGGGGTTCAAGATGCTTCTGCAGCCACCGCCGGCGTTCCTACATCCCACGCGGGAAGGAGTAAGGAAGAGGGAGGCTGAGACCGGGATTCTTTGCTGCGGTAACCCCTCAAAGAGCCCGCCTGGATGCCGTACCTCCTGACTTGTGCTTACAAGGTATCAGCTGCACCAGGGACTGGACGGTGTTCTTTGCAGGGTGCCTGCCGCCCCATTAGCAAAAGCATTATGCTAGTGAAGAACAGGGAAAAATGGATTTGGGTTGATAACTAATGGGTGGCCCAGTTGGCATGACATGCACGTTCTTCCTCTGGTTTGGGGTCATGTTTGAAGTCAAACGATCTAGGGGTGCCTGGGGGGTGGGGGAGCTTGGTCAGTGGAACATCTGCCTTCAACTCAGGTCATGACTTCAGGGTCCTGGGATAGAGTCCAGCGTCGGGCACCCTGCTCTGCAGGGCGTCTACTTCTCCCTCCCTCCCTCCCTCTCTGTCTGCTACTTCCCCTGCTCATGTGCTGTCTGTCAAATAAATAAATACAATCTTAAAAAAAAAATAAAGTCAAATGATCTTCCTCCAGCATAATGACCCGTGGTGGGGAAGGAGAAACAGACAAGTGCAAAACACTCCACCAGGAAACGGGAGAGAACCCCATAGAACTACTGAGACAGTCCCTGGGGCAGGAAGGGCAACATTGGATGCCCTGTCGGGGGAGCAAGGTACGATTTTTGGTGACCCTGTCTGGCAGCCCCTGCTTCTATTCTCTGGGACAGGGCTGCCATATTTAGCAAATAAAAATACAGAACATCTAGTGCAATGTTCATTTTGGATAGTAATGCTTAAGTGTATCTCCAAGACTGCATGAGATACCAGAACACTACCTGCAATTTGTCTGAAACCTGCATTTACCCGAGTGCCTGGGTTTGGTCCCACGACCCCGCCAGGAGTGGCACTTGTCCACCCTCTTTTTTTTTTTTTTTTTTTTTCACCCTCTTTATCATGGTGGCATCCGACACAGTAACTGGAGAGTTTATTCATGGAGCCTGCCTGATTTTAGATCCCATTTTCTGGAGAAACTGCTTTAGAAATTAGAGTCATAAGCTCTTGATGGCCGGCCATGATTATATTTTATTTTAAAATATAAATATCGCCTCCTCTTCCTTTCTTGCTCTATCTACCGATGATATCCTTTCCAATGAGGCTTGCAGCCCCTGGCTCTACCCGTTTTCCCGTTGATGTCATGGGAGTGCAACCTTGGTTAGAGACCTGGGATGAGGCTCGGCTTGCGAGCCTATTTACGAAGATTTGCCCTGCCATTCCCTGCCCCCCCACCAGGCTGGATTCAATGCACGGGGGGGGGGGGGGGGGGGGTGGGTGGGGGGGGGGGGGGGAGGCTGTGGGAAAGGCAATGCTCTCCATCTCACCTGCATTGACAGGCCTGCCGGCTGTGTTGGTGAGTCATTAGTCTTCTCTTGCGAAGCCTGCAATTATTCAATTAGACCTTCTAACTGCTTCAGTGGGAGACAGAAAAGCAGCCGGAGTTTCTCAACCTTGCAAAGCTCCAAAGGATGGGATTCTGGGTCTATGTCGCCCGCCATGGGCGAGGAGTGTCTTCCTTAGCAGCGAGGCCTTTCCTTTTAGTTCTGCTTGAGGACTGAATTCGTGTCCATCTTGGGCTTTGAGAAAGGCAGTGAGAAGGAATCAGCATGTTCAAACTTTCTGGAATTTTCCATATCGTTCCCTTTCATACCACAGTCTCGTAAAACCAGAGGCCTGCTCCCTAAGTTGAAAGGCTGACCTAGTATTTTTCCTCCTCATTACTGGGGTCACCCGCTCTCCCACCTGCAGTACCTAGGTCCCTAACAGCCACCTCTTCCCTTCCTACCTTCGGCCCTTTGTATATTTTGGGTTCTTTTACTTGGGCACCTCATTTCTGGTACCCAAAACTTGCATCAATCAATATGAGATTAGCTGCATATGACAGAAAACCCTTTACATGACTTGGCCAATGTAAAGCTGAATTAACCATTTCTCATAAAAATATGAGCTATGTCCAGGGCTGGCACAGCAGCACCGTGGAACCTAATGTCTCCTGTGCTTTGGCTTTACCATCCTAAGTGAGAGGTTTCCTTTCTCAGCGGTTTTCTCATGGTCCAGGATCCAGCTGCCAAACTGCTTTCCAGCAGGGAAGAAAGGATGGGAGTAGAGGGAACATGTGCACACCTCCCAGGACCACCTGCTGGAAACTTCTGTTTGCCTCTAATTATCCACTCTTCTTAGATGTGGAAAGAGCTCCAAAACCTGAGTGAAAATAGTGCACACACAGGTGCACATGTGCTCAAGAGAAGGATCTGTGTAATTTGGAACTATGTGCCCTCTGTTTGCATCTACTGGTACATATATCTCGATGTGCATCTCTATCTGTATCTGTATCCGCATCTGTGTCTGCATTTATATACCCCCAATTCTGGAAGTACTGTCACCAGTCTAAGAACAGTGGTACCTTGGTAAACAAAACAAAACAAAAGCAGAAATAAAAACAAAAACAAAAAAATTGCACTTTGCAAAAAAAGATTGTACCTTTCCAAAAATGATTGCACTTTGCAAAAAAATAAATAAATAAAAGGATTGCACCTTTGCAAAAAATGATGGCAGTTTTGCAAAAAAAAGATGGCACTTTGCAGAAAAAAGATTGCACTTTGCAAAAATGATAGCACTTTTGCAAAAAAAGATTGCACATTTGCAAAAAAAAAGATTGCACTTTGCAAAAAAAAAGATTGCACTCTTGCAAAAAAAACTACACTTTGCAGAAAAAGATTGCACATTTGCAAAAAAAGATTGCACTTTGCAAAAAAAAAGATTGCACTCTTGCAAAAAAAAAAAGACTACACTTTGCAGAAAAATATTGCACTTTGCAAAAAAAGATTGTGCCTTTGCAAAAAAAAAAATCACAATGTTACCCAATGAAGAGTTGCTATGATCACGTAATGTAAGGGAATTATTTATGGACAAATGTTTTGTAAATTCTGTTGGCATGCACACAGATTGTGACATGTCATCACGGCCATTGGTGTTACACTGGATCATTCACCATACAATTTGCATCACGGTGCCTCACCATGCCATGATGTCGCAACGTGTGATCACGTGGAGTGGAAGCTAAAGAAATATTAATGAATGCCATGTACATGAAAGCGCCAAGTAAAGTGAGTGGCATTTAAAAGCTTGGCTTCAAAGTGACCGTCGAGTTCATGGCTCGCCCGACTCTGAGCCCGGAACACTTTCCATGGGGCTGCCTCCAAACTTTACCTCATTCACCCCTCTTCATCTAATGATTACATCCTACATGTTCACTGGCTTGTTTTTCTTTTCCTTTACGTTCCATTTAACCCCTTATCACTGATGCGGTTATGTCCACAAGGGAATTTCTTAGATTGGCAGGAAAGTGCCCACAGCTATGGATTAGTTGCGTTGGACCCAGAACCAGCCCGTCCCTCCTGAATTAGAAGGTACAGCGGTTATTTTACAGAGTGGTTAGCATCCTGGGAAAACACAGGAATGTTTATTTTTGAAAGTGTAATATGTCCTTGGCGTTCGACATGATTAATCAGTATTATTGCTATGAAGTTGGTGTTTAAAACAATTCTGTGGAAATAATATGGAGTCTGTGAACTTCCAGGATCTATCTGCCTTGAAAGGAGGGTTGGGATCAGAGTCTGTGGTTGGCGGGTGGAAACTGGCACACGGGATGAGTGTAAAATCCCGGGGAGCACGGGGAAGCTCAAAACGGACTCGGCCACAGAAGGTCTGAGTGTGGGAGCCGCGCCCCGTGCCCGGGAGTTAGGTCGTGTACCTGGTGGCATGAACTTCCATGTTGAAAATTGATTAACTGGTATTTATTCAGCTTCTAAAATCACTATTTTTAGTGATTTATTCTCAGTGTTCACAACAAGGCGATATAGTAAATTAAACGCATCTCCAATTATTCAGAGCTGCTCCTCACAAGTATTAGGCCTAAATACTGTGTTTTAATACTGTACTTAATTTCTGCACCATCAGGTGACTGCCTGTTGCAGCTTCCTCCCAGGGGCTGGCGGCCGTCTGTCTGGGGCTGCAGGTGATGTGCGGTTTGTCCTGAAAGCCCTCCCTGGCTCCCATCCTCCTGTTTTCCTACTGAGCCAGGCTCAGCGGTTGCTCCTCCACTGGTAAACACCGGGGAAGGTTCCAGGAGGCTGGGGGAGCAGGGAAGGGGCTGCTGCAGCTGCTTACCAGGTTGGGAGGGAACAAAGTCTGGAAATGGTGACACCGCGCCCCCCCCCCAACCTGCCAGCTTGCACTCTTAGGTTACAGAAAAGGGGATGGGTGATGGAGCCATGCCACTACCTTCTTCTAGGGGCGAAACTCCCCAGACCCTGAGACCCAAGCCCAGGAAGGGGAGGAAAGTCAGGAGGAAGGAACGGTTCAAAGTCAGCACACGTCTGTTGCTCGATGCATCAGATGCACACATGTGGCTGCAGCGCCCTGTCCACGGGGCTCAGGCGTCCCCTCCTTACGGGCTCGTCAGAAGCCAGGGTTGCTGGCTCCGCCGCTGGCCGCGGAAGCCTCCTTGGCTCCATCTGTCAGGGTCTCACAGGCAGGACCTGAGCCCGGATGTGGGGTCGGGGGCACCGGCAGCCCACCTTCTGTTGGGGCCTCATCCTAACCCTACATTGATGTTAGCAGGATTGCAGTCAAGACTCATCACCTTCCAGATACTATTTCTTCAGTTTTGTTTCTCTTCTGTGTCTCCTCCACCCTCCCCAGGGCCAGTGTTTCGATGGCTTTGTTCACTAAGGGATCCCTGTACTTGCTTCCCCCAAATCTGTTGGACCCATGGAGTGAATTAACCAATATCTACTTGTACTCGCTCACCACGCGTGTGTGCGCTGCTGCGTCAGCCAGGGTGGGTTGGGTCATGTTGCAAAAAATGTACTCTGACATCTCAGCGGTTTAACAAAACAGAGATTTATCTCTCCTTCACACTGTGTGTCCAGCCCCGGTTAGCAGGGTGGGCGTGAGGCGGGGTGGGCCTCACACGGTCACTCAGGGACCCAGAGTGAGGAAGTTGCTCATTCTGGAAGGTTGCTGTCTGCTACAGCTCTAGGACAGAGAGAGGGTCATACACTGGGTCCTCTGAGAAGGGGCATAAGTCACTGGGATGTGAGGGAGTCCCACTTTGATAACATCCCCATCACTGTCTTGGCTTGGGGGTGCAGGATGGTCTGCAGCCTGCGCCACCACCTTGAGACCAGAAGGCTGTCCTGTGTGCAGTGGGGACTCAGGATCTTGCCCAGTACCTTGAGGACTCCTGGGTGCAGCTTTGAGGCCCTGCTCTGTTGTGTTCTTGATCATCCTACAATATTCCTGAATATCCCATCCCCTTTCTCTGCTGTCTGGTCTCTCTGGGGAGCACCTCATTTCCCTGATTTCTCTGCTCCCCCAGCATTTCAGAGGGTCAGTGCTGTGTGTGAGCCACCACCCGTTACAGGATCAGGGGTCACAAGAGGAGGTCCTTTCTCAGGACAGCACAGCACGTAATATGGGATATTGGGAATCCCCAGGCATGAAGCCCCAAGGTTACCCCTGGATATAAGTGACTTCTACCAGTATTCTTGCACCGCTGGACTCCACGTGCCATCGCCTCCCGCCCCCCTTTCTGCTCCATCCCCCGGGTCCTCAGTGTCCCCAAGAGCTCACACAGGGCTGTCCAACCACATTTTCAGCCGCAGGGCACACTTTCCAGGCTACGAGCACAGGGATCCCTTTTGGAAAACCAAACACCTGTGCAGGTACGTTTCTGAACAATGGCTTTTCTCCTCGTCTGAAGAACTCATGACCCCCCTTCCCCCATCCTTAATGTCTTTGTCGCCTTGTCAGGGAGGCATTGGGTCACGGGGTCACAGAAGGTGGGCTGAGGGAGGCCTGAGTCCATCTACTTCACCTCCTTAACCGCTCCATTCAGTGCAGATGGCCAGACCCTGCCCGCAACCCCAGCCTCAGGACCACGGTGGTCCAGCTCATTTTGCCACGTGGGCCATTCATGCACTTGAGCTTCCACGTCCTGTCCTGTGGGAGCCCCTGCCTGCAGTGTGGCCACGGGGATGGAACATGGTGCGGGAGACTGGGCGGCCCTTGGTTCCCACCGCGGTCGCTGACCCACTGACAGGGGTAGACCTGATGCCCCCCTGGGGACTGCAGCTCATGAGGTGGGCTGCTCTGTCCGTGAACCTGCCTGTTTGCAGCCAGAACGGCCAGGGAGGGTGTCTGCCGGGGTGTGGCATCCTGGGCAGAGGTGGGGACACAGTGCTCCTGAAGCCTGTGGCTGATGGTGCCTGCATTGGGCGTATTTATGCAAAACTACAGAAGTTCGGGCAGCCCGGGTGGCTCAGCGGTTTAGCGCTGCCTTTGGCCCAGGGCCTGATCCTGGAGACCCGGGATCGAGTCCCATGTCGGACTCCCTGCGTGGAGCCTGCTTCTCCCTCTGCCCCTCTCTCTCTCTGTGTCTCTCATGAATGGGTGAATAGAATCTTTTAAAACAAACAAACAAAAACAAACTACAGAAGTTCTGGGAGACTGATGGCAGAAGTGGTGCAGGGACCCGGGGGAGGAGTTGTTGGGGGGTCCTGGGCAGTGACCTGGGCTAAGCTGGGGCTCCTGCCTTGATGGGATGGGGAGGCGATGGGGGCTGGGCTGGATGGGACCCCCCCAGGAACCTCTGCGACCATGACCAACTGCCTGCCCGGGGCCGTGGCCGCTCCTGAAGCTGCTGCCACTACCACGGCCTGGCTCTTGTCTCTGGCAAAGTCGCACCACCTCTCGGAGCGCCTTCCTGCCCCGGGGGCTGCGCCACTCCCGGCTGGCAGCGGGGGCAGCTCCGGAGCTGGCAGATGGCACCCGTCTGCCCCTTGGATACCCAGATTCCCAGGAGGGGCTGTGAAATCCTCAGATAATTCTCAAAATAAAATTAGTTTTAATACATTTCCACTTAAAAATAATAAGTGTCTCCGCCAGACAGAACGGTGGAGGGGGGAAGAGTGGGCTGCAGAAGGCGAGCAGGGAGTGAAGGCCGCCGCCCCAGGGAGACAGCCAGGTTGGGGGAGGCACCCCAGATGCTGGGTGGGGGCCCCGTGCTCCCCTGAAGGTGCCACCGAGAAGGCTCACCGCAGAGCAGAGGATCCCAGGGAGGGTGCCCCGCCCCCATGAGGGCCACACCCTTTGCACTGCTCCCTGCTCAGAGCTTTGGCTGATGTCCTCCCGTGGCCCCTGCTCTGCCCTCTCCCTCCCTCCTCCCCCCATCCCTTTCTCTAACCTCCTCTGCCTTCTTTTTTTTTTTTTTATTTTTATTGGTGTTCAATTTACTAACATACAGAATAACCCCCAGTGCCCGTCACCCATTCACTCCCACCCCCCGCCCTCCTCCCCTTCCAACACCCCTAGTTCGTTTCCCAGAGTTAGCAGTCTTCTCCTCTGTCTTCTTGATCCTCCTTTTAAAGTTTGAGCAACAAGGACTCGAGGCCCCACAGAAACTGGAGCCGTGTGGCCCACACTCACCCCCTTGCAAAGAGTGTCTCTCCTCTCCTCATCCCTGCATTTCACTCCCACAGCCTTTGTCCCTGTCCCAGCCCCACCTCCCCCGGGTGCTTCCTGCCACCAAGGCCGGTCCCCACATGCCGCCTCCTTCTGTGAGCACCTGCCTTCCCAGCACCTCCTCCGTCTCTAACTATGGGCACCCTCGCTCTGCCTGCCTCCTGTCTTTGTCTTTCTCTGTTTCTCCTCTGTCTCTCCTCTCTGTCTCTGACTCTGTCTCTCTTCTTTGTCTCTGACTCTGTCTCTCTCTCCGTCTCCCTCTCTGTCTCTCACCATCTCCCTCTGTCTCTGTCTCTCTCTCTCTCTCTATCTCCCTGTGTCTCCTTTCTGATGCAGGTGGCAGGCCGGCCACCAAGCTCCCCCAAACCAGCTAATGCCACCTCTCTGCCTCTGACTCTCTCTCTTGCTGTCCCTGTCTCTGCTTCCCTCTGTCTCCCTCTCTCTCTCTGTCTCTCTTCTCTGTCTCTGACTCTCTCTCTCTCTCCATCTCCCCCCTCTCGCTGTCTCCCGTCTCTCTCTCTCTGCCTCCCTCTGTCTCTCTGTCTCTCTCTCCATCTCCCTCTCTCTCTGTCGCTGTCTCCCTCTGTCTCTCTCTCTGCCCTTCTCTGGGAGCTGCCCTGTCTCTCATAGGCTTTCTTGCTGGGAGGCCCCGAGGATGTGGCGGCTGCCATTCTGAGTCTTAGCCTCTGGGGATGGTGAGGACTGGGGTCTTAGGGATGTCCAATGGGCCCTCAGCCAACCAGCTGCCTCCTCCATGCCGTCCTCCTTCCTCCCGGCACCCCCAGTGCAGGACCAGACCAGAGGCCTCACCCTGGGACCTGGGCCCCCGCTGCTCAGAAGTGGGAGGGGCTTCCTGCATCCTGGGGGTGTGTGTATGGGGGGGCGGTTGGCCCGAGGAAGCATTAGCTGCTTTGGGGGAGCTGGGTGGCCGGTCTGCCACCTGCATCATCGGGAGGAGCCACGACTGCGCCCCATGTGACCTCAGGGAGTCTCAACTCGAGAACTGTGTTTTCCAGTGTCCGGAAATATCTCCTCGGCAGTCGGGACTGAAGAGCACGCGGTAGAGGAGACAGAGAGACAGGGAAGGAGACACAGTATTTGCTAGGCATGGGTCTGTGTGTGGATGTGTGTGCTTATGCACACGTGTCTGTGTGTATGCCTGTGTGCCCCCATGTGTGCAAGTACTAACGTGTACACACAGTGCAATGTGTGCTCATGCACACATGTGCATACACGTATGTATGCTCATGTTCATGTGTGCACATGTGTGCAGTGTGTGCTCGTGCATGTGTGTATTGTACGTTCACATGCATACATGTGCATGTGTGCTTGTGTGTGCATACATGTGGAGTGTGCATGCTTGTGCATGTGTGTATGCACACATGTGTATTTTCCCTCTCTCTCTTTCTCTTGCCTGGAGTGCCTGCCTTCCTTTCCTTCCAGCCCAGGGATTATTTCCTCCAGTGCCACTTCCCTCCTGCGGCCCCTCGCTGTCTGCGTGCCTGCCCTGCAGGACTCCTCCCTCCCTGTCCCGAGTCCCGGGACACCGGGCTTCTCCTGCTTGGGTTCTGTCTGGTTTCCGGCGGTGATGCAGTGGGGTTCATGTCTTGTCCCGTACAGCAGGCCGTTCCCTCCTGACACATCCCGCCCCTGCTCACAGCAGCAGAGACCACCAGGCCAGGCGGTTCCCGTCCCCATCGCTGACCCATTCCTTGTGTTTTGGGACGTTGCCACCTGAGTGTGACAGTCTTACAGCCCCTGGGGCCACGCTGCCAGTTACTGATAAAAATGGGGGCTGGGTCTCCATCCTAGGTGTGCTGGGAAACCCACCACCATGCCTCAGGACCTCCCAGAATTTTTCAAAATCCTACATTTCTTCTGCTCCTAACCAGCCATCTGATGCCATGCCTGTTGGTCTGACCAAACTCGCTTCCCCAAGGGACCCCTGGGGTCAGAGCATTTGGGTCGAGGTTTGGGAGCATTGGGTCGTAACCCTGAGTAGCAGACGTGTGTTCAAATATTAGACGTTTCTGATCTTTTCCAGGGAGGTTTCATTTTACGTTTTAAAAACCTTTTCATTTGGAACAATTCTAGGCCTACAAAACACTGCAAAAATGGCATGAAATATTTCCACGAAACTTTCACCCTGATCTCCCAAATGTGAACATGGTGCACACGTACCTCATGATGATTAAAAAAAGCCCCAGATAATTAACATCGTTGTGATGGTATTATTTAAATTGTAGCCCTGACTCAAATTTCAGCTGATCTGATGTTTCTTCCTGATTCATTCATGGTACGTATTTTGGGGAAGAACAGCACAGAAGTGATACTGTGCCCTTTTAACACTTCATGCCGGGAGCACATCACATTGAGGTGTCCCATCGAGCGATAACTTCGATGTGCCACATCTACAAGCCTCCTTGGGTGGAACCTTATCGTTTGTCTCTCGGGGCTTAAAGGGTATCCTGTGGGAGGACACTTGGAGATCATGTGAATATCCTGCTTCTCATCCTAGTTTTGCTCCCTAGTTTCAGCATTGTTAATGATTGTTGACTGAAAAATTATTACGGTGTATTTGCCAAATGGTGATTTTGTATTTCCATCATTCCTCTCTCCTTATTTGTTGGCATCCCATTGCCAGAAAGGGCATCCCCTCTTCCTTTCCTTTTCCTTTTCCTTTCCTTTCCTTTCCTTTCCTTTCCTTTCCTTTCCTTTCCTTTCCTTTCCTTTCCTTTCCTTTCCTTTCCTTTCCTTTCCTTTCTTTTTCATTTTATTCATATTCGTATTGGCTCATGGACACGTATTTTATCCTATAGAATATAATCCATTACAGTCATTATTTATCTTGTTCAAATTGTCTTAGATTTGACCCCTGTGAACCTTTTCAAGGTAGGACATACGTCCTATACATGCACCATCAGTTTTGTGTACTTCCTTACTTTCTGGTATTATAAGATGTCCCAGGGTTGTCTTGTACTTTCCAGGCCAGCCCTGGAATTCATGGCATCCGAAGATCCCCATAACATAAGAACATTATGTTATGTGAAATAAGCCAGACATGGAAAGACTAATCCTGTTTAATCTCACTTACAGAGCCAGGGGGTAGGGCAGTGGTTGCCGGCGGCTGGCTGGGGGTGTGGAAACAGAGAGCTGTTGGCCAGGCAGCATAAGCTTCCTGTTATAAGATGGGCATGACCCCGGGGTCCTGAGATTGAGTCCCACATCGGGCTCCCCGCAGGGAGCCTGCTTTTCCCGCTGCCTCCTGTGTCTCTGCCTCTCTCTGTGTGTCTCTCATGAATAAATAATAAAAAGAAATCTTGAAAAAATCAAAAAATGTAAGATGGGTAAGTCCTGGGCTCTGATGTATAGCATGGTGACCACAGTGCATAATGATGTTCTGTACACTTGAAATTTGAAAATGGAGTAGATCTTAACTATTATCTCCACCAAAATAGTAACTATGTGAGATGACAGACATGTTAATTACCTTGATGGGGGAAATATCTCCCAATGACTATGGGTATTATATTGTCACATTGTGTATCTCTTTTTTTTTCAAAGATTTTATTTATTTATTTGAGAGAGAGGGCAAGTAGGGGGAGGAGCAAAGGGGGAGGGAGAGAGAGAGAGAGAAGCAGACTCAGCACTGAGCGTGGAGACTGATGCAGAGCTCGATCCCAGGACCCTGAGATTTATGACCTGAGCTCAAACCAAGGCTGGACACTTAACCAACTGAGCCACCCAGGAGACCTCACGCTGTGTATCTTAAAAATTAAAAAAGAAAATCAAACCTTTGATGGCTTAAAAAAAAAGAGATCTGTGGCTCCTTGGGATGGGAAATGGTACTTAGCAGCCACAATTTGCTTTCTAGGTGTGCTTATTGATAGAGAACAGGGACGCGGCAGGATATTAAATACTTGATGTTTGTACCAGCCAAGCAACTTTTGGAGTAGCTTTTTGTGCAAGAATAGATAACTAGTAAGAAATTAAAAAACTTTTAGGTGAAAAGGTCTTTCTGGGGCACCTGGGTGGCTCAGCGGTTGAGCATCTGGCTTTGGCTCAGGGCTTGACCCTGGGGTTCTGGGATTGAGTCCTGCATCGTGCTCCCTGCAGGGAGCCTGCTTCTACCTCTGCCTGTGTCTCTGCCTGTGTCTCTGTGTCTCTTATGAATAAATAAATAAAATCTAAAAAAAAAGAAAAGGTCTTTCTGTTTCTCGATTTTGTTCTAATTGCTAATTTTGCTATGCTGTGACCAGAGTGTGTTGTTGGTGACATTTTCGCTTTCAGGGACTTAATCGATGTTTTCTCTGTGACTTAATAAACAATCTGTTTCTGTGCATGTTGCACATGTGTCCGAGAAGAGAGTGTGTTGGCTCTCATCAGAATATAAGGCTTGCTATACATACTTGAGCTTCTTTTCTACCCGTGAAGAAACGGCCCCACCTGCAGACCCTCATTCTCTTTCTGCAGGACGCTCCTGAAACATGATATCAGAGGGATCTGGTTCCTGTCACAAGGAGAAAGTGACCCCCATATAGCTGGCTGCCAACCTGAAGGCACCTGCATGTTTCTGTCCTCACCGTGCCTCTCACAACATCTGGTGCTCCTGGCCGACTGAGCAGACTGCATTTAAGAGCCACATTTCCCAACCTCCAAAGAGGAACTGGCAGTTCCCTCCCCAACACTGGCTCAAGGATTGACATATGGCCTGAATGGGGCCACCACGGGGTGAGAAGTTTTCAGGGGGTTATGAGAAAGAAGCTGCTCCCTTGGCCTGCCACATGGACTCTAAACGGACCCCTCCTTTCTCCAGGTGGTGGGACAGAGGAGGGGTAAGTGGAGTGTTGTTAGCCATGTTGCCACCACCAGGGAAGCTGACAGGAATGAAGGCGGAGGGGACAAATGGAACCTACCACACTGTGGATGACACTGTTGAGCCACTGAATCCAACCAGATCCGAAGTGTCTTTTATTTAACTTGAGGATTTCCGGGTCATGAGCAAATAAATCCTGAGACCTGTTTGTGCCAGTTTGTTTGGTTTCTTGACTTGCAATACAAAGATTCTGGATGGACAGCCCGGTGGCTCAGCGGTTTAGCGCCGCCTTCAGCCCACGGCCTGATCCCAGAGACCTGGGCTCCCTGCGTGGAGCCTGCTTCTCCCTCTGCCTGTGTCTCTGCCTCTCTCTCTCTCTCTCTGCCTCTCTCTCTCTCTCTGTGTGTGTCTCTCATAAATAAATAAAATCTTAAAAAAACAAAACAAGACAAAAATTCTGGATGGGATCAGAGGCTGTGGAGGTTTGTGGTGACCAGTTCCCCTCTCTGTCCTGTGCAATTCCTCTCTGTCCCATCAGGGAGACCCACACAAGGTTCTGCTCTGCTGATCAGGGAGGTACATGAGGTGCAGCATCCACCTGCACACTGAGGGGCTTGAGATCAGCTGCACGGGGATATTAAACTCCTGCCCCTTTATCAGCTGTGCTGCCTTTGGAAAAGTCACTTAACTTCTCTGGGTTTGAGTTTTCTTCTCTGTACAGTGGGGAAAAAAAAAAAAGAAAGAAAGAAAGAAAGAAAAAAGAAAATCAATCCCATTTATCCCAGAACTCCCACGAATGAGACCCTGTGTGTAAAGCCCTACACACAGTAGGGCCATGGCTAAAACCTCGCTTCCCTCTGCTCCCACCTCTTCACTGCAGAGCGTGCTTTCCTGCGGATCCGGCCTCAGAGGAGACTGGCCCTGCGGGTGTCGGCCTGGCAGACCACTAGGAATCCTGGGGGTGTCCTGAGAGGAACCCAAATCCCCAACGCAGAGGAGATGAACAGCTCAGCCATCTGCTAAAACAAGTATTAGTTCAGCGTTGTCCAGGGAGAGCGAGTGGCTCTGAGAACTGTTTGTGTTTGTGCCCTTCCAGGAGCCGATGGACCCGCCGCCTCGGAGGACCCCGGGGACCGCCATCCCGGGGACAGGGCACGCGGGGGAGGGGCAGCCACCCTGTGGGGTCTGGGGCTCTGGCGTCCGGGGCCTTTGCGCGCCTCTGCCCTTCCGGGGGTTGGGCTGCTGCTCTGGCCGCCAGAGCTGCCCACACCCGGGGTGGGGACCTCGCTCCCCTGGACGCACGGGCGGAGGCTGTCCAGGGCACCCATGCCCCGGCTCACGGGAGTCTGCGCCATGCGCACTAACCCAGGTTCCTCATCGTCACCACCGTGCACATCCTGGGCCTGGCGATTCTCCGACGTGAGCGGTCGATGTCTGATGCTTGGCCGCGTCCCGGCTCCACTCAGCGGGTCCCGGAGCCCGCCTGCCCCAGCGCGGAAGACCACCGCCCGGACCGCCCCAGTCCCCTGGGGAAAGACCATGCTGTAGGCCAAGCGGCACCGCTCCGAAGGCAGGGAGGACTTTGGAGTCAGCACCTGGGTTTGCATTCTGGCCCTAGCACCCCCCACCCGGGCATTGGGCTGGTTACCTCAACTTCCGGGCCTCGGCTGGTGCGTCTGTAGGATGGGAGCCTCCACGGTGCCTGCTTCGCGGGGTGGCTGTGAGGGACGTGAGCTCACTGGCAGGCAGGTGCCCGGCGCACCGCGTCCTTGCTGCGAGTAGGAGCTCGTCCACCTCAGGAAGGCTGGCATCGTCCTGGGTCGTCCTGGGTCGTCACCCCCAGAGAGCCCCGAGGGAGGGAGGGGTGCCTGGCGCTGCTCTGGACCTCGCTCCACTCCCTCTGCACCGCCACATCACCGTCACCGATGGGCAAACCCTTTTGGCTCCTGGCTCCCGCCAGGGAGAATTTCCTCTGGTCTGGAAATTCCTCTGGTCTGTGCTTAACCAGGTCATGGTTGGCTCTGCGCCCCACCTGGGACCCTCCTCGCCTGACCCCTTCCCACCACCCTGAAGTCAGCTTGTGCACTAGCTTCCCCGGGAGCACTCTCTCCAAATTCCAGGGGCTGCCTTCCCCCTGTGGCGGGGGTGGGGGGATGGGGGTGGTGGTGGTGGTGGAGAGCAGCTCTCTAGGTCACAGCCCATTAGCAGAACAGAGATGATCCACTGACCTCGGGTCCAAGGAGCAATCGAGCCCTCTTCTGGCTTGGGCCTTTCTGCCCACCCCCACACCAGGTTCCCTTGATCACTCTTACCCGGGTAAGTAGCCAAATTGGTAGATTTGCGATCATTTCTGTGACCTAAAGTCCAGTTTAAGGAGCATAACGATGTCCCCAGAATTCTTTCTTTTCCTTCTTTCTTTCTTTCTTTCTTTCTTTCTTTCTTTCTTTCTTTCTTTCTTCTTTCTTTCTTTCTTTCTTTCTTTCTTTCTTTCTTCTTCTTTTTCTTCTTTCTTTCTTTCTTTCTTTCTTTCTTTCTTCTTTCTTTCTTTCTTTCTTCTTTCTCTTTCTTTCTTTCTTTCTGGATTTTATTTATTTATTTGACATAGAGAAAGAGAGCAGGGGGAGCAGCAGATAGGGGGAGAAGCAGACGTCCTGCTGAGCAGGGAGCCTGATGCGATGCAGGGCTCGATCCCAGGACCCCGGGTTATGACTTGAGCCGCAGGCAGATGCTTCCCCACCGGAGCCCCCCAGGCATCTTCCTCCGCCCAGAATGATTCCTCTTGAAGGACGGAGGGCATGTCACCCCAGCATTATGTGTGTACACCTGTTGCAGACCCAACAGGGACACTGGAGGATAGGCCAGGCTTCTCCCTCCAGGGACTAATGGCTATGTGGCAGAGTTGAGGCTGAGACAGAAACGATGAAAGAGCACGGAAGCTCTCCACTGCGCGCCACAGGTTATCAGGACGTGGAGGAGCTGCTGGGGATGCTCAGTCCTCTCTGCAATCCCACTTCACCTGTTTCACTTGTGCCCCTGGCACCTGGATTTAGGGTCATGGTCTGCAACCCAGAACGTTTCGCTCGGGTGGGTCTCCCCGCTCCACAGAACTGCCAGAGCATATTTCTAAAATCCTAATATGATGGTGTCACCCATGCCCAGAACCTGTTTCAGTTTTATCATGGCCTTATCTGCAGTCCCTGAACCCTGGAAATAATTGGGGAACAGTTAAGGAAATGGAGAAATGCTTCATGGCCATTAAAACTCATGTTTTTAGGGCACCTGGGGGGCCCAGCGGGTGAGCATCTGCCTTCGGCTAGGGGCATGACCCCGGGGTCCTGGGATCGAGTCCCACATCGGGCTCCACACAGGGACCTGCTTCTCCCTCTGCCTGTGTCTCTGCCTCTCTCTCTCTCTGTCTCTCATGAATAAATACACAAAATGAAAAAATAAAACTCATGCTTTTAAAGACTGGACAGGTAGAAAAATACTTGTAACCTCACAAGAAAAAAATCTGGATTGAATGCAACAGGGCACGGTGCACTGAGCGTCCTGTCCAGCTTGTTAGCACCATGGGTGGCAGGGGCTCAGGCCTGCTGGGTGGCTCTTAGAGACTGGAAAGCCAGGGTTTAGGGTTTAGGATCAGGATCAGGGTCAGGGGTAGAGGCTAGGGGTTAGGGGTAGCGTTACAGGTTATGGGTTAGGGTCAGGATTTAGGGCCAGGGTTAGGGGCTAGAGGTTAGGGTTATGAGTTATGGGTTAGGATCCAGGTCAGGGGTTAGGGTCAGAGTTTAGGGTCAGGGTCAAGGTTGGGGGTTAGGGTCAGGGTTTAGGATTTGGGTCAAGGTCAGAGTTAGGGATTAGGAGTTAGGGTGGGGTTTAGGGCCAGGGTCAGGGTCAGGTTTGAGGTCAGGGTAAGTGTTAGGGGTTAGGGGTTAGGATCAAGGTCAGGGTAGGTATTAGGTTAGGGTTAGGGCTAGGATTAATGTTTAGGGTCAGGGTCAGAGTTGGGGGTTAGGATCAGGGTCAGTGTAGGTGTTAGGTTAGGGTTAGGGATTAGGAGTTAGGGTTAGGGTTAGGGTTATGGATATGGTTGGGGTTACAGTCAGGGTCAGTATGCTTTCTGAGTTAGTATCAGAGCAGCAAGAGAGCTGCTGTATTTTGTCTTCCAGTTCCCATCCTTTGCAGGGTGCTGAGCCCTCAAGCCCTTGCAGCAGGACACTCTCATCCTACACTGGGATGGCAAGTGCTGGGGTAATAGGGCCAGAGCACTGACAAGTCTGTTGCAAACACGAGGATTTAGAAATTACAGGAAAGATGTTTTAAAAAGCTTAACATGCAATTGTCGATGACTTTGAGTAAGTTACAGAATCTCTTTGGGCCTCATTTAAATCAGGTCTGGAGGGAGGGCAGTAAGATGTACCTGGCCTTGCTCTTAAGGCTCTGTGGAGAGAGTTCTGTGTGTGTATGTGTGTGTGTGTATGTTACAGTCTGAATGCTAGTGTCCTCTTCAAATTCGTGTGCTGAGGCCCTAACTCCTAAGGTGGAGCCTGTAAAGAGAGGAGGAGGATCAGGTGAGGCCATGAGGGTGGGGCCCTATCCCCACAGAGCTGGTGCCCTTATAGGAGGAGGACAAGGGGCACCTGGGTGGCTCAGTGGTGGAGCATCTGCCTTCCACTCAGGGCATGATTCTGGAGTCCCAGGATCGAGTCCTGCATCAGGCTCCCTATGGGGAGCCTGCTTCTCCCTCTGCCTGTGTCTCTGCCTCTCTCTGTGTCTCTCATGAATAAATAAATTAAAAAAAAAAAAAGAGGAAGAGACAGCAGAGCTCCTCCTCCCCCTTCCCCTCCACCAGGCGAAGGCACTGTGAGAGGATGACCGTGCACAAGTCCGGAAGAGAGCCCTCACCAGGCGCTGAGCTTGCGGCATCTCGCTCTTTGTCCCCAGTCTGAGGTATTTATTATGGCGCCTGAGCTAAGAGGCGGTTAGTAAGCTCTCAGTACATTTTCACTGCTGTTGGGATACGAGTACCACTTGTTTGCATTTGCTGTTTTTATTGGGGAGTGAATACCAGTTTCCTGACCAGAGGGCCCAAGCGATCAGAATTACTGCCGAGCTGGTATTGCTGAGCTCGATGATGTTTTCAGATGAAAGTCAAGCCAGAAAGATTCCTTGGTACCATCTGAGTCCAGATACAGGAGCTGCTCTGAGCCCTCCTGGTGATGGTCGGAGTCTGATTCCTGCCTCTCCGTCTTCCCCACACGTGAGCCTCCTGCAGGGCCAGTCTCTGTGTCCCCTGCTGCTCGGGGTGGAGAGGATCATCCATGACCCTGGCTCCCAGGGATGAGATGAGCCAGTGGGTTGGGGTGACTAAGCCTCCTGGTGTGTCTGGGACCATCCTAGTTTGCACACTGGGTTCCATGTCCCTGGAGCACATGGGAGGCTTGGTGTTCCTATTGCAAAGGCCGGATGCACACAGCGTTCTGCTCATTCCTAGGCTGTGGCCACCCGACGGCAAGATGCCCCCCTCGTACCTGTTTGCTAGGAAAGAATGGCTGGAGCCACCCTGGGAAAACCCCCGGGTGGGTGTCATGGGAGCTGGGCTAGACCGCCCAAGGTCAGATGGCTGCTCTGGGGATGGACCTCACCACTGCTCTGACGAGGGACATGAGAGGCAGGCTACAGGGCCTGGGAGAGGGCACCTCCTGTCCCCTCCCTGGGGATGCCTGCAAGCAGCCTGAGCCTCTGCCCCAGAGAGTGAGAGGTCCCTTATGCAGGCACAGTCTGTGGAGTCAGTCTGGAGTTGGGAGGCAGTGGACACAGCAAGAAATGAGAGGCACATGTATGGGAGGAGGAGAGATCCTTCCAGGGCCTGGAGGGAGGCAGACAGGTGTGGTGATGGTGGGAGGGACAGGTGCAGGGAGCCTCAGCCCCTCATCCTGCTCTGTCTGCTGCACCTGCCGGTGCCATTGGGAACATGAGGTCTCACAGGTAAGATGCAGGGACGGCTTTGGAGCTGGTTGGTCCTTGGAGCCCTGACGCTGGCCACTGGCCAGAGCTGATCCCTCCCTTGGCCTGGGTTGCGGCCTCTGCTCTGCCCTGAAGGGTCCCAGCCTCTCAGCTGGGCTCGGCCCTCCCCACCCCCAGCACTCAGGTTCCCCAGAGGCTCCGGGACCCATCCTCCACTGGTCCAGCCTGGGCAGCTTCGGGATCCTACACCAGCACGGCACCTCCCAGCGCCCACCAACGCCCCAATTACCAGCAAATTGCCAACACTCCACAGCGACTTTCTCCGCATATTTTTTTTTTTTTTTTTTTTCTCCGCATATTAATGTAGCTGAGTGTGTGCTCATCAGTGCCCCCTCACCCCATGTGCCCGCTCCCGTTATTTGCTCTGCAGAACCAGGAAATTTCCTTTGCCAGACCTTGGTGGGAAGTCGAAAAGCAGCATCAGATTCTCCGGCTCTGAATCAGGGCTGGGTGCTCCCTAGTAAATCTCTGCTCCTTTCCAATGAGCTTGTAAGTCTGTGTCCCAGAATTAGAAGCTGGCAATTAAAGAGGAAGGCATGGGGCTGCAGTGCGGGGCCGGCCTCCCCAGAGCCGGGCGTTCCTTTCATCATTTGTTTCACAGTGGCCTTCCCTGATGGCTTTGCTGAGACTGCCTGAGTCGTGACAGCCCCTTCTTTCTTGGGGAGCGGTCAGCCCTCCTGGCCGTGCAGGGGGGTGGGTGGCAGGCCTGGCCTTGTTTGACGAGGCAGCCTGGGGCTGGCCCGGGAGCCCAGTTCCTACCTGGCGCCCTGGGCAGGACGCAGTCTGCATCTGAGGCCACGGCCGGGGCTGCTGGACACGGTGCAGGCGAGCTCATGGGCTCTGTCAATGCCACACGAGGATGGCAGCAGCTGCAGCCCCCACCCAGGGCCCTGGGGCTCCATCAGGACCCTGAGCCGGGCCCATCTGTGGGGCAGAGCTGGCCATTTTGCCTGCACCTGCTCCTCGTTCTGTTGTGACATCTCACTCGGCCTCTGCTCATCTCAGCCTGGTGGTCAGGGGTGGCACCTTTCCCCACTTTGAAGAGTGAGCTTGGGGCTCAGCCCGGTCACCCACCATGCCATGCTCCCCTGCAAGGCCATGGTGGTGACAGGCTGCGGGATGACAGTGGGGCACAGCTGTGGACAAGATGACACTCACATGTCCTACCTACCATGGGACCTACCGGGACCTACCATGTCCTTGGCCTTGAGAGAACACGGAAGGTGGAGAAGGGGCTCCGGATACCCTTGAGAAGAAAGGGAGGATAGATAATGCAAACCGAGGAAGAAATACTGATAAACCTCTGAGCTGCTGTATTGAATGGAGGCTGTGGGTTTGTTTGAGTTTGAGGCAGGGCTGCCACCGCCCGCATGGCTCTCAGCCCCAGGCCTTCCTGGCACAGCCAGGCTGTGCTGGCCCCACAGGGTGGTTCGGGGTCCGCCCCCTCCCAGCCCAGCTCCCCTGTGCTCCCATCTGGTAACCACAGTCCTGCTTGTCCCCGGCAGGTGCGCGATGCAGCCGTCAGAGCAGCAGGTGGCAGGCGGGGGGTGCATCTCCACCCGATTGAATCACTAATAACTACACGACTCTGGGCCAGTCTTTTAGCCATCTTCCGTCTCCGCTGTGGCCCTGCCTCCCTCCCTGGGTCATGTGGAGCATCCGGGGGACCATGGAGACACACACAGAGGCCATGGGGCCTTGCTGCCAGTTCTTCTGACACTAGATCCTGCTGCTCAGATGCCCTACCACAGGGAGGCAGGGACACCTGTCTCCTTCCCAGATACTCCGGCAAGTGGCTGCGAGCTCTGAACGTGACCTGGGGCACGCTTAGGGACCCACCCCTCCCCTCCTGCTCACCACGTCGCTCCAGGGAGGGCATTTCTCTTTGGATGTCGAGATACATACCATATTGGCAAGGGCCCTGCTGGGCTCCTCCTTGGTGTTGGCTCAGTGAATCTTGAGCTAACCGAAGCCTGCGCTCCGGAGCCCAGCATTCAGTCCATCCCATCTGTGCCGTCAGGGACACAAGGGCTCATTAGTGAGATGGCTTTGGAGCCGGTAGGTCCCTGGAGCCCTGATGTGACCTCGGGCAGAGCTGGAGGCCGCCCCAAGGCTTGGGTCCTGGCTTCTGCCTTGTCCTGAAGGGTTGCAACCCCTTGGCTGGGCTCAGCCCTCCCCGCCCCCAGGGCTCCGCTCATCTGGAGGATCTGGGATGGATCCTGGGCAGGCAATGATGTGGCGGCAGGTGGAAGCACCATTGGGTTCACGTGGGCCATGATGAGCATGGCCTGCAGCCCTGGGGCCCGCCTCCAACCCACTCTAGCACCTCCAACACCTCGGCCGGCCTGCCTGAGCCCCCCCAGCCCCTCCTGTACCTCTGTCTGGTGCCCCCCACTTGGCTGGTGTCTGATCCCTGCCTCCCCCACTGTGGGCTGCCCTGTGCCCAATAACCCCAGCAGAGAGGCACTTATCCCCAGAACACGCGGCGTGAGGGCCAGTGCGGGACAGACCCAGGAGGTGATGCCTTGCAATGCTGAGTCAGCCCAGTTCTACTCTCTGGACAGGTGGGCTCCATGCCTCTGACAACTCGCTTCGCTTTTTCCTTTATGAAAAAATAATCAAAGCCCCTCGTCGACAGGCAGACTTTCCGGAAGTCTGTTGGATCGATGCAGAGGCAAGGAGCCAGCCGAGTTGGAGATGATGCTCAATGCTTCTGACTGAGGCAGGCCCGAGTGAAACAAGTCTTCACAGCACATGACCTGGAAGCTGCAGCCCCTGAGGGAGGGGAAACCCCTGGCAGGGACCCTCCTCCGTTAGGTGAGCAGCTGAGGATGCCAACTACCTGTGCACCTGTTGCTCCTGGAAGGAGGGGCTTCTTCTGGGTGCCAGCCCACATACCTGTGGAACCGTGGGCAGAACTATTTATGGCCTGGCTCCCTTCAAACACCCCTGCCTGACATCAGCCTGCAGCAGGCCCTCCCGGAGGGCACCCCCAGGAGTGGGTTCTAAAGCACCTGCGCTAGCACCCGAGCTCTTCCAGCTGCAGATTCTGGGGCTGAGTGGAGGCCCCGTGACCAATGAGACAGAGGCGGCATCATTTACACGCCCTGCCCCGACTTTCACCCAGAAGCCACACCTCCACTGAGGTTTTCTTTACTTTTCCTTTATTATTTTTTATTGTGCATTATGCGAGTGAAAATGATACAACTGGACCTTCAGCATTCACCACTTAAAAACGTGGGATACGTTGGTGGGTTCACAATGCGTTCTAAGGCCTTCCCATCGCCCCGAAAGGACACCCCACACCCGCTAGATCTCCGTCGCTCCCTCCTCCTGCCCCTCTCAATCCTGAGCTGTGTGCCATCCCTGTGGGTTTGCTTGCTCTGGACGTTCCACACGAATGCACCTTTTGCATGTGGCTTCTTTCCTGTGATGGAATGTTCTGGGGGGTCCATCCATGTCGTGGTGCATGTCTGTGGTGTGCTCCCTTTGTGGCTGAGAGATGGTCCAAGTCGTGTGTGTGTGTACCATTCCTTGCGATGCGACTGTGTCGATGCCCCTTGGGGTCCTTCCCGCCTTTTGGCTCTGGTGCCCTGAGCACTCGCTGTCGAGGACCCGTTTGTCCCTGTTTTCCATTCTCTCCTGTATGTCACTGGGAATGGAAGCGCTGCTCACACAGCCCGTGGGTCCGTGTTTCACTTTCGGAGAGAGCGCCGCAGCTACCGCTTCTCTGCACTCGTCAGACCGCGTGCCCTCGCCTCTGCCGACGCCTGTCCTCCCTTCAGCACCTGACGTGTGGCCGTCCACCTTTCCTGGCTCGGTCCGAATGTCGCGTCCTCTGAAGCCTCGGTGCTCCCCGTGCAGACCGAGGAACCGATGCTCCAGGCTGTGTGGTGCCAGCGCTGGCGCTCCCTTGTCCTATTGCTTGGAGTGCAAGCCCTGCCCTTCTGGCCCCCATCTGGGTCACGTTCCCTTCTTCAGCGCCCAGGCAGGTGCATATTATGGGGCAGATGGGGGCCCAGCGTGGCGCATGAGGTGTCTGAGGTCGTCAAAGCGGCAGTCCGGGGGGCTGTGCTGGGCCGTGGGAGGCTGCAGGGTGGGTGGGTTCCTGGATGGCCCCTCCTGGCTCCTGGGCAGTACCAACATTTGCTTTCCTTCCTCTCCATATGCCGTGGCCGGCTGCCGGCTCTGTGCTGGCATCGTCACGCTTCAGCAGGATTGCTTTCGTTGCTACGTGGAGGCTCGAGCTGTTGCTAGGTTGTCTTTTGTTTCATCTCTCTCTCTCTCTCTCTCTCTCTCTCTCTCTCTCTCGCCATTTTTCCCCTGGCAAATAATCAGCACCCAATTAATTCTGCATTTCTCATTGTTTGCTCCAGCTGCTTGCATGAACAAAGAACCATTGTCCCGTGTTTCTCCCTGTAAGGAACGAACCACAAGAATCGGCTGGCTGGCTTCTGGTGTTGCGGAGAAGGGCGAATGAGAGAGACGGACACAGAGACACATGGGGGAGTTTGAAAGACAGAGAGAGAGAGAGAGGAGGGGGGCAGACAGGCGCAGAGAGACACACAAACAAAACCAAAAGGATTTCGGAAGGGACACACGTCGGTCGAGTCAATCACAGAGGGACATGCAGAGGGATGCTCAGAGAAACACACCTGCAAAGGCAGAGAGAGAGAGAGAGAGAGAGAGAGAGAGAGAGAGAGATGGACACCCCCTGGCACACACAGACCCACGGAGAGAACTCGGCAAGGAACGGGGATGCCCACGAGGGACGGGGAGACAAGGAGGCAGGTGCTGGGTGACTCTGCGGCAGATTGAGGCCGGGTCACTGCTGGCAGCTGTGCCCTGGGGCCAGCACGGCCGTGACAAGAACTTACATCACTGACACCTGCCTGCCCCTGACCCAGGAATAGGGGCTACTCAGGCATCACCTCGCTCATCTCACCCCCCAGCCCCCTGCCCCCCCGAGTTCTCCTGGCGAGGACACTGAGGCAGCTCAGAACTGCTCGATGCCACGCTTGTCCATGGAGCTGCCAAGTGTGGGATCCAGGGTTTGCTGCCTCCAAACCCGAGTTTGTAACCTCCGTACCCTAGTGCTCCCCAGAAACCCACACTGGAATGACAGCTGTGCAGCCACAGGCGAGCCTCTTACCTTCTCTGGCCCAGCTGGATCCCTGGCTCACTCTGAACGCACCCTAGCCCGGGCTCTCTCAGAGGCTGTGCTGCAGATTCTGCTTCTGGAAGTTTCCACGTCTCCCACTTTCTCCCCTGCCACCCTGGGGTCAGTCCTTCCCTGTTTGCAGGAAACCCATGGGGGACCCTCTCTCCCATTCCTGTGGCACAACCCATCGTCGAGTCCATTTGCACGTTGCCTTGAACACGGGAAGAGGTGACAGGCTCATCCCTGGGGACGGGAGCTGTGCAGTTTGCAGGGAAGGTATTTGGGAGCACCCCGGGGCCACTGTCGGGGACCATGTCCTGTCCTGTCTGCCTTCGGGGTATGGTGTGCATCTAAAAGGGGGTATGTGATGCCTCCCTTCATCTGTATGTTAGGCCCATGTCGCCGTGGCTTTTCCGGAAACGGATGCTTGACCTGTCACTAAATTATCTGATTTGAATATAAGCTAGATCAGTGGGGAGGAGCCTGGGCCTTGTCCGCTGCTTGTCCTTTCACTACCTTCTCTCCAGGGGCTGGTACCTAATAACTGCTTACTAAATGTTTGTGGGATGGAGGCAGGTCTGGGTAATGATGCTCAGACCCTCAATGTCACCAGCATTTGCTCTCCTCGGGCTGCAGCTGGGTAGGAGGTCCCGCAGAAGCTGGAGGACCCTCACCGTCTCTTTCAAGAGAAATCCTCCATGGGACACCTGGGTGGCTCAGCGGTTGAATGTCTCCCTTCAGCTCAGGGCGTGATCCCAGGGTCCTGGGATCAAGTCCCACATCGGGCTCCCCGCAGGGAGCCTGCTTCTCCCTCTGCCTGTGTCTCTGCCTCTCTCTGTGTGTCTCTCATGAATGAATAAATAAATCTTAACAGGAAAAAAAAAAAAAGAAAAATGCTGCAGAGGCTGTGGTGAGCTTTCCAACAGGAACATTTGATCTGTGCTCTGGGAAGGTGGTCCCAGTATTTGCATGGGGGGCCGCCTGGAGTGGGAGGCTGGGGCGGCCAGAGCCCCAATGAGGAGAGGAGGGTGTCACTGACACCTACACCTGCAAGCCTGTGTCAGAACCTGCAAAAGTGCTGTCAGGATGGAAAAATGCTGTGAACTTCAACAAAACTGTCGGGTTCGCCAACTTTTTTTGTTTTTTTTTCAGTTAAAGATCTTGCTTGCTTGACTGGTTTTTTCCAAACTCCCAGAGCTCCCCGGAACTCCGTCAATATGGCATTATTGTCATTTGGGGAACAGTAAACCTTTGAAAAATGCCTTTTGCGTCCTGGATCTATGGAAACCGTTTGAACTGCGGTGAGTCTTGAAGAGTGCTTCGAAACATACTGTTTTGATTTTCTCAATAATTTCTTGAGGATCATTAGAAACGAGAATCCAAGAGCCAGGATGGATTTTTTTTTTCCCTCTAGGCTGCATGCTTGTCGAGAAGCATGATTTATCTAGACCTGTCAGTGAAGATGTATAGGACAGGCAGAGGCGTCCATTCAGCACTTTTGGGACCACTCACCCCACAGGCAGTGAGTCCACCCCGATCCGAACACCAGAAGAGTGGGCCAGAGCTCGTCCCTGAGTGGGGCATGCTCAGCTTGCCTTCGGTGGGTCACAGGCTTTTTGGTCCCGGGGTTGACCTGTGTCAGCCTGGAGCCTGCCTCTATCCCTCCCTGCCACGGCTGCTCGGAGCCAGAACAGCCTAGTCCAGGCGATCTTCAGGTGTCCTTCCCATCCTGTGAGATTTGGGGATTCGGGGTTTAGCTGCCAGCTTGTTTTTTAAGTGCAGATCTTTCTTCTTCTTCTTTTCTTTTTTTAAGATTTTATTTATTTATTCATGAGAGACACAGAGAGAGAGGCAGAGACACAGGCAGAGGGAGAAGTAGACTCCCTTCAGGGAGCCCGATGTGGGACTCAATCCCAGGACCCTGGAGTCATGACCTGAGCCGAAGTCAGACGCTCAGCCACTGAGCCACCCAGGTGCCCCCATATCAGCTCTTTAAATTCCCCTCATCCTCCCCATCATATAGACGAGGAAACCAAACCCTGGACATTAGGCCCCTTGCCCAAGATCACACAGCTGGGAAAGGGCATGGATGACATTTGAACCCAGAAAATGCAGCTCCGGGATCCATGTATCTCTGCACATATATGGCCAAGCACTTTATTTTAATGAATCCTCCTGGAAATCTGCCCTGGTCTTGTTTCTCTTCCACGAGAGATGAGGAAATCCCTCTAAGGTCACACAGCCAGTAAGTGGCAAAGCTGGGATCCTAGTTGACATGATTTTCCTACCACTTGGGGTTCCTTGGCTCTCTGAATTTTACAGCAGGACAAACGGGCACCCAGAGAACGGGAAGGAGCAGCGTCCTGAAGCCACGTGGCAGGGTAGTGGTGCAGCCAGAAGGTCAATGCAGCTCCCACTAACAATGGCTTGGTCCCCATGGCCCCATATGGAACCTTGGCAACTTAACAGGCCCACGGCTTTATTTCTCAGGACTAGGAGGGCTGGCTGGTGGAGCCCCTGCGGGTTTTGTTGGGCTCATGGGGTGGGGTGGGGGGCTGTGCTTCCTGGAGGTCACGGGCCGGCCGGTATGGAGGGAGAGAGCAGAGAGTCTACTCAGGGCTGGCCCAGGGCTGGGTGGACATCCTTGCACTGAATTCTATTGGTCAAAGCATGACAAAGGCCCCCGGAATCAAGGTTGGGCAGTGGGGACTGTGCCCCTAGAAGGTAGCATCTGCAGAGTCACACTGTGAAAGCACTGGGGAGAGGAGAGGCAGCCTGTCCGTCCCTCAGACAACCTCCTGGCATTCTCTGATGCCAGCGGGAGCTCCCTTCGTCTCCGTGCACGTTGGCTTTTCCCCTTTCTACAGCCATGACTGGCGTCAGGGCATTGTGCCTGGTGACCTTGGTTCATGGATTTCTTCTTGAGAAGTCTCCAGGAGACCCTTGGCTCTTCCCTGCATCTGACCTCTCTGACCGTGGCCACAGTTGGCCTTGGCTGTCCCTCTGGGTTTGGTCAGTTCTCGGTCTCTGCCGTCTGCGCAGCTGGCCCCAGGCAGGCACTGCTGGTGCTGAATGACCCAGTTTCACCCCACAGGCCTCTGACTGACCCACTTTGTGATCCTTGCCTCCCAGCCTTACGAAATGGGTGTTCTCTCTGCAAGCAAGTCTCCCTGGCCAAGCTCCACGGGACCAAAATGACAGACTGTTCCCAGCTAAGTGGGAAAAACTGTACCTGGAAGCACCACAGATGGGGCTGAGTGTTTAGGATAATTAAGAAAAATGTGCGAATCTTTGTTTGGCTTTATTTTTAAGGCGGAGGAAGGGGGTGGGGTGGCCCAGGAGGATAACCCACAGACAGGTGCAAAGGGGCACGCCAGTTGAGAATGAGTGTGTCTCAGGAGGGGCCTGCGGTATGTGAGGGGGGTGCTCATTCAGCCTTGTACCTGCCACCACATGGATGAACCTGTGGAACATGATGCTGAGTGAAATAAGCCAGTCATGGAAAAGGGCAAATACTTTATGATCCCACTCAGATGAGGAGCCTGGAGCGGCTGAATGTGGAGACGGAGAGAGATGGAGGTGCCAGGGCGCTGGGGGTGGGTGGTGGGTGGTGGGGGGTGGGAGTCTGTGTTGAACAGTGGCCAGAGTGTCAGGTTGGGAAGATGGAAGAGTCCTGGAGACAGACCCTGGTGCTGGCCCCCCAGCCAGCCAAGGGATGGGCTGAGGACCCCCGAACCGAACACTTATGGGCAGTTAACATGGTGTGTGTTGGGTGATGTGTATTTTACAATAATAATAATAATAATAATAATAATAATAATAGTAATAATATTCTTAGAGAAGCTCAAAGGTACAGATCACTGGGGGAGGTGCCAGGATTCAGGGATGGGAGCCCGGGAACCATGCTGTGCGCGGGGAGGAAGGACAGAGAGATTCCATGGACTGCAGGAAGGAAACCCCCAAGCAGGGGAGGAGCCGGGAGTGCACAGGACAGATGAGGAAGCCACACTTCTGCTCCTGGCAGGGACCCCTGGGGCACCATGTGCAGGTGAGAAGTGCTTACACCAAAATGACTTTTTTTCTTGGGGTGCCTGGGTGGCTCTGCAGTTTAGCATCTGCCTTTGGCTTAGGGCGTGACCCCAGGGTCCTGGGATTGAGTTCCGCATCCGGCTCCCCAGAGGGAGTCTGCTTCTCCCTCTGCCTGTGTGTCTCATGAATAAATAAAATCTTTTTTTAAAAAAATAACTTTTTTTCTGAAAAGACAGAAAAAGTAAGAGCCACAGACATTTCTTTCCCTGACTGTGATGCACTGCATTCCACCACGAAGAGCATATATACACTTTTTAGGAGAAAACAGACATGAAAGCATGTTTTTTTTTTTTTAGCAGACTGCACAATAAAAATTGAACTGCCACCTTCTTTGTGGTGAGTGTAGAGGTCCCTCCGTAGTGTCGTTCACCCAGAAGTGCTCCATTCGGGTCCTCGTCCCTCGTGTTCTGTGAGGAGCCACAGGGAGGCAGGAGGCCGTGTCCAGGGTAGTGCGCGGTTGTCATTGGGGCTTATGGTGGTCGCAGGTCCTTTTGCACCTCCTTCCTCTTGCGCTGGCCTCATTTAGAGATGAAAGAGGAAAGTACCCTGGTGATGATGGGAATTCATGAAACACAGCGTCCAACATCCCCTGAGGGAGGGGACTTCTTTATGGCTGTGCCAGGAGGGGCCGTGCGTTCTGCATCCAGGTGCCCTAGGGGGCTCTCTGCCTGCCAGCTCTGACTCTCCAAACTGCAGGCGGGCGCTGGAAACCATTGCCTCCTCCCAAAAAGCATACGAAGACCGTGCATAAATTGAGAGGTGAGCAGATGGTAGAGTCGTATAACAGTTGAGACCTAGGCCCAAAGTCAAAGCTGTTAACTAGTCGGGGAATGAGGGTTAGGGATTAGTCTGGCAGGTTAATGAGCTTCTGGTTTCTTCAGGTTCAGCTGCTCCCGTCGTGGGCTTCCGCCAACACTCACACTCCGGGTGGACAAGACTTTGGGATCCATGGGTGTGAGGACATGAGGGAGGGATGGTGTGGGGAAGGAGTGAGGGGAGGAGGCAGGACCCCAGGGAGGCCAGTGTTGGGGCCCAGGGAGGAGGAGGAGGGAGGCATGCAAGGGAGGCTGAGGGTGGAGGCAGAAGGGAGGCAGGGAGCTGCCCCCGGGGCACCAGGCCAGGAAAGCATGAGGAGGAGGAGCTAGTGAGCTAGGCCGGCAGGGATGTGGTTGTGGTAGAGCTTGGCCTTCGACAGGACAGCTGGTGAGGAAGGTGGGCCGTGCCGTGCAGACACCTAGGTTGAGGACTGCATTGGAGCTTCCGCCTGGGGGCTTCCATGAGGATGCACACCAGGATTTTGCACATGACGTCTTTATGTGCAAGTTATTTTTGCTGTTAACCCACGTGGTTGTGCCTGGTAATTATAGGGTGAAAGGAATTAAGAAAGACATAATTTCTCCCCATCAAAGCCTGACTGTTCTGCGTCTCCCACCTCATGCTGGCAGCCAGGCTCTCTGCCTTCACAGGTGCCACTTTGATTTTAGTCACGTAGCAAAGGTATTTGAAACACTTTCAAAGTGATTAGAGAGAGGAAGTGGTTGCAATTTGGGTTCAATGCAATAATCGCATTAACTGTTTGTGGCCACGGGGCTCTCAGGGGGGAAGTCCCTGTGACTGCTGAGTGGTGGGGCCGGGCGGGGACTGGTCAGGGCAGCAGGGACAGAGGTGGCCCTGACACAGCAACTGCAGGTACAGGGGGTGGTTGCAGGTGCAGGTGCAGGGGGGCAGATGCAGATGCAGGTGCAGGTGCAGGTACAGGTACAGGTGCAGGTACAAGTGCAGGTACAGGTGCAGGTGCAGGGTGTGGATGCAGGTGCAGTACAGGTGCAGGTGCAGATGTAGATGTAGGTACAGGGGGTGGGGTGCAGGTGCAGGTGTGGGTGCATGTGCAGGGGGTGGGTACAGGGTGCAGGTACAGGTGTAGGTATAGGTACAGGTATAGGTGCAGGTACAGGGGGTGGGTGCAGGAGGTGAGTGCAGGGGGTGGGCCCAGCTGACCACCACATTAATTGTAATAACAATGATGATGGCTATTGTTATTGAGGATCTGCCACTTACCCGTCCTTCTCCTCTTTGACTTTCACCAAAGCCCTATGCGGTGGGCTCTATGATCCTTGTCATAAAGAAACCAGGGTCCAGAGAAGTCGGTCTCTTGTTCTACATACACACCTGGGAAGAGGCAGAGTCAGGATACCGGTTGCTCCTGTTGAATTGTAGAAACCCCTCCGCTGCCGCCCGTGGCATCCCAAGGCGCCCCCTTTCCACGCAGCACTGGACTGGCATGCTGGCGAATTATTTCTGCACAACTCCGGGATGAGAGGGAAGTGGTGTGGCTCACCACCCCTCCACGGGGATGTAGCTCCGAGGGCTTAGGGTGGAGGCGGGGACTGCAGAGGTTGAAAGCCCCACGCAGAGGAAAAATGGAGTGAGGAGCAGGTGATCCGGGCAGACATTTCTTGCCACTGTCCGTATTCATTTCCATTTGCTGCTGTAACAAAGAACCAGAACTTGGTGGTTTGGGAGGTTTATGGCACAGAATTGGTCTCCGTGGTGGTGGGGCCGGCCGGACAGGGCCGGGAGCTTCAGGGTGGGCCACTGGGAGGGCAGGGGGCTTGCCTTCTTCCTTCAGGAAGGCTCAGCCTGTGGTGATCAACTGATCAACTGATCGAATCAGACCCCCGGGTTGTCTAGCCGGCTGACGGTGGACATCAGCCAGCTCCGCATGATACCATTACAGCAGCCCCCGGTGGGCATTTGAAGAACTCAGGATGGAAGCCTGGCCACGCTGGCCCGTGAACCTGACCGGCAACCCCCCACCCTCCCCTCATTATCCCACTAGCTGGTGAGGCTCCTGTGTGGCCAGGAGGTGTGGCTGAGGCAGGGGAGAAGTCAGAGGGCAGGAACAGGTCTGCATCGTGGGGGCATTGGCGACTACTTCCTTTGGTGCTGGTGCTGGTCACTGCTGACCCTTTCCCCCTGCGTGCTTCTGAGGCATCTCAGACCTCTGGTGCCATTGACCTTTGGGGGTATCGCTGCATCACCAATGTCTCCAAAACTCAGTGGCCTAAAACCAGAGTGCATTCTCGGGGTCGGGGTTGGCAGCGGGGTCTCTTGGTCTAGACTGCACTGGGTTGGTGTGTCAGCTCCAGGCCATGGGTTTACTTCATGGCTCCTCCAGGCCTGGGCTCAGCAGTCATTCTGGGGATGGGCCAAGGGGGCAGGCCCCGCCGGGCGAGTGCAGTTGCTGCCCTGCTCCGGCAGGCTGCCTTTGGCCATAGAAGTCACTGCCCAGACCAGAGCAGAGGGGCATGAGCGGGGTGTG
The DNA here is from genome assembly GCF_003254725.2 of Canis lupus dingo. Lineage (NCBI taxonomy): Eukaryota > Metazoa > Chordata > Mammalia > Carnivora > Canidae > Canis > Canis lupus. The sequence continues at coordinate 31,267,558 of NC_064247.1, read as the reverse complement.
GGCGTGCCACCCCAAAGGAAGGGAGTGAACAACGGGGACCTGGAGTTCAGTGTCTCCACTGTCCCAGCTCCCGGGGCTCCCTCACCAGCCCTCCCTGGGGCACAGTCACCTTGCCCCCTGGACCCTCTGATTCCCAGTGATGTTCTTCCCCCACAGACTGGCTTTTGGGGTCCTGTTGCCCCTCTGGGCCGCCCTTTTGTGGTAGCTCCTCCAAGATTGCGCTGAGCTGTCACTTTGCTGCCACCGGCTGCTGCAGTCAACTTCTGATATGAGTCAGACCTGGATTCCCCATGTGCCCAAAGCACCGTGGAGACGCACAGCGTGTCGTCCCTGAAGCCCCTGTCATTAGCATCCCCATCCCCTCCTGGGAAGCTTCGGAGCCCCGTGTGTGCAAGAAGGATAGACTGCCAAGTTTGGGGTCATTGGCTTCTTTTTTGCCCTCCACTCAGAATCATTTTTCTCGCACAGGGTCAAGCATGCCTCCTCTGCGCCCAGCTGAGCCGGCATCCTGCGAGCCGTTCGTTAGGACTGCCCACTATCCCCCTGCCCTGCAGTCGCTCGGGGGTGGCTCACCCTCCTGCTGAAGGACTGGGACATTGCGCCCTCACCCCAAGCCTCCAACCCTGAGGGTTTGGCCACACGGGGTCCAGAAAGATTCAGGTGGAGAGTCCTGGCCAGCGGTGGCGGCGATATGCGTGCTTTACGCAGAGGATCAGTTTGGGTCATGGCGGGGGTGAGCGTGACCCCCAGGTCCACCCACAGGTACCAGCCGACGGAAATGGAGTGTGACTGTATCATGTTAGGCAAATTTACAGGATTGTTATTTCCGCCAGACCAGATCGCTCCTTCCCAGCGTAGAGGGCTGACCTCCGAGGTCAGATCCAAATTGCCTGTTTTATGCTTCCGTGGTTCTAAGCACAACGCGGGAACGTGTTCAGTGGCAGGAGCTCCTGTCGGCGGCTGGATCGCTGCCCCAACCTTCTGGAGCCGCCCCCACCACTAAGCCCCTCTGAGTGGTGGCTTGGCCCAGCCCTGCCAGGGCCCCCAAATCTTTCTTCTTCCTTCTGTGACAGCTGGGGAGAAGGGTCATGTGGCCCCCAAGCCTCCTGCCTCGGAGTGGGGAAGGGTCACGGCTCGGCAGGCTCTGCTGGGCCCCACAGGGGACGCTGTGCTAATGGCCTCATCTGGCCCAGACAGGGGGGAATGATCCTTGCCGAGGAACACCCCATGGATGGTGTCCTTTCTCCGGGCCTGGCCCTGGGGGCTCCCTGGGGGACCCCAACACATAGCAAAAGCTCAGGAAATGTCGGCCAGAGGTGAGAGCCAAGGAGAGGGGACACCTCCTGACCCCTCAGCCCCCAAGGGCCCCATGCGGGCTTCCAGATGAGACTGAGGCCCAGCCTAGCTGTGGGGCTTCTGCACGATGCCGGGGGGCTAGATGGTGAGATGCAGCCCAGAGGAGCCGGCTGGACTTGGGCGGCTCTCAGCCTCCCAGATGCTGCCTTCCTAGGCCCTGTGTGTGAGCTCTGGCCGCGCCAACACCTGTATCCATGAGAGTGTGCACCTGTGCTCACCTGTGTGGATCACAGCCTTCCCCAGGAGCTCCCCAGGGAGCAGAGGGCGAGGAGTGCACTCTGCCTACCTCCTCCTGCCAGCACCTAGCACAGCACCTGGAGGGGAGTAACTGCTCTCGGTCTGCTTCCTGACCGGACGTTCTGGCCAGTGAAAAAATGAATGTGCTGCAAATACCCCAGGGAAGCTGGTTACACCCCTAGGATCCAGTCCCCCCCAGCCCTGACCCCGACCCCCCTGACCCTGCTCCGAGATTCTAAATAAAGAGCTTGGGAGCGGGCAAAGGGCACACAAGTCTGCCTTTGAAGCATGTGCCCAGGCTCCTGTGATGCCCCTCCTGGTGACCATGACCCACAGTCTGCGTTCTGAGAAGCCCAGTGACAGGGAAGAGGAGTTTTCTGGTGATCAGGGAGGGGCAAGCTCGTCCTTTGTTCTGTGGGTCATGGAGGCCGTCAACAGTAAGAAGCCACCCACAGTTGTGCTTTGCAGAAATGGATTCCTTCCCTCGTGATGTCACTTCTCCTCTTTCTCTTTTTTTAAAATATTTTATTGGGGATCCCTGGGTGGATCAGCGGTTTGGCGCCTGCCTTCGGCCCAGGTTGTAATCCTGGAGTCCCAGGATCGAGTCCCGTGTTGGGGTCTCTGCATGGAGCCTGCTTCTCTCTCTGCCTGTGTCTCTGCCTCTCTCTCTCTATCATGAATGAATAAATTTAAAAAAAGAATCTTAAAAAAACAGATTTTATTTATTTATTCATGAGAGACACACACACAGAGAGAGGGGCAGAGACACAGGGAGAAGGAGAAGCAGGCTCCATGCAGAGAGCCCGACACGGGACTCGATCCTGGGACTCCAGGATTACAACCTGGGCCGAAGGCAGTGCTAAACCGCTGAGCCACCGGGGCTGCCCTCTTTTTCTTTTTTTAAATCTTTCTTTCTTTCTTTCTTTCTTTCTTTCTTTCTTTCTTTCTTTCTTTCTTTCTTTCTTTTTTTTTGTTGACAAGACCGATGAACAGGACAGACAGATGACAGATGCCAGGCTGCAGCGTGGAGCTGCTGTTCTCTCTCTCTGACAGCAGGCAGGCCATTAGGGGCTCCCTGCACTTCCAGAATGGTTTGTTAGTGCATTTAAGCCCTTTCTACGAGGCTCTCCTCTGCTGTAATTGGGCCTCCACGCTGTTGCCCTTCCTGGCCGCAGAGCTTGTTAGCCGTCAGGAGAGGCCATGAATTTGCGGTGGCCCCGCCACGTGAGCACAGCCCGCAGGGACTCCAGCTCGTAGGAGCGCACCCTGTCACAGAGTTAGGGAGGTGGGAGGGGGGAGCTCAGCCTGGGGGCCATGTCACTCATGGGGTTCCCACTGAGCTCAGCTCTGTCGGCGGATGTTTCTGGAGGTCTGCGTTTAAGGCTGTCGTGCTGGGCTTGCTCTGATCTGGGGGAAATTCTTGGTGCAATGAGGGTGTTGGGTGGAGGGAGCTGGAGGGAGAAGTGTCAGGGCCAGCGTGCAGGTCTTCGGGGCACTTCCCAAGAGTGAGAGGGGTGGTGTCCCCACTTTTGGAGGCCCCCTCCGCCCCCCATGACCACAGAAGACCTTTCTGGAGAACAAAGGCCCCGACCAAAGCCATCTCCCTGGAGAGACACGGTTGGTGTTTCCAATGTTACAGTGACATCTCTGATAAGAAAAATCAGACACCTGTTGAGGAATTCCAGTGCTGGAAACATTTCCCTTGCCCAGAAGCACAACACAAGCTATGAAAGCTGACGTGGGAGACATGAGCAGGTCCTGTGCGAGGCAGAGGGAGGCCTTGGTGTGGATGCCCTGGGGGAACGCACCCTCCTGCATGGGTGACAATTCTGGGGTTGGGAGGGGGCATCTGAGATCCAGAATATTCCAGGGCTTGGGGGGCAGGTGGCAGGTGTGTCATCCGTGAGCCATGACCTGACCGGGTCTGCCGGCAGGAGGATGAGGAGGCCGTGGCAAGGAACCAAGGGACCTACTTCTTTTCTTGGTCCTATCCCCAAGGCCTGAGGCTCGTGGTCCAACAGTGAATGCACCTAGGGGCACAGTGGGGACCCCGCCGGACGCCGCAGGCCAGGGAAGTGGCTTTGACTGCCGTTGGCCCTGTGTTGATGCTAGCCAAGCTGGCATCGCAGCAAGCTTCTGCGAAGTGAACCCTAACTCCCCTTATCTGCTGAGATAAACCCGGAGACATGTAATCAGGAGGATTTACCAGACGCTGTCCGTGTGGACACTGAGAGCGGGTCACAACGTCAGGGGCAAGGTGTGCGGCCCGATGTCCCATGGACTGTCCCGGGGGGGTGGGGATGTCTTCTCTGCTTCTCTCCTAACCCTGATGGGCACGCGGGACACTCCCTCCCCAGTGCTGCCGCCGCTGCCACCAAGAGCCCTCCTGGGCTGTGGGGTGTGCCTCACCCACGGAGACCAGAGGGGCCATTTCAGGAGGGACATAGGCAGGACCCATTCCTAATTTCCAGACAGTGGGCTTCTTCCTCACAGGGACCTTCACCAAGTACCCGCTGAGAATCTGCTGGGACACGTGGGAATCACCTTCCAAGTTCTGTCATTAAGTCACATCACATTCTTTTCCTTTAATAATGTGACACGTAATTCCTGAGCAACTATTGTAACAGGTGTCATGGTAGAACTGAGAACAGTAAAGAGCACCCCCTCCCCTCCCCTCCCCAACTCACCCCAGCGGGATTTACATTTGGAGACGCAGACAGAAAACACGGAGAGATATGGGATACAACGGCAGGTCACAGGTGCGATGGCGTTTGAGCAGGCACCGTGATGCAAGCAGAGACGGAGGGGGCGGGGACAGGAGGGCCGGGCACGCAGGAAGGCAGCAGGGCAGGAGGTAAAGCTGTGTGACTCCTTCCTGCCCTTTTGCACAGAATGATTTAAGTCCTGGACGTTAGTGTGTCCCCCCACCCCAGGCACCCCTGGGTTCCCCACTAGCGCGCGGCTGGAGCAATCACCTGCTCACCCAGAGCGCGGGTCTCCCAGGGCTGGGGTGCGGCCCTGCCTGTCAGCAGCAGTGGCTGCTAGTGCCCCTGCGCCTTCTGTATCCCCTGACGGGTGCATGGGGTGCAGGTTAGACTCAGCCTGAGGGATGCTGAGTGACTCACCTCTGACTTTGGTGACATAGACCTCACCCTGCCCTCATGCTGCCGTCCAGCCTGCTCCTCTTGCAGCCTGAGCCTCAGACCCCCCTCCCAGCCCTGGCCAAGACCTCCCTGCAACTACCCCTCCCTGAAGTCATTTTGGTTGAGGTCACACTTCAGGACAGAAGGGTCCACCCTCCTGGGAAACATCCCTCCGCGCCAGCCAGCCTCCTGTCAGGCTGGATTCTTGTCTCACTGCAACCCCGAGAATCGGGTATCATCATCCTCCTGTCACAGTCGCAGAAGCTAAGGGTCGAATCGATGTTCCCAAGAGTGTTATCCTGCTTTCTGGGCTCCTGCCTGTTACTTCCAGGCCTGCCTTTCCCGGCTCTGTTCTGCAAAACTGGGCCAGGCTCTGCAAACCGTAGTCTCACCTGACCAGTTGGTGTCCCCACGGGTTTTGGCAGCAGGAGGTAGTGAAGGGATACCAGAGGTGGGGCTGGGGCCACAGGTGCCCACCTGCCTGTGCCACAGGTGGCCTGGCCTGAGATCCCCCGTCTCTTGGGACCCTTGCTGCTTTGGGATGTGCTCATCAGCTGCTACAGGCATCAGTCAAAGGCTCCCTAGGCTGGTCTCCCAGGCCTGCAGATTCTCTTTGAAGGGTTAGGTGCTTGGGGGGGCTTTTGGGGGGGGGCTTTCCCTCCTCCTGCAGCTGCTGGGAAAGTGCCGCCCATTCACCCGTTCTCTTAATCTGCAAAAAGCCTCCTCCAACTAGTCTATGAAGCACCGCTCAGAAACACCCCTCTCATTACAATGCTAAATTGAAATTTAGTCGACGAGGCACATAGCAGAATAAACTTTCAATTAAAATGTACACACTGCGGCAGTGGAAGCAGACTGGGGAGGGAACTTGCAGGCATCCTCACCGCGGATATGCCCGAGATTTAATTTCGCGATGACATCTCCCTGGAATTACACTGCTAATTGATCACATTGTGTCTGTCTGTTATTTAAACTTTCAATAAAACGGAGATTAATGGAAGGTGTAATCCTCCCGGGCAGAACAAATATTCCCATTGCTCATGTCAGGTACGGAAATGGGAGCGCTCCGCTAACAGCTTTTTGCGTTTGACTGGTGAACATGAAGTTAATCATGAAAAATGCAGTGATTCTTTAATTGAGTGAATGGAATTTTTCCCTGCCTGCCCCGTTTCTCACCCTGAAATAGCTGTCCTTGCTGGAGGCCAGAGGGAGGTGAGGCAGAGCCAGGGTTTGGGGGTGTAAGTGGTGGCGGAGGGGGGGCGGCTGGGTGGTCAGCATCTGCATAGTAGGATGGTGGCTGTGGGGCTGGGGTGGGGGACAGAGCCCAGCAGCTGCCACTTTGTGATTTCGGCAAGAACGTGCGGTGGGGGAAGGGGCAGGCCTGTGTCCCAGACTCACAGCTGAGAGCGCTGCGCTCTTAGGGCCTAGAGGGCGTTCATTTCTTGCCACGTCCCACTGCTCATTCACTGAAATTACTTCACTAATTTTTTTTCTAACTTTTTTCTTTTCCTCTCTATGCCTGTGGATGCAGAGCTCTGCCCTTTGTCTTGTATGCTGACCCAACCAGATTTCTGGACCCGCACTAGGCTTTATTTTCACTCTTCCCAGACTTTATGTTCTTACCTGCTGGTGTTACTCGGGCTCCAAATTCTGACATCTGTCGTGCAAACATCACAGTTTTCAAATATTTCACAAGTGTAGCATTTAAAGCTCTTCATGTGTGTATAGGGGAAATGATAGCCAGTTTGAAGGGAAGGCTTTAGGCCAAGTGGCCTGAGAATCAGGACAAAGAACCTGTTTTTTCTGAACCCAAACCCAGGGATCATGGAAGCTCAGAGCTGGGAGAGGGACAGGAAGCGGAGGTGGTCATCCTGCCCGCCTCTCTGCGATGACCCCGGTGGGAGAGGGAAGGACTCTCATTGTTGGAACGCCCCCCCTCCCCCCAAGTCGAGCTGCCATCAGATGTGTGGGAGGTGAGGGTCTTTCCAAGGGTTTCCTCTAGGGCTTTTTGGTTGCAAGTAATGAGGATGCATGTGGTGATCGTGGGGAGAGGGGGGTTTTGGGGAGGCTGGAGGTGGGAGCCTGGGTCTGACCCTCACCCTGTCGGCCGGCATGTACTCCCACCGTGCTCTTCTTCTGCAGACTCACCCTCAGCCGCGCCTGGGGTTCCACCCCACAGGGCTGCTCAGGCTCAGCGCTGAGCAGCAGCCTCACCCCCAGGTGGTAATGTGCCTCCCACCCCGAGTTCCTAGGCGGGGGAGGCAGATCGGCGGGCACCTCTCTCTGCCTGGATTTCCTGGGCAACAGAGCCTGAGATGAGAACTCCCATGGTGCCGGGAAGGGTGGCCTTGGGAAGCAGGGGTGAGGACAGGGGACAGAGGAGGGGGGCGGGAGACAGGCAGGGCACATGCAGGGGTGTGTGCTGGGCTTGCCACACTTCTTGCACTGCCCGTCATCCACAGGGAGGCCCACGCAGAACCACAACCTTTCCAGCTGGTTCAGGACGCAACTTCTCCGCTGTAGGATGATTTTGTCCCCCTGGACCCAGCGTCTGCACACGGGGCAGGTGCAAGTGCATCCCGTGGATGGAGGCCAGGGTGCTGCCGAGCCCCCAACGCACCCAGGGGACCCCCGCCTGCCTGGAGCTCTGCCAGTGATTAATGTGTGTGGGGGGGCAGGGTCCCAGCAGGTGTGTGGTGTCCGCAGATGCAGGACGGCGGGCTCTGGGCAGGCAGTGAGCGGGCTGCCCTGCTTTGCGGTGTCTGCTGTTTCTTCACAGTAAACGCTCTCTCCACGGTTGGTCCCACGTTGCGCGAGGATTAATAATCAGCTTGCGAACTTCCTGAACATTTAATAGTCGGTTCCTGAGAGCCCTTGCGAGCGCGACAGTGTGCGACCGTGAGAGGAAATAAATGACTTAACAAGCGAAGAGCCTAGCATGTGGGGAAGACAGCTGGGGGGTGGGACAGACCTCTCTGGCCCTGAGCCTAGAACCTTCCTCCTTGTTCCAAGCAGCCCTGTCACCCTTCACAGCAGAGGCACGATGGTGGGAGACACACAGTTGTGGATTCTCTGCCTGGGTTGTTTCTTTCTTTTTCTTTCTTTCTTTCTTTCTTTCTTTCTTTCTTTCTTTCTTTCTTTCTTTCTTTCTTCCTTCCTTCCTTCCTTCCTTCCTTCCTTCCTTCCTTCCTTCCTTCCTTCTTTCTTTCTTTCTTTCTTTCTTTCTTTCTTTCTTCTTTCTTCTTTTTCCTTCTTTTTGTCTAAAAATAACGCTATTAGAACAGAAAGCCCTTTTGGACATTTAGACAAAAATGTTTAAGTCTAGAGGAGGAGCTACCATCTGGTCTCTGGAACAGAAAGCAATTTCAGATGCTGGGGAAAGAAAGCCAGAACCCCAAGCGCCGGGCGGAAGGGCTTTGTGAGCCGGGTGGCATGTGTGTTCCTGCGACACTGCTCCCTGTCCCCGCGTCTGGAACAGGAGCATCTGTGCCCCATTCCCTTGTGGACAACCCCAGGGAGGGGTCCCGACACTGGCAGTGAGAGATCCCCGCAGGTAGAGGGATGCTCGTGCGGGGGTTGACCCTCAGCACTGGTTGCAGCCACCCGTCTCCGGCAAGTAGCTGTAGCCCCAGCAAAATGAAGGGACCCCGACCTGGCAGGTCTATGCCACCTCAAAGGAAGCTCTAAATTAAGTCACAAAGAAATTCAGTTTTGTGGTTTTTCACTCCAAAATCTGCAGACTGGAGTAGAAATTCCAGTTCCCTGCTCCAGACTTCCTGTAAAGGAAAGGAGTGGCCTTTTGGCTTTGGGGGTGAAAAGGAAAGTGGACAAATAGATCACTGCAGGTCATGGCACATCAAAAAAGACGGTCAAAGGTAGAACTCCCCCTCTCCTCTTTCTTCCTTACTACCTCCCCCTCCATCCCCTTCACTACATTACTCCCTACTTTCCTTCCTCCTTCCCTTCTCATTCCTCTTCTTCCCTCATTACTCTCTATTATTTTCTTTCTTCTTCTTTCCTTTTCGTTCTTTCTTTCTTTCTTTCTTTCTCTTTCTTCTTTTTCTTTCTTCTTTCTCTTTCTTTCTTTTCTTTCTTTTTTCTTTCCTTCTTCTAAAAACAACTCTTTAAATTTATGAAAGTCATTCTTAGCTGACAGATTGGTTCTGAGGACCATAGTTTCCCAATTTCTGTGGTGGAAGAAGAAGCTTTCGGACTGGAGACAGTCCCCTCGATGTCTGCCTGCTCCTGTGGTCCCCGCGCCGTCCATGTCTACGGAGCTGTTCCCTGGGCAACGTAGTTTCTGACAGCTGGGGAGGCTCTGACAAGGTCCGTTCAAGACAGATCAGCTGGCCAGGAGGACGGTTCCCATTCTCTGGCCACAGGCCGCATTGTGGAGGACCCTCATTGTATTGATAGCATCTGAGGTTTTTTCCATCTTTGCATCAAAACCCAGTGATCTCTCTGGCTTTTTCCTTAATTCTTGATTCATTGTGAAAGGCGACTGTGTAGGCAGCCTGGGTAGCTCAGCCGTTTAGCACCGCCTTCAGCCCAGGGCATGGTCCTGGAGACCCGGGATTGAGTCCTGTGTCAGGCTCCCTGCATGGAGCCTGCTTTTCTCTCTGTCTGTGTCTCTGCCTCTCTCTGTTTCTCATAAATAAATAAAATCTTAAAAAAAAAAAAAAAAAGAAAGGTGACTGTGGATGCTGTGACTCTGCCTGTGAGGTTGGTGTGGGCCCTGCTATCCCCCTACACATACCTGGAGGGTCCCCCCAGGAGGAGGTGCTAGGGCGGGATGCAAGACCACTTCTGTAGGTGGGGGTGTGAGCCCAGCCGCTCTGGCATAGACCGAGGCAGCCTCAGCGCTGGGTGGGGCTGCCGTGCTCATCACTGACTGGGGGGCCACCCACTGGGGGCTGGCTCTGGGCTGGATTCTGGGGATCAGGGTGCTGAGAGGGGCAGGCAGTCGCACAAGGCCCACACCCGAGCCCCAACCTGGGCCTTGATCTGCTCGGGGACTCTGCCACCAAAGGAGCCCTGATCTGTTCACACCCTGAGCGCTGGGGGCCCTGCTCTGTCACAAGCACATGGGAGCACCCCCCCACGACTCGGCGTGGTCTGCAGTCTCTGCTGTGGACGGGGAAATGGGACAGGCCAGGAGCGTGGCCTGTGTGTGCAAACCACAGTGTGCTGGAAGCAGTGACAGGTTTCCTTCCGAGGCTGGGAGAGCGGACCCGGCATCCTGGCTCTATTTTCAGGGTATTTTCTGCAAAAGAGAAGAATGAGGGGCAACACTTATCTTCTCCTATTTTGAGACTGTTAAGCATTGGGCTGGGAGATGCACGGCTACTGGGGAGCCCTGAGGGCTGGGAGTATCTGCAAGCGTGGGCAGGGCCCCGGGGGTGCACTCAGGGACGCCTGTTGTCACAGGCTGGATGTTCTGAGGGGCAATCCTGGGGGGCAGTAGGGTGGGGATGCTGAGCTGACCTTGGCTCAGCTGAACAAGCCCTTGGTGTCAGTGAGCTCCGTGTGTCCCCTGTGTCTGTGGACGCCGAGGGCTTGAGGGCTCTGGAGCTTGGTCTGGAGCCCCAGGGACATTTGTACCGAGCAGCTGGTCCTTGCCAGGCTCCAGCAACCCCGCCTTCCAGTCCTGCCTTCCTGCGCGTCCGCACCGAGTGACTGCCCCCCTGGATTTCTCTGGGGATGTTGTTCTTCCTCCAAGAACGCTCAGGGGTTGAGCGTCTGCCTTCAGGTTTTTCTAAAATAGATTCGACAGCATTAGTCTCCCACTTGAAAGGCTGAAGTAGAGGAAAGCAGACTGTTCCCTGACAACCTGCCCCCCACCCCAACAGGTGCACGTGTGCCCACACCCACACATGTGTGCACCCACACATCCACTCACACACACGCCCCATAAGCCTGAGCGGTCACCCGCTCCCCAGTAGGTCTGCACCATTTGGCCACCACTCCGCGGGGAGCTGGGAGGGGTCTGCTGGCGGCCCCTGCTCCTCAGCTGCACCATGTCTCTCAGGGGCCGTGCCGGGCCCTCCAAGTCTGCCAGGTCGCTGTCCGCGCTGTCCCCACCCTCCCCCAACTGTGTGCATGTCAGATTTACACGTACACACTCGCCCGTCGTGTGCCCTCATTTGAAGCCCACATCATTCATTCGTGTCTTCTCTGTTTCCCCACCAGTGTTGCCGGAGGTTTGTCAACTGTATTGAGTTTTCCAAAGAACCGGCTCCTTGTGTCGTTGGTTTTTTCTGCCATGTTTCTGTCTTTGATTCATTGATTTCTTTCTTTTATTATTATTTTTTTTATATTTTTATTTTTATTTATTTATTTTTATTTTATTTTATTTTATTTTATTTTTTTGCAAATGTTCAGACTACTTTTACCTTCGTTCCTCTAAAGCATAAATACTATAGACATAACCATAATTACATCCATGATAATCTCCCTGCATTATGGAGTAAATGCAGATTTCCAAGATGGGCTAAGTTTATAAAATATAACTCTATATAGAAACACATGAAAATGATAACATTGATTGAGTTATAGAGTGTTATCCACACATAGCACGTTTGTAGGCAGGTAATCTTGTAACTTGCTATAATGCCAGTTTAGGACTTTGAAAAAAATCAACATGATTAAAATTTTCTCAATTTATGTCCTAAAAGTATAAGTCTATTACATGAATGGATGCATTTTGAATTCCTTTCTTTTTTTTTTTTTAATTTATTTTTTATTGGTGTTCAATTTACTAACATACAGAATAACCCCCAGTGCCCGTCACCCATTCACTCCCACCCCCCGCCCTCTTCCCCTTCTACCACCCCTAGTTCGTTTCCCAGAGTTAGCAGTCTTTACTGTTCTGTCTCCCTTTCTGATATTTCCCACACATTTCTTCTCCCTTCCCTTATATTCCCTTTCACTATTATTTATATTCCCCAAATGAATGAGAACATATAATGTTTGTCCTTCTCCGATTGACTTACTTCACTCAGCATAATACCCTCCAGTTCCATCCACGTTGAAGCAAATGGTGGGTATTTGTCAGTTTCTAATAGCTGAGTAATATTCCATTGTATACATAGACCACATCTTCTTTATCCATTCATCTTTCGTTGGACACCGAGGCTCCTTCCACAGTTTGGCTATCGTGGCCATTGCTGCTAGAAACATCGGGGTGCAGGTGTCCCGGCGTTCTCACTGCATCTGTATCTTTGGGGTAAATCCCCAACAGTGCAATTGCTGGGTCGTAGGGCAGGTCTATTTTTAACTGTTTGAGGAACTTCCACACAGTTTTCCAGAGTGGCTGCACCAGTTCACATTCCCACCAACAGTGCAGGAGGGTTCCCTTTTCTCCGCATCCTCTCCAACATTTGTTGTTTCCTGCCTTGTTAATTTTCCCCATTCTCACTGGTGTGAGGTGGTATCTCATTGTGGTTTTGATTTGTATTTCCCTGATGGCAAGTGATGCAGAGCATTTTCTCATGTGCGTGTTGGCCATGTCTATGTCTTCCTCCGTGAGATTTCTGTTCATGTCTTTTGCCCATGTCATGATTGGATTGTTTGTTTCTTTGGTGTTGAGTTTAAGAAGTTCTTTATAGATCTTGGAAACTAGCCCTTTATCTGATATGTCATTTGCAAATATCTTCTTCCATTCTGTAGGTTGTCTTTTAGTTTTGTTGACTGTATCCTTTGCTGTACAGAAGCTTCTTATCTTGATGAAGTCCCAATAGTTCATTTTTGCTTTTGTTTCTTTTGCCTTCGTGGATGTATCTTGCAAGAAGTTACTCGGCCATAGTAACTTCTTATTATTTTTTTAAAGATTTATTTATTTATTCCTGAGAGACCCAGAGAGAGAGGCAGAGACACAGGTGGAGGGAGAAGCAGGTTTCCTGCGGGGAGCCCGATGTGGGACTCGATCCCAGGACCCTGGGGTCACGCCCTGAGCTGAAGCCAGACGCCCAACCGCTGAGACCCCAAGTGCCCCTCCTCATGCTTTTCTTACACGTAACATCCTACCGGGAGGAATAGGCGAAAGTACATCTACTCCATCAAAACCCCTCAGTATTTTGCTTTTTTTTTTATGACCTCTTATTACAGCAAACGACGTTAGCATTTTTGATACTGTTGAACAATCCTTGTGTTGCCAGAATAAACCCTACTTGTAGGTGCTTAAAGTCTTCGCTTAACTTGCTGCTAAATTTAATCTGCTAATATTTTATTTGGAATTGTTGCATCTGTATTCACGAGTGAATTTGCTTATGGAATGTGGCGCATGTGTACAGCGGCACGGGGTGTGCGCGTTTAGACTGCCGTTTTCAGGATTTCGCTCACGTCCCTGAAAGACTCCAAAGGCTGTCCCTTTTTCTCATGCCGCAGGGCAGTTTCCATGACATGGGATGCATTCATCCCTTAAATGCTCAATAGACATTCCCCATAAAGCCTTTGATATGGGTGCTTTTATTTGGTGGGATTTTGGTTTTCTGGTGTTTTTTTTGTTTTGTTTTTGTTTTTTTTGACAGCCTAATAGGCTTTTTTGCTTCTCTGATGTTCTCGGATTCTTGCCTCACCCCGTGTCATGTTTAAAATTCTTCTTCTTTTTTTTTGTTAAAGATTTTATTTATTTATTTAGAGACAGCACAAGCAGCAGGGAGAGGCAGAGGGAGAGGGAATCTCCAGCAGACTCTCCACGCTGAGCACAGAGCCCCACGTGGAGCTTGATCCCATGACCCCGAGATCATGACCTGAGCTGAAACCAAGCTGGACACTCAACCGGCTGAGCCACTCCGATGCCCCTGAAATTTTTATTCTCTAGTAGAATTGTTCCTGCAAACTCACCGGCAGGGTTGTACTCAGTATTCTCCTACTATCTCACATCTTCATATCTCCCTGTTCATGTCTCAAAAGCATCAGGTATTCATGTCTTCTCTTTTTTATTCTTTGCAAGTTTGCCAGAGATTGTGTCTGATTAATCAGAATTTTTAAAGAACCAGGTTTTAGTATCTCCATTTCCATAGATTTTTTTCCCCCTAACTCATTCTTTTCTGGGGGGTGGGTGGGTTAAATTGCCAAGATTAAATCTTTCATTCTACCTTTAAAAAAAAAAACCCAAAATAACTCATGGTGTAGCATCTAATTTATGGAGCTGAAAGCTAATTTGTTTCCCTTCTTTCTGATTTCATAATAAAATATCTCAATGATCAGTTTTTCTCTGTTGGGCTTAGGTCCTCACGCCACAGGATTTCATCTCTGAGACCTTCCTGTCTTTCATCTTTAAATGATCTATATTTCTTGAATTTTGTTGAAAAGTTTTTGCAAAATTTTTTCATGGTTAGTTTTTTTTTCTTTTGCTATTTCTCTCTTGTTAAATGTTTTTGTTTTATTTTGTTTTTGTTTTATTATGTGTCTGGGATATGTGCAAAATTTTTTCATGGTTAGTTTTTTTTTTCTTTTGCTATTTCTCTCTTGTTAAATGTTTTTGTTTTATTATGTGTCTGGGATATGTGCCCTGTCAAACTCTTGTAAATATACACTCTTTGTAAATATACAATGCTTATTTGTAGGTTATGAAATCTATATATATGTCTGAATCATACTTTTTCATGATAATTATAATTGTGTTTTTGGAGGGCGGATCTGATGGAATAATTGATAAGAGACATAAGTGAATGTATCCCACTGTGCTAGTAGTCTTGTCTCTATTTTTTTTTTTTTGAAGTTTTTTTTTTTTAAAGTATATTTTGGGTTTTTGCTGTTCATTTTGTAAGGTCACAAACATTATTTTTTATCAACGGCACTCTTCCTTGTTTTCTAATTCAACAATGAGCTAATTCTTATATCTATTTTTCTTGTGTCTTTTTTAATGAAATTGGTCAAGGAGAAGGTGTGAATCCAAACCCCCATATTTTTTTTTTTTAAGATTTTATTTATTTATTTGACACACACAGAAAGAGAGAGAGAGCGCAGGGGGAGGGGCAGAGGGAGAAGCAGGCTCTCCCTCTGATGCGGGTGGGTGGATATTGTGCCCAAGATCGCGAATCTGAGAAACCGCCAAGGAGCCGACACCGATGCAAACACACGAGGGTTTATTTACAAGCTCCAGCTTGGGTCCAAGTGTACCCGATGCAGCGGAGCAGGGACTTGGACCCCGAGACTAAGAGGCTCAGCAACTTTATAGGGGCCCGTGGCCAATGGGATACGCAGAAAGTTGCACAGTCATGCTGGTCCACTGAGCCGGATTTCGGGTTAGGGTGTGCCCTGGTCTCTGACTAGGGCGGGGCAGTGCCCTAGGTAATAAGCAGTCAGCACAAGGGGGGTGCAGCCAAAATAGAGTCAGTCCTGCTCTGCTTGTCCAGGGGTAGGGGATTTTGTTAAATTTCCTGGGTCCCACACCTGACACAGGACTTGATCCCAGGACCCTGGGACGCTTCACTGACTGAGCCCCACCAGGTGCCCCCCAATCCTCCATCTTGAACCTGAATCTGTTGGTTTTTTAAAAGAATAGAACGGGGGGTCCTGGCTGGCTCAGATGGTGGAGCCTGTGGCTCTTGGTCTCTGGGTTGTGATTTCAAGTCCCATGTTGGGATGTAGAGATTCCTTAAAAATAAAATCTTAAAAAATAATTAAAGAGAACAGAATAATAAACACCAATCGCAGCCCCATCCTTTGGGTTTCTTCCTGGGGAGACAGATGCCGTGGCTCAGGAGTGAGCTGTGCTCCCCAAAAAGCATCAGGGTTTTCTGTCTAGGATCGCGTATCGGAAGACATTTTGGGTGCCCTGTGTGCAGGAGGGTAGATCTGCGTCACAAGACATGTCCTTCTATCCCAAGACTATAAAGATGTTATTTGCTGAGTTATGATGTATTTCTGTGCCCTACACGTCGTCCTTCGGTTTCATCTCTCCCTCCCCCCTCCCTGTCCCCCTTGAGCTTCTTGCCACTCCTCCCCAGACACTGGTCCCCCGAAGTCATCTCTCTTGGCGCAGCTCCTGCCTGCTCGTGATTCCTTGCGTGCCTTCCTCCCGTTTCGGCCTGATTGCTCTCCCACTCCTCTTTCCGGGCCAGATCTCATAGCGCTTTCTCTCTGCAAGTCCCTGGGACTAACCTGCGGGGCCCAGCTGTCTGCTTCTGCAGAGAGCTTCGTGGTGTCGCTCCTCTACTGACCCCTGTCCGACTTCTCGGGGCGGGGGAGGGGAGCAGGATATGCATGAGCTTGGCTGTCATGCTGGCCTGTGAGTGACTTCTGAGGCCTGTGCTGTGCGCCACTCTTCTCTGTGTTCCCAGGGTCTCCAACAAGAGTGCCGGGATGCCCAGGGGGCTCAGGGGTTGAGCGTCTGCCTTCAGCTCAGGTCCTGATCCCTGGGTCATGGGATCAAGTCCCACATCAGGCTCTCCACATGGAACCTCCTCCCTCTGCCTGTGTCTCTTCCTCTCTCTGTGTCTCATGAATAAATAAATAAAATATTTAAAAAAAGAACAACAAATTCTAATGCGACAGTGGTGGAATGCTCATTGGCTGGTGTGCCCCTCCACGCCCTCCCCCCGCCCTCCGCCCCTAGTGACCAAGCTAGCTGGTGCAGGTGTCCTGCTCTCTGGTTGGGAGCGGCCACGGCCCCAGGATATGCCGAGGATGTGGAGTAGGCGTGAGGACAGTCGGCGGAGACAGGACTGGAGCCTGGTCACCCTGGTTCTGCACCAGCTCAGGGAATACACTCTGCAACTCTGGGGAGACGTAGGACATAGAAGGGATGCTGTAAGACGAGGGCTCTGGGGAGTTCCTGGCAGGGGCAGGAGCAGCCCGGAGGGGCCCAGCCTCAGGGATCCGGCCATGGTTGGCTTGGGGGTGAGTCTGCACCTGTATCTTGACAGCCCTGCGTCCACACTGGGGATTCTGTGGCCTAGGGCAGTGACGTGTCCAGAGGATCCTCAGCTGGGGACGCAGAGGGAGGAAAACCTGATCTATTTGCCCATTTACTTATTTTTTTTAAAGATTTTATTTATTTATTCATGAGAGACATACACACAGAAGCAGAGAGGGAGCCCAATGTGGGACTTGACCCCAGGACCCTGAGCCGAAGGCAGACGCTTAACCACTGAGCCCCCCGGGCGCCCTATTCACCCATTTATTCGTCATTTCACAATGGACAGGGGATGCTCAAGGGCCCTGGAGCTCCAGGGAGCAGCCCCCCGGGATTCCTAAAGAAGTAACTGAGTCACAGGCTGTTCCAGCGGAAGGGGATTCTGGAAATCTTCCAGCTGATGCCCAGGCCTCCAGATGAATTGTTGGTTTCCATTTGGCATCAGAACGGCATCTCGTTTAAAGAGCCCAATAGGGGGATCCCTGGGTGGCTCAGCGGTTTGGTGCCTGCCTTCGGCCCAGGGCGCCATCCTGCAGTCCCGGGATCCAGTCCCGCGTTGGGCTCCCAGCATGGATCCTGCTTCTCCCTCTGCCTGTGTCTCTGCCTCTCTCTCTCTCTCTCACTCTCATAAATAAATAAAAATAAAATCTTTTAAAAAAAATAAATAAAGAGCCGATAGGCCCGTGAACTCAACGTCTGGAAACACTCCTCCTTTCGTCCACATGCAGGAGCAACGATTCTCACCTCCGTAGTTCATACTTTGGGTATTTATCCCTCATCCTAAAATAAGGAGCTTGCAGCTGCTCCTCGGGGTTTTGGCGGGTGGCCCAGTCTACTGCTGCCTTCCTGCCTCTGGAGGTGAGCTCATAGCCCCTGTCCTCCTCCTCTGCACTGCCCCCGACCCCTCTGCAGACCGTTTGGGTTCTCATGGCCACACATCCAGGATCTGATGCCCTGCCCCCCTGGAACCTCTCAGTGGGACCACGAGATGTCCCGACCTCGCTTCTTCTCTCCCCGCTCTATCTACGTCCCCTCGCTCTGCCGGTTCCCCTTGTTTTGTAGAGTCGTCTCTGGGGTCCTTCTGAGACGTGGTGCCTGGGACGGACCTGGTTTGATGTCTTTATCTGGCCTTCGCTAGTGGCCTGGCTGGACGTGGACCTCCAGCCTGGAAATTACTTCCTTCCGGAATGTCCAGGGCGTTGCTCCAGTGTCTTACAAAAGCTCCAGTGTTGCTGTTAGGGTTAAGTGGTTCTGCTTCTTCTCGATGCTTTCATGAAGTCCAGAACCTTCTGGAAGCGTCTGTCCCTCGTGGTCCGATGCCATAAGGGGCACGTGCCTGGATCCTCAGTGTGGGCACCCGGTGACCCCTTTCAGCTGTGCTGCAGTGCGGAGAACATTCATTCCATTTCTCCTTCCGTGAGTCTCTCTCTCCTTTCTCAGTTCTCTGTCCTGTTGTTTGCACCTACCATCTCCCAGACTAATCCCCCAGCACCCTGTATCTTTCCCATCTTTTTGTCTTCCGTTCTGCTCGTTCTGCTTCCCAACAGCTTCCTCTCGCAGTGATCTTCCTTGTCTCTCCTATTTTTCATTTCTGTGTCATTCCAGTTTCTGGACTCTGTTATTTTTGTTTCTCTAGGGCTTGTTTTTTATTTTTTCAGATTTTATTTATTTATTCATGAGAGACAAAGGCAAAGGGAGAAGCAGGCTCCATGCAGGGAGCCCAATGCAGGACTCGATCCCAGGACCCCGGGGTCATGGCCTGAACTGAAGGCAGACGCTCAACCACTGAGCCACCCAGGTGCCCCGTGCCTATTAGATTTTAAAGCAGTTCCCACCCGAGGGGCCCGCACGGTGGGTTACAGGTGTTTTGATTTGTGTGTCTTACTGCTGAGGCTGACTCTCTCTTCCTGTTCATTGGCCGTGTTTTGTTCCTCTTTTCTGAATAGACCTCACAGCAGGTTGAAGATTTACGGTCAGGCTTAGAAGTACAGAAACATAACTTTGTTCATTTTTTTTGTAACTAAGCTTCCCTAGCTCATGGGCAGAAACACACAAAGTTTTGATTCAAAGCAACTTATTGCACCAACTTTTGACCCAAAGCAACTTATTGCACTGACTTTTGACCCAAAGCAACTTATTGCACCGACTTTTGATCCAAAGTGACCTATTGCTCTGTGACTTCTGGGTGAACCGGCTCACCTCTGCCCCTCCTGTCCTGTCCCTTTGCGGGAAGAGTGGCACCTTGCACCTGCCACTGGTGTCCCCCATGTCCAGACCCCACCCCGCTGGAGCAGATGATGCCGAAAGCCACCCCTGAGGTTCGGGTCCAGGTTTGGGACAGTCCCTGGGCCACATGGAGGTGAGAGGAGGAGGAGGAGGAGGCTAGGATCCTCCCAGCCACCATTCTAACCCTCGGTGTCATTGCCACTCCTTCCAAGTGGCTGCCAGGTTTCCAGGTGGGGCAACAGACACATGACCTCTCCTCCCCACCCAGCCTTCTCTGGGGGCTCAGGGCTGTGGGAGTTCACCCACTTCTCCCTGGCTTGGTCTCCCTTCCAGTTTCCCTCTTCTCTTGCAGGAATGTAATTTCCTTTGGGGTGAGAACACTGCCCTCATCCCCTGCCCCACATCCTCCTGCTTTGTGACCCCAGTCCTTCAGGGTTTGATTCTTTTTTTTGTGTGTGTCATTGAAACAGAAAAACCGTTTCTGTTGCAGATCGAAATGCTCTGATGATTGGTGCATGGGATCTCTCAAAGCTTTTGAAAGTTAGGTGATGCACACCAAGGAGGGCACATGATGGGATGAGTGCTAGGTGTGATATTATATGTTGGCAAATTGAATTTAAATTTTTAAAAAATGTAAAAAAAAAAATAAAAGCATTTTTAAAAAAGAAAAAAAAAAAAAAAAAGAAAGGTCTGAACTGAATTCTTTCTCAGCCAGGGGGTCCCGCCCTTGGATGTTCATTGGGGTGACCAAAGGGCTTTGAAAAACCCTGATGCTTGAGCAGCACCCCAGATTTCAGAACTCCCGAGGGGGCGTCCCAGCATCTGTATATTTTTATTTTTAAAAATTTTTAATAATAAATTTATTTTTTATTGGTGTTCAATTTGCCAACATACAGAATAACACCCAGTGCTCATCCTGTCAAGTGCCCCCCCTCAGTGCCCGTCACCCATTCACCCCCACCCCCCGCCCTCCTCCCCTTCCACCACCCCTAGTTCGTTTCCCAGAGTTAGGAGCCTCTCATGTTCTGTCTCCCTTTCTGATATTTCCCACACATTTCTTCTCCCTTCCCTTATATTCCCTTTCACTATTATTTATATTCCCCAAATGAATGAGAACGTACAATGTTTGTCCTTCTCCGATTGACTTACTTCACTCAGCATAATACCCTCCAGTTCCATCCATGTTGAAGAAAATGGTGGGTATTTGTCATTTCTAATGGCTGAGTAATATTCCATTGTATACATAGACCACATCTTCTTTATCCATTCATCTTTCGATGGACACCGAGGCTCCTTCCACAGTTTGGCTATTGTGGCCATTGCTGCTAGAAACATCGGGGTGCAGGTGTCCCGGCGTCTCACTGCATCTGTATCTTTGGGGTAAATCCCCAACAGTGCAATTTCTGGGTCGTAGGGCAGGTCTATTTTTAACTCTTTGAGGAACCTCCACACAGTTTCCCAGAGTGGCTGCACCAGTTCACATTCCCACCAACAGTGCAGGAGGGTTTCCCTTTTCTCCACATCCTCTCCAACATTTGTGGTTTCCTGCCTTGTTAATGTTCCCCATTCTCACTGGGGTAAGGTGGTATCTCATTGTGGTTTTGATTTGTATTTCCCTGATGGCAAGTGATGCAGAGCATTTTCTCATGTGCTTGTTGCCATGTCTGTGTCTCCCTCTGTGAGATTTCTCTTCATGTCTTTTGCCCATTTCATGATTGGATTGTTTGTTTCTTTGGTGTTGAGTTTAAGAAGTTCTTTATAGATCTTGGAAACTAGCCCTTTATCTGATACGTCATTTGCAAATATCTTCTTCCATTCTGTAGGTTGTCTTTTAGTTTTGTTGACTGTATCCTTTGCTGTGCAAAAGCTTCTTATCTTGATGAAGTCCCAATAGTTCATTTTTGCTTTTGTTTCTTTTGCCTTCGTGGATGTATCTTGCAAGAAGTTACTGTGGCCAAGTTCAAAAAGGGTGTTGTCTGTGTTCTCCTCTAGGATTTTGATGGAATCTTGTCTCACATTTAGATCTTTCATCCATTTTGAGTTTATCTTTGTGTCTGGTGCAAGAGAGTGGTCTAGTTTCATTCTTCTGCATGTGGCTGTCCAATTTTCCCAGCACATTTATTGAAGAGACTGTCTTTCTTCCAACGGATAGTCTTTCCTCCTTTATCGAATATTAGTTGACCATAAAGTTCAGGGTCCACTTCTGGGTTCTCTATTCTGTTCCATTGATCTATGTGTCTGTTTTTGTGCCAGTACCACACTGTCTTGATGACCACAGCTTTGTAGTACAACCTGAAATCTGGCATCGTGATGCCCCCAGATATGGTTTTCTTTTTTAAAATTCCCCTGGCTATTCGGGGTCTTTTCTGATTCCACACAAATCTTAAAAAAAATTTGTTCTAACTCTCTGAAGAAAGTCCATGGTTTTTGATAGGGATTGCATTAAACATGTACATTGTCCTGTGTAACATTGACATTTTCACAATATTAATTCTGCCAATCCATGAGCATGGAATATTTTTCCATCTCTTTGTGTCTTCCTCAATTTCTTTCAGAAGTGTTCTATAGTTTTTAGGGTATAGATCCTTTACCTCTTTGGTTAGGCTTATTCCTAAGTATCTTATGCTTTTGGGTGCCATTGTAAATGGGATTGACTCCCTAATTCCTCTTTCTTCAGTCTCATTGTTAGTGTATAGAAATGCCACTGACTTCTGGGCATTGATTTTGTATCCTGCCGCACTGCCAAATTGCTGTATGAGTTCTAGCAATCTTGGGGTGGAGTCTCTTGGGTTTTCTATGTAGAGTATCATGTCATCGGCGAAGAGGGAGAGTTTGACTTCTTCTTTGCCAATTTGGATGCCTTTAATGTCTTTTTGTTGTCTGACTGCTGAGGCTAGGACTTCCAGTACTATGTTGAATAGCAGTGGTGAGAGTGGACATCCCTGTCTTGTTCCTGATCTTAGGGGAAAGGCTCCAGTGCTTCCCCATTGAGAATGATATTTGCTGTGGGCTTTTCGTAGATGGCTTTTAAGATGTTGAGGAATGTTCCCTCTATCCCTACACTCTGAAGAGTTTTGATCAGGAATGGATGCTGTATTTTGTCAAATGCTTTCTCTGCATCCAATGAGAGGTTCATATGGTTCTTGGTTTTTCTCTTGCTGATATGATGAATCACATTGATTGTTTTACTAGTGTTGAACCAGCCTTGTGTCCCAGGGATAAATCCTACTTGGTCATGGTGAATAATTTTCTTAATGTACTGTTGCATCCGATTGGCTAGTATCTTGTTGAGAATTTTTGCATCCATGTTCATCAGGGATATTGGTCTATAATTCTCCTTTTTGGTGGGGTCTTTGTCTGGTTTTGGAATTAAGGTGATGCTGGCCTCATAGAATGAATTTGGATTGAATTTGGAAGTACTCCATCTCTTTCTATCTTTCCAAACATCTTTAGTACAATAGGTATGGTTTCTTCCTTAAACGTTTGATAGAATTCCCCTGGGAAGCCATCTGGCCCTGGACTCTTGTGTCTTGGGAGGTTTTTGATGACTGCTTCAATTTCCTCCCTGGTTATTGGCCTGTTCAGGTTTTCTATTTCTTCCTGTTCCAGTTTTGGTAGTTTGTGGTAGTTTGTGGCTTTCCAGAAATGCGTCCATTTCTTCTAGATTGCCTAATTTATTGGCGTATAGCTGTTCATAATATGTTTTTAAAATCGTTTGTATTTCCTTGGTGTTGGTAGTGATCTCTCCTTTCTCATTCATGATTTTATTAATTTGAGTCTTCTCTCTCTTCTTTTTAATAAGGCTGGCTAATGGTTTATCTATCTTATTAATTCTTTCAAAGAACCAACTCCTGGTTCTGTTGATCTGTTCCACAGTTCTTCTGGTCTCGATTTCGTTGAGTTCTGCTCGAATCTTTATTAACTCTCTTCTTCTGCTGGGTGTAGGATCTATTTGCTGTTTTTTCTCTAGCTCCTTTAGGTGTAAGGTTAGCTTTTGTATTTGAGTTCTTTCCAGTTTTTGAATGGATGCTTGTATTGCGATGTATTTCCCCCTTAGGACTGCTTTTGCTGCATCCCAAAGATTTTGAACGGTTGTATCTCATTCTCATTAGTTTCCATGAATCTTTTAAATTCTTCCTTAATTTCCTGGTTGACCCTTTTATCTTTTAGCAGGATGGTCCTTAACCTCCACGTGTTTGAGGTCCTTCCAAACTTCTTGTTGTGATTTAGTTCTAATTTCAAGGCATTATGATCTGAGAATATGCAGGGGACGATTCCAATCTTTTGGTATTGGTTCAGACCCAATTTGTGACCCAGTATGTGGTCTATTCTGGAGAAAGTTCCATGTGCACTTGAGAAGAATGTGTATTCAGTTGAGTTTGGATGTAAAGTTCTGTAGATATCTGTGAAATCCATCTGGTCCAGTGTATCATTTAAAGCTGTCATTTCTTTGGAGATGTTGTGTTTAGAAGACCTATCGAGTATAGAAAGCGCTAGATTGAAGTCACCAAGTATAAGTGTATTATTATCTAAGTATTTCTTCACTTTGGTTATTAATTGGTTTAAATATTTGGCAGCTCCCACATTCGGGGCATATATATTGAGGATTGTTAAGTCCTCTTGTTGGATAGATCCTTTAAGTATGAGATAGTGTCCCTCTTCATCTCTCACTACAGTCTTTGGGGTAAATTTTAGTTTATCTGATATAAGGATGGCTACCCCTGCTTTCTTTTGAGGACCATTTGAATGGTAAATGGTTCTCCAACCTTTTATTTTCAGGTTGTAGGTGTCCTTCTGTCTAAAATGAGTCTCTTGTAGACAGCAAAATGGGTCCTGCTTTTTTATCCAGTCTGAAACCCTGTGCCTTTTGATGGGGTCATTAAGCCCATTCATGTTCAGAGTTACTATCGAAAGATATGAGTTTAGTGTCATCATGATATCTATTCAGTCCTTGTTTTTGTGGATTGTTCCACTGGACTTCTTCTTAAAGGGGAATTTTCAGAGTCCCCCTTAAAATTTCGTGCAGAGCTGGTTTGGAGGTCACATATTCTTTCAGTTCCTGCCTGTCTTGGAAGCTCTTTATCTCTCCTTCCATTTTGAATGAGAGCCTTGCTGGATAAAGTATTCTTGGTTGCACGTTCTTCTCATTTAGGACCCTGAATATATCCTGCCAGCCCTTTCTGGCCTGCCAGGTCTCTGTGGAGAGGTCTGCTGTTACCCTAATACTCCTCCCCATAAAAGTCAGGGATTTCTTGTCTCTTGCTGCTTTAAGGATCTTCTCTTTATCTTTGGAATTTGCAAGCTTCACTATTAAATGTCGAGGTGTTGAATGGTTTTTATTGATTTTAGGGGGGGATCTCTCTATCTCCTGGATCTGAATGCCTGTTTGCCTTCCCAGATTAGGAAAGTTTTCAGCTATGATTTGTTCCAATACATATTCTGGCCCTCTGTCCCTTTCGGCGCCCTCGGGAACCCCAATTAAATGTAGTTTTTTCTTCCTCAGGCTGTCGTTTATTTCCCTTAATCTATCCTCATGGTCTTTTAATTGTTTGTCTCTTTTTTCCTCAGTTTCCCTCTTTGCCATCAACTTGTCTTCTATGTCACTCACTCATTCATCCACCTCGTTAACCCTCGTCGTTAGGACTTCTAGTTTGGATTGCATCTCATTCAATTGATTTTTAATTTCTGCCTGATTAGATCTAAATTCTGCAGTCATGAAGTCTCTTGAGTCCTTTATGCTTTTTTCTAGAGCCACCAGTAGCTGTATAATAGTGCTTCTGAATTGGCTTTCTGACCTTGAATTGTAATCCAAATTTTGTAACTGTGTGGGAGAGAGGACTATTTCTGATTCTTTCTTTTGAGGTGAGGTTTTCCTTCTAGTCATTTTGCTTAGTGCAGAGTGGCCAAAAATAAGTTGTATTGGGAAAAGGAGAAAAAGAGAGGAGAGAAAGAAGGAAAGAAAAGAGAAAAAGAAAAAAGGAAGAAAAAAAAAGAAAAAAAGAGAAGAAAAAGAGAAAGAAAAAGAAAGGAAGAAAAAGGGGTGGGGAAAGCAAAGAGAAATCAAAAAGAAAAAAAAAAACACAGGGGAGTATCTTCTGATTCTGTGTACTTTAAGTCCCTTGACTCCCCTGGAACTTGTCCGTCTAGCTGGTCTTCTGGGGGGAGGGGCCTGTTGTGCTGATTTTCAGGTGTTAGCACTTGGGGGAGCTGCTCTGCCCCCTGCCTGGTGCAGGGCTCGTGGGGGTTGTTTACCCCTTGAGGCCGCAGGAGGAACAACCGCAGTGGCGGGGCCAGCCCTGGAGCCCTGGATTCAGCCCCCGCAGGAACTCCGGAGCTCTCAGCCTGCAGGGCCTGGAGGCTCCGGGGCGGGGCCTGCTGATCTGCTCAGCTCGGGGCAGGAGCGTCCTTGCTGTCCTGGGCCCTCCCGGCCTCTGCCTGTCCCGGGGGAGGCCGGATCCTGGGCTGTGTCCCCAGTGCCCTGTGCTCCGGGGCCTGCGCTGTTGGATTCGCGCTCCCGCCCCGCAGCCCCCTCCGCGGAGCCGCCGCCCGAGCCCCCCAGAGCTGTTCCGGGTCCCGCCGTGCGCGCTGCAGCCCTTAGGGAGCTCGGCGCACTCTCCCCGGGCGCAGGTGCCTGTTAGTGTCCCCGGGAGCCTGAGGGCATCCCCGCCCTCCTGGGTCCTGCTCTAACTCCCTGCGAGGCCTTTCCCCCGGGAAGGTTGGTGAAGCTCCTGCGTCTCCAGGACGGTGCTTTCCTGTCCTGGGGACACTCGCCCCGACCTTAGCCCGGCTCCTCGCGCGGCCCCTCCCCCTTGGATGCCTTTTGTTTCTTTATCCCCCCACCCCCACCCCCCACCCCCCACCCTCATCTTCCTACCGTGATAGAAGCATCTTCTTACCTTGATAGAAGCGGAACTCTTCTCACTGTAGCCTCTAGCTGTTCTCTCTTTAAATCTCAGGCCGAATTCGTAGATTTTCAGGATGATTTGAAGGTTATCTAGGTAATTTGGTGGGGACAGGTGACTTGGGGAACCTACTCTTCCACCATCTAGTGTGTCCCGCATCCCTATATTTTCAAAGACACCCCCTCGCCTCCGACCCCACCCTAGGTGATTCTAATGTGTAACCAGAGCCGGGAACTGCTGTTCCAGGCTGTGACTGCTTTCCTCACCCCTGGGCCAATCAACGGCTTGAACCCCCTCTCCCCCCATCTTTGGAGGTGGAATGTCTCCAGGCACCTGGTGCCCAAGATAGGTCATTGCCTGTGCCCACATCTCAGGGTCTTGGAGGCAGAAGAGGCTCTCCGCCGGATGCCGAGCCCCGCTCTGCCGGTTTGATGGGCCTGAGATGGAGGCTCTGCAGATGGGTCCCTGCAGGGGCGGGGAGGGAGACTCTGCCCCCCAGGGCAGGAGGTGGGGCAGGTCCTCATTAACTTGTTCTGAGTCAGGTCGGAGGGAGTCTTTCCCCATCTGCTGCTACCTATCAGGGGCCAAAATGTCACAACATATGTTTTACAGCTTCCTGGGGTCTCTGATAAACCTCTTGAGACTCCTTTATTTGTCTCCACCCCCCCCCCCCGCCCCCAAGGTTATGATGCCAACTGTTTCCCTCAGCTTATAGATGTGCAGAGGCAGGGGGCTCATTTCCATCAGAAATTGGCCTCAGAGGAGGGAAGCTTTTGGGGGAAAGCTGGCGGGCCCCTCATAGGGCAATGTTGAGGACTAGTGGCCTCCTCTGGGCCGTGATTTGTGCATTTGTGCTCAGAATGCAGGACAAAGCAGACCCTACCCTGCCACAGCTTCATAAAAGCTACTTTACTGGGGCACCTGGGTGGCTCAGGGGTTGAGCATCTGCCTTCAGCTCAGGTCGTGATCCTGGAGTCCTGGGATCAAGTACCGCATCAGGCTCTCTGCGGGGATCCTGCTTCTCCCTCTGCCAGTCTCTCTGTCTCATGAATAAATAAATAAAATCTTTTTAAAAAGTAAACTAGGGGGATCCCTGGGTGGCGCAGCGGTTTGGCGCCTGCCTTTGGCCCAGGGCGCGATCCTGGAGACCCGGGATCGAGTCCCACATCAGGCTCCGGTGCATGGAGCCTGCTTCTCCCTCTGCCTTTGTCTCTGCCTCTCTCTCTCTCTGTGTGTGACTATCATAAATAAATAAAAATTAAAAAAAAAATTAAAAAAAAAAAAAAAAAAAAAAAGTAAACTAGGGGATCCCTGGGTGGCTCAGTGGTTTAGCGCCTGCCTTTGGCCCAGGGCGCGATCCTGGAGTCCCAGCATTGAGTCCTGCGTCGGGCTCTCGGCATGGAGCCTACTTCTCCTTCCTCCTGTGTCTCTGCCTCTCTCTCTCTCTCTCTTCTCTCTATGTCTATCATAAATAAATACATAAATCTTTAAAAAAATAAAATAAAAAAGTAAACTACTTTGTTTTTTCCTTCCCAGAGGAGGAAGACCTTTCAATGGAAGACTAAGTGCCAGCCCCATGCTCGGCTCCTGTCCAGGCTGCAAGGCCATCAGCCTCAGTGATAGCAGCTCCCAGCATCCCCAGCACCTACCGTGTCTGGCACTGGCACCGGCTCAGTAGCATCACTGAGCCTCCTGCTTACTGAGCTCCTACTACGGCTCAGGTGCTCGCAGGAGCTGAACATATTGGATCCTGTTGCTGGACGTGTGGCCGTGGCCCCGTAGCTATGGCATCACCTGGGGCTTTGCTGGGAACATGGCAGGTCAGGCTCACCCCAGACCCACTGCCCCTAACAAGATCCTCACGCGGGGATGGAAGTGGGGGGTTCCCACTCAGATTGGCATTCCCGTCTTATAGACGGAGAAACAGAGGCCCAGCAAGAACTTTGTGGCTCACAGAAGGCCACAGGCAACCCACTGCCAAGTGGACTTGCCAACCTGTGTCTTGGTCCCAAGACCTGCTGGTGTCCCACTCTGTGCTGCGCTGGTCCGGCGACCAGACACCATTGGCAAAGACTGGAGAGTGAAGCACAGAAGGAGCCCTCCCTGCAATTCAGAGGGAGGCCTGGCAGGGAGGGTTTCTTGGAACAGGGGGCGTTTGAATCATTCCTAGAAAGCTGATGAGCAGGGCTGCGGACAAGGGAGCAAGCCTGCCTAGGTGAGGTGGAGGAAGCGGGATGGGCCAGACCTAGTGCATCAAACATGAGTTAAATGGGGAGGCCGTGAGCCCAAGGTGGTTCCCGTGCCTCAGCAGCACGTGTCTGCAAGCCCGAACGGAAGTCTGTACGTGCCTCAGGGTTGGGAGGTCCAGAAGAAAGGATGGCCCATCACAAAAGCCCCTCTTGTGGGCAATGCAGGTGGTCCCACCAGAAGCCATGTCATAACCTTGTCTCCAGACGCCGTGCTGACCATGGTCATCAGTTAATCGACCAAATTGCAGACACTAACAGTACTGGTGCCTGTCAAAGGCAAAACTGGACTTGCAAGGGGACAGATTTCATCTCTGCAATGAGGCCAGCTCCCTGGCTGCAAATGAATATCTCTTCAGGGAGATCCCGCCTTACACTTTGTAGCGGGGAGGTCAGGGCTCGGAGGGCAGGGGAGTCTTGGCCGATCAGGGGCATGATGCTCTCTCTCCAGCCATTTTGGGAGGACAAACAAATCAGCTGATCATTTGTGGGACAAAAGATGGGAATTCCGGGGAGGTCTGTGTTCGACCCCATCACAGGCAGACAAAGGGTCACCCAGCTGTCTTATCTGGGTCGCACAGGGGAGGGGCACCTCTGCAGGAGCATTTCTGTCTCCAGCACAGGAGGGGTGGTGGCATGTGGGGCCCTGCACCACCGCTGCTTCTCCTTGGGCACGGGGCACAGACACCTTTCCTCATGGTTGTGCCTGAATTCCTGCATACGGGAAGCAAAATGGGAGCTGCTTGGCTAGAGGGTTGATGCCAGGGGCTCCCCTGAAGCTGTGATTCTTTAGAAAGTACATTGTTTTTACTCAGGTTATAGATCAGTAAAGATCGAGGAAAAAAAATAACAGTTTTCTAAGGAGGCTCTTGCTTTCCTTTTATAAAAGTTCGCAGAAATGTGAATTGTCCTCCTCAGATTGTCATCACAACCAGCATGTGTTGTGTTAGTGACTTATGGGTGTGTTAATAGTGGAAGAGAGCGCATGGGGGGAACTTGCAGGGGTTGGGACTTATGGCTGGGTGATGGGGAGTGTCGCAGCAGAAGGCTTCTGGATCTGACCAGGGATCACCCCGCACACCCGAGGGAAATGCGGATTCCTGGGGCCATCGTGCGCTGCTGCAGCTGGCGGGAGGCAAGGGCGAGGGCATGGCCCGGAGGTCCTCCCACACAGCCAGCGGCACCCCCAGACGCATGGACAGTCCCTGAGGATCTTCCTGGGAGCTGTGATGGGGTCACCGGCCGGTCAGACTCCAAGTGTCCAACTGGGACTCCTCCATCTCCCTGGCCCTCAGCCGGCTCTCCCTCCTGGTTCACCTGGGGGGCGGGGGAGGTCACCGTCACTCACCCAGACACCCAAGCAGCATGCCACCCCCAGACTCTCCTGTGTGGCCCCAGCATCCCTCAAACCCACCTGCTTCGACCCCTGCCATCGCCTGGAATGGGGTGGCACGTTCTCTCGCTTGGACAGTCAGCTACCTGGGCTTCCTGCCTCTCAGCTCGTCCCCTGCATCCCGCTCCCCCTCTGCGTAGCTAGACTTCGCCCACAGGACCGTTACTCACCGCCCTCAGCAGCTGTCCTTGGGGTCGGGCCCCTGCTCAGCCCTCTGGTCCCACCCAGCATCAGCAGGTAAGTTTGTTGCCTCCCCAGGGCCCCGCGAGGAGGGTTGCTCGGGGTGCTGGCGTGGCAGCTTCCTGCCTGCCGGCCCACGCTTTCTCTGAGCCCTCCTCCAGGCTGCTCATCTCCCCTCCACATCCCTGCCTCCGCATCACCTCCCGTTTGGCTCTAGTGCTTGTGAGACCATCCAGGATAATTAAGAGAGAGAAGCTTTATGCCGTTTATGGGGCTTCGATCAAAGATTTTAATTAACCCACCTTGCTGTAAGCCTTTGGAAGTTCAGCCCCTGGGGCTGGCCATTTGATAATGGGATTAATTCTTCTGGGCAGCATGGCAGGTGGAGGCCTACACAGGGGCCTGGTGGCCGTCTCACGACCCCTTCCCAAAAAGGATGGATTTCAGCTCATCCTGGAGGATTCGTCTCCCTGAGGGGAGGTGGTTCTGGGAGCAGTGATGCGACACCCATTGCCAGGGGCATGTCAGCAGATGCTAGAAGAGCTCCCGGAAGGAATCCTGAAGCTGAGGGTGAGGCGTCGCACCATCGCTGATCCTGCCAGCACTGGGGGTTCACTCTCCCCCTCCCCATGCCGCCCTGGGGCCATGGGGCAGCCTGACTCCTGGAGACGCAGAGCCACGGGGGCTCTGCTGTGAGGCTCTGGGTAAGGAAGGCAGCAAAGCTGGGGCACAGGCCCGGGCTGCGCTCAGATGCCAGCTCCTCCCACACGGTGTCATTCGATGTGGACGAGGATCCGGGTGGGACGGGCGATGGTGTAGCCTCGGGTAGAAAAGAGGGTGGTTGGGACCGTGCAGGGCAGGAGGGAGGTGGGGTGGTGCTACCCTTAGCTAAGACATCCCGAGCTTACCGTGTCACAGGTGTTTGTGACTACGTGTCACTCTGATGTCCTACTGACGAGCATCCCGGGGTGCCCAGAGACGGGCTCCCCGGGTCCCGCAGGATGGAAGCGATGTGCGTCTGGACCCCAGTGTTCTCCTCCTCAACACCCTACAAACCCCCTGCCTGCAAGAGCCTGCTTGTTCTTTCCCTCCTCATCCTTTCTGTTTTGGGGGAGAAGTGGATGCCCGGCAGCCCTGCACCCTCCCTGACTCCCACTCTGAGCCCCTGCATGGCCTTTCCCCCAGATTTCTGAAATGCTCATTTGTATTTTTATTTATTTTATTTTTATTTAATTTAATTTTTAATTTTTTAAAATATTTTATTTATTTATTCATGAGAGACACAGACAGAGGCAGAGACACAGGCAGAAGGAGAAGCAGGCTTCCTGCAGGGAGCCCGATGCGGGACTGGATTCTGGGACCCCGGGGTCACGCCCTGGGCCGAAGGCAGATGCTCAACCACTGAGCCACCCAGGCATCCCACTCTCTTGTATTTTTATTTTGCCAGTGATTTCTTTCTTTCTGGCCTTCTCAGTGCCTGGTTTAACATCCGGCCCTCGTATCGCCCTAGCTAGAGGCTATTTCAAGGTGGGAATGTATTAGGTTGGTCTGTGTGGCATCTCGGCCCGAGCCCCAGCACGTAGCCCTGTCAGGGGCAGACACTGGATGAACTGAGTGAGGAAGAGCCCTCGTCTCTACCCCACGGGGCCCAGAGAAGCCAGAAGCATTAACATCTCAACCAAACCTATTTCCGGGGGCCTCTCCAAGGTGCCCGGGCTGGGGGGAGGAGGTGGCAGTGCTTCTCAGTGGAAACCCTTCTTATGAGGCTGGGTTTTGAAAGTGTGTGTCTAAGTTACCTTGACTTTGAAACGTATATTTAGCAAATGGATCCAATGTAATCACCTGCTGCAGGGCACAGAGCCAGCTTCCAAGTGGCTGAGCATGAACTTTTAGGGTGGTCTAGATTTCCGGAGAAACCCCCATATGTCTCCATTATGCCCCAAAGCTTTTAATTATTCAGAGAAAGCAAGAATGGCATTTCTTTTCGAGGCTCTTTCTAGGGTAGGTGTAGGAAGGTGTAAAACGGCATGTTTCACCTGCCTGGGGGAGGGCAAGGGTGGCTGGAGCCTGGACCTCCCATTGGGAAGGAGTCTTGCAGGGAGCAGGGTTCCTGGGGCAGGGAGGCTGGCAGCCGTCATAGGTGCATGGGAAGCACAGGCTCGGGCATCTCTTCCCGCATCCAGAAAGGGAGTGCGAGGCCCCAGTCTTCCCTCCCCTTTGAGAAGTTCAGGGGAAGAGGGGCACTGGGTGGCTCTGTGGTTGAGCGGCTGCCTTCGGCTCAGGGCATGATCCCAGGGTCCTGGATCAAGTCCCACATCGGGCTCCCCGCAGGAAGCCTACTTCTCCCTCTGCCTGTATCTCTGCCTCTCTGTGTGTCTCTCATGAATAAATAAATAAAATCTTAACAACAACAAAAAAAGACATTTGGGGGAAGAAAAGCCATGGGTTCTCCTTTGCAAAGGTAAGACAAATTTAGTGTTTGGTTAAGTGAGAGCCGAGAACTGCAGCCAGAGTTCCCTGGGGCGGCACTTCTTGTTCCAGTGTGCGTTCTAGGAAGTGGTCGCCTGTTAGGGAACGCTACCCTGGGCTGTTTGCTACAATGTGCACCCTTGTGAATGAGGGCTGAGCTCCGGGATCACGCTGTCCAGCTTCGGCACCAGGTCTGCCCTCGGCTGTGTGGCCCTGGTCAGGATTCTGGGCCTCTCTGGGCCTCTCTGGGTAGAACGGGAATGATGACAACACCTACAGCCCAGGTTGTCGTGGGGGATTTGGCAAGCCCATACACCTTTGCTCAGGTGGTGCCGTATGCCTTGGCACAAAGCAAGCACCCCCTGAACGTGAGCTGTTGCTGTTTCCCACCCTGGCTACCACCCTGTGGGATCTACCGTCCATGGCGGGGGGATGCCAGCCAAGGGGACAAGGCCAGGTTTGCAGGAGCTGCATGTACATGGCCTTCCAGGCCCTGCCCTGGCTTCACGCTCAAGGCTGGTTAACATGCATCACACTTCCTCCTTCCCCAAGTGCCCTCTCCAGATCATTGCTTCTCTGATTAATTCCTCAGAACAAAGCACCTGGCACTTAGGTGGAGATTGAGCGGAGGATCCCACAGGCCCTCCCCACAGCCGGCTCCCTGGGCCTTGCTACTGGGCTTACTAAGTTGAAGTATCCACGGGGCTGGGAGGTTGATGCCCAGACCCAGGCCATAAAGCAGCTGGTTTGCTGGTCCTTGGGGGACAGTTTCCATCAGAACCAGCTTAAGTGAGTGACATTTGACATTCTGACTTACTGGGTGTCAGGTCAAAATCTGTCAGTAGATGGAAGTGGTTCTCCTTTCCAAAGGCAGCATAAATGTAGACTTTGTCTCACCACCATCACCACCACTACCAGCACCATCCTCACCACCACTTCCACCACTACCAGCACTGTCCTCACCACCATCACCATCACCACTACTACCACCATCACCACTATCATCACCACCATCATCACCACCATCCTTGCCATCACCGTTACCATCACTACCAGGACCATCACCACCACCACCATCCTCACCACCATCACCATTACCATCATCACCATCACCAACACCATCACCACCATCATATCATTACCATTACCACCATCCTCAACACCATCACTAATGTTATCACCACCACCACCATTACCAACACCACCATCATCGCTACCACCATCATCACCACCATCACCACCATCACTACCACCATCACCACCATCACCATCATCATATCACCATCATCACCATCACTATCACTCTCTATGTGCACTATAGGAAATGCTTTACTTGAATTATTTAATAATCAAATACCAGGAGTATCTTTGTGTACAGGAGATGCCATGTCACTCCATTGACTTCAGGACTAGGAAACAACACCTCAGTGAATTTGCAGGTTCCCTATTACCAGCCTTGGAAACATACAAAATGCATATAATTTTTCTTGTTTCCTTGGCTGCAAGGAAATTTCAGAATTTCTTTCAATTGTGATAGCTTTCCTTAGCTAGCAAGTTCTCATTATACCCTTCCTGTACCCATCTGCCTTTATTTTTTGTTTCCCCCACCCCAATCTTATTTTTATGGAATTCAAGCTAACTATAAATAAGGATGTACACAAACAAACTGATATGTTAAATGTAATTGTAAAGACTATGTGTTGATTGTGTTTGGGTTCCTCCTCCAATACAGTAGAAAAGTGCCTTATGGATGAACCCTCCTTTACATAATGGCTGTAAATTCGGGATAAAATATAAAAATCCCAAGGGCTCTGAAGGGAGTGAACAGAAGTAAGCAGATTGTGTAGGGTATTTGAGACCTGGAAGAGAGGATGGGTGTGAGGGCATGTTCTCATTTTTATGACTTACAAACTGAGGGAATCCGAAGCCATGACCCAGCAGAGGCAGTGAAAGCTCTGAGAGGAAAACCCACTGTCCTTTCAGCCTGAAGGATGAGAGGACAAAGCCAGAGGATGTCTGCCAGACATGAGGGAGAAGATCAGGGAGGGGAGCCCCAAACTCTGTCTACACTCTGCCCAGGTCTCTGGCCGACCCCCGAACCGTGCATGCTTCAGACTTGGAACAGGATGCAAAGAATCAAAGAACCAAACTAAGGCCAAAGAAGCAAAATGAAATCTGACCTGCTGTCCCCTGCAGCTGGTACAGAACTTATCGCTTGAGTCTAAGCAACTTAGATGCAGCTTAAACCAAGATATTCACACTCTTCAGAGTAATTTGAAAAATCTGGAGTCTCCAGAATAGAATCCACAATGTATAGGGGTATGTGGGTGACTCAGCGGGTGAGTGTCTGCCTTTGGCTCAGGGCATGACCCTGGGGTTCAGGGATTGAGTCCTGCATGGGGCTCCCCACAGGGAGCCTCCTTCTCCTTCCGCCTGTGTCTCTGCCTCTCTCTGTGTGTCTCTCATGAATAAATAAAGTCTTTAAAAAAATAAAATAAAATTCCCAAAAGTCAAGAGATAAGGACCAGGGGATGGGGCATTCTGTGGCAATAATCACAGGTAACTTTTTCCTTTTCCTCTTCATTTTCCTGTATCTACTGAGAAATACAGTCCCAGGAGAAGGAAGCCTCAGGGAAGCTGTCAACACTTATAGAAACGGTGACATGGTGTCCAGGGGGCTTGGGCTTCTGGCTCTGCAGAACTGGGGTATGCTCAGGCTTGTGCACATGTGCACACATGTGTCCGTGCAGTGTGCCGGAGCGTGTACGGTTGATCAGTGGGCTCCTGCATCTACTTCCTGGGATGTGCACGTGATCATGACAGAGAGATAAGAGACTGACGAGGCGGCAACAGGCAGAGAAACACTGACCTTGTGTGATTGTGAAGAGGGCACTCTCGTTGGGCTTTACGGCAAGGACATAGGTGCCGGTTGGAGAAGGCGAGGGAGGTTGGAGTCCAGAGGGCGCTGGCCTCTGGGAAGAGCAGGGGTTCATTCTTCATGAGACAGGTCAGCAAGTGGGTGCGGGGCGGGGGCAGGGGTCTCTGTTGATGGTGATCTTTACTCCTCCATGAAGAGGGATGTGGCTTCATGGGCTGAAGTGGGGGGTCGGAGGAGGTTAAGGGTGTGAAAATATAGGGAGTGATGTTCAGCTGGGCACCTCTCCCTCCGCCCCCACTCCTGTTTGCATTTCTTCTGTGGTGTGAATTAAAAAATTAAAGATTTTATTTATTCATTTATACATTTTAAAGATTTTATTATTCATTTATTCATTTATTCATTCATTCATTCATTCACAAGAGACACACAGAAAGGGGCAGAGACAAAGGCCAAGGGAGAAGCAGGCTCCCTGTGGGGGGCCTGATGCAGGACTCGATCCCAAGACCCCGGGATCACACCCTGAGCCAAAGGCAGATGCTCAGCCACGGAGCCCGTGGCATGAATTTAAAGCATCACTGATCAGTTCGTTTAAAGTGCTTTTCTCTGGCAACCTTTAGCTGCCTGGATGCTAAAGCAGAGCCCTGGAGTGAGGAGGAAAGGGTGCAGCCCCCACCCAACCAGGGAGACTGGGTTTGTAGGCCGTGGTGGCCCCAGGTGGCCGCTGGGGACCCCATGCAGCTGTCTCTGTGGGCGAGGTCTCCAGGGGTGTGCGTTAGAGGGCAGATCCCGCCCTGGCCATGGCCCTTCCCTTTTTGGGTTTATACTCCACAACTGAAAGCACGTTTATTTCCCTCCCACACCCTCTCCTGTCCCACTACACTCCCTTTCATCTGCAGGAAGACTGGTGATGACGAGCCCGAGAGCTGGCCCAGCATGGTCTCTTGAAGGCCAAAAAGAAAAAAAAAATCCTGTCTTCAACATCAAAGTGTCTTTCTGAACTTCCAGATGAGAGAGTTCTTTAACATCCCCTATTAAGAAGATATGGACTAAAAAGCTAAACTTGGGGGACGTTTATTTCTGTAATGAGATATTTCGTAGGTATTATGCTAACTCGTTCCTACTTTCTTTTTTCTTTTTTTTTTTTTAAAGATTTTATTTATTTATTCATGAGAGACAGAGAGAGAGAAAGAGAAGCAGAGACACAGGCAGAGGGAGAAGCAGGCTCCATGCAGGGAGCCCGACACGGGACTCAACCCCACGTCTCCAGGATCACACCCTGGGCCAAAGGCAGCGCCAAACCGCTGAGCCACCCGGGTTTCCCTCGTTCCTGCTTTCATAAGATTTCACAGCTCAGAGCGATCTGGGGTAAACGGGCATTTGTAGCCACGGGTTGGGGGTCACCACTCCCGGCTGGAGGCCACTGGGCAGCGCGGGGAGGGGCCTGCCTCCCGGCAGCCAGACCTCACCTGTGGTGAAGAAACCCATTCCTCCCAGAAGGGGGTTCGATCTGTGCCCCAGAGAATCTGGAACTATTATCGGACGGGACTCGTTAATCACAGCCATCAGGTCACATATCTGAGAAGGAAAGTAGAACAGGTCCACCGGGGGCTGCGAGCTGAAAGCTTCCAGCCACAGGGCTTCTTCCCTGACAAGGAGTCACCCCGAGTCAGCTCCAGCCCTGGGGTCCCACCTCCCCTCGGACGTCTAAGAATATCCTCTCCAAGGACCCCAAAGGGGCCCAACACACAGTGCGTGTTGGTGAGTCTTGGTCTTGAGCAAAACTCATCCTGTCTTTGCCCATCCATCCCCCCACCTACCCGTCCCTGCAGAAACCGCACCTGAGTCTTGACATCTGTCCACTCCTGGTGTGTGCTCACCCACGCGGGGGATGTCACACAAGACGTGTTATCGTTCTAGTTGATTGTGCTCATGACGTCTGGAGCATCCCTCTGTGTCAGAGACACCGACGCGTCTTTTCAGCGTCTGCAGAGAATGCCATCACGGTAAGATTTGTCTAGGCTGCCGCCCGAGGGGTGTGGGTTTCTGAGCCCCCCACCCCCTCGCAGTGCGACTCACCGCTGCAGGTGTATCTCCGTGCCCGCGCGCCAGCATTTCTCCTGGCGGGTCTCCAGGAGTTGAAATCGCTGGGGTGAAGGGAATGCGTGTGTAACCTGGCCCACGATGCCAGATGGCTTCCGAACTGGTTCCTCCTATTCTTGCTAATATTTGTTTACTATCAATCTTTTTAATTTTTGGCAACGTCATGAGGGCAAGATCATATCTCATTATTGTTTTTTAATTTTTTTTAAGATTTTATTTATTCCTGAAAGACACAGAGAGAGGCAGAGACACAAGCAGAGGGAGAAGCAGGCTCCCTGTGGGGAGCTCCACGTGGGACTGGATCCCCAGACCCTGGGGGCATGCCCTGAGTCAAAGGTGGATGCTCAACCACTGAGCCACCCAGGAACCCCTTTCTCATTATTGTTTTATTCTGTTTCCCTGGTTGCTAGCAGAAGCTCTGCATCTTCTTGTGTGGTTATTGACATTTGTGTTCTTCTTTTTTTTAATGACATTTGTGTTTTTCTTCTGAGAATTGCCTATTCATATAATTTTCCAATTTTTATTGTGTGTCTTTTTTTTTTTTTTGATTTGTGTAAGATCCCAATGTATTCCGGCTATAAGTTCTCAGTGTCTTCAATGTGCTACATAGAGTGGCTCCTAACTTGCTGTTTGTGATTTGACTTTGTACGCAAGGTGTCATGTTTCCACAAAGTCTTTAAAAATTCGATGATATTAAAGTGTTAAACTTTTATCACGTGGCTTCTGGGTTCTGTGTCTCATTTTTAGGAAAATCTTTCAAATACTGGGAATTTCTTTATAATCTTATTCCAAAGCTTCAATTGTTTCTTTCTTGCATTTCACTTTGTAATCTAACTGGACTTTCTTTTTTTTGTATGGTGTAGGTTAGGCCTCTAACTTTTTTTTCCTTACACAGATACACGGTTTTCATGAAACTATTGATTAGTCTTTTCCATTCCAGGAATCTACACACTGACTTTATCACAAATGATATTGGATCCCTAATTACAAACGCAGGCATTAAAACATTTAAAGTAGAACACTTTGAACAGTTCCTACTTCCAATGTTACTTCCATCATAATCAATGGAATTGGCATAGAGAACAAAGCTGTGGATTCTGTTCCTTCCCGCGATCTGTCCTCCTATGTCTTAGTCATTTCATCTTTGCTAGAACCAAATGCCAGAGATGTAGAGGCTTACACACAAATGTACTCCTCACAGTTCTGGAGGCCAGGAGGTCCTTGACAGGTGCCGGTGTGTTCGAATTCTGCTGAGATTGATGGTGTCCCTCTCCTTTGTCTGTCTGCCTCTTTTAATTCTGGCACTAGTCCTGTCGTGAGATGTCTCACCCCACCTCCAAATACCATCACTTTGGGAATCAGGGTTTCAATAGGAATATAATTTGGGAGGGGAGGACACCTGGGTGGCTCATGGGTTGAGCGTCTGCTTTTGGCTCAGGGCAGGATCCCAAAGTCCCAGGATCAAGTCCCACATCAGGCTCCCCAGAGGGAGCCTGCTTCTTCCTCTGCCTCTCTCTGTGTGTCTCTCATGAATAAATAAATAAAATCTTTTTTAAAATGTGGGAGGGGGGAAAATGGATATTAACCCTATTATTATCCTATTATGTACTGTTATATATATTATACCACTCCCAGGCCCACACCCGATCATTTAAACAAGCATCACATTAATATCTCCCACTGCCCTACCCCCCACCTTTGTTTGGACAAATCTCTCGTTTTTATTTTTCAGAATTTTCCTAGATATATGTGCACACACGCGTGCATTTCTGTGTCTCTGTCAGATGGAAATTATAGGCCTTCCCATTATCATTCAATGGCCTCCCTGGGTGACAGTGTGCACCACAGACTCACTACGTTTATTTGCCTTCTGTACAGGTAAGGGGCCTTCTTAGAGCAGCCTTATCTCCTCCTGTTCTTGGCTCACATGCTGTTGTATTTGGATTCTACATGTAGTTCAGCACTTGCTCCCGGCAATATTATTAGCATTAAATGAAATTGATTTTCATTTTGGTTTATCTGAATGCGTATTTATTTTTATTTATTTTGCTAGAGTCATTGGTGCTTAGATCCATGGATGTGATTCCTTTCATTTGCTTTAGGTGATTTTTTTTTAAGATTTTATTTATTTATTCACGAGAGATGCAAAGAGAGAGGCAGAGACACAGGCAGAGGGAGAAGCAGGCTCCCTGCAGGGAGCCCGATGTGGGAATCCATCCCAGGACCCCCAGGTCACGCCCTGAGCCACAAGCGGATGCTCACTCACTGAGCCTCCCAGGCGCCCCAAGGTCATTTTCTTTGTTCCAATATTGTTTCTCTTCTCCTTCTGGGATTCTAGTTAAACCCGCATCAGTCTGTTCATGGCATCCGCTGTATCTCTTATCCTCTGCTCTCCAATTTCCAGCTCTCTACCGTTCACTTCTTCATCCTAAGTATTTTCCTCTGATATATACTTCATTTTGCTAATTCTCTCTTCCGCTGCATCTCAAGTTCTGACTTTTTTTCAACTGCTCTATTTTCCAGCCTCAAATTTTGAGGTGGTTCTTTCTTGGATCTGCTCTGACATGGTGAATCATGTCAGTTCTTCTCCAATTAGTTCTGCCAGGTGCCAGCCCTAGTCACCTTTGTCCGATTTCAGGTGCAATCATCTGCAATACCTGGGGACTTGAAAGTGAGACCTGAAAGTCTGTGTGAGGGCTGACAGGCTTCTTGTTCACCCTCAAGCTTAGGATGTAGCTCTTTAGCTCTTTGGCCTCATGTCAGCCTTTAGTGGGAGTGATGCATTAGTGCCCCTGCCCAAGACCTGGACCCCAGCTTTTGTCCTCTTGGCCCAGGAAGCTTTCAGAAGCACTCCTGAGCTTACACATCACCTAATCTAGGTGTATGCTTGAGGTGGCCTCCAGTGATTGGTTTTCTGTGAATACCTGGTGAATTTGTGATGCATCCTCATATCTGGGAATAGATGCCTCTCATCCTCCATGGCACCTGCAGGCAGGGAGTGGTTG
The DNA here is from genome assembly GCF_003254725.2 of Canis lupus dingo. Taxonomy (NCBI): domain Eukaryota; kingdom Metazoa; phylum Chordata; class Mammalia; order Carnivora; family Canidae; genus Canis; species Canis lupus. The sequence continues at coordinate 31,227,560 of NC_064247.1, read as the reverse complement.
ATAGTGTGTTTTCCTGGGTGCATAGATTCCCATCCTTCCTGGTGGCCAGTTTTGTCTAGGGCTTCCTTGGATGTAAAGGACACAACTTCACACTCTGGGCTTCAAGTCTGTCTGTCCTGGGATGGGGAAGGGGCTGACCGGTCTGACTGCTCTGAGTGTGGCTCCCCCAGATAATGCCCCTCTCTCCTCCTATCTCATACCTCTGAGTCTGGAGTCCCTTGAGCATCACTTCTCCCTTTAACACAGTCTTTCCCTTCAGCAGCATTTCCCTCATTTGGTTTATGTCCAGATCAAATCCAGTTTATTAATATTCTCCTAAATTTCTTCACAATTTCTGAAATACTGGTATTGCTTCCTATTATTTTACTAGGCTAGCACAGAGTCAAAACTGGTTTTATTTCATCTTGTAGAATTGCATGTAGCCAACTTCACGACCAGAAATGCAGTTGTGCTTTTAAATAAGTTTGTTTTTTTAAAAAAAGATTTTATTTATGTATTCATGAGAGACACAGAGAGGCAGAGACACAGGCAGAGGGAGAAGCAGGCTCCATGCAGGGAGCCCGACGTGGAACTGGATCCCAGGACCCCGGGATGATGTCCTGAGCCAAAGGCAGATGCTCAACCACTGAGCCACCCAGGCATCCTAATAAATCATGTTTTGTGAAACTCAAGCAGCCACATACATTTGAAAAATAGTTGTATCTTTAAACAAGTTATAGGAGCTATGGGAGCGGTAACCCCTTTATCACATATATGAGAGTTTTTCTGAGTATTCTCCACAGAGAATATTTAGTATCCTGGTGGCTTCTTCATGGTCTGTGGTCCACAGGTGGACAGCCAGGCCAGACAGTGTGGCCACAGGTTGGAATAAAGACACAGATGAATATGGAAGGAAAGCTAATCTGTGCATCACTGTGGCTTTCTCTTCTGAGATGTATCTGTTTAAAATTAAGCTTTGTCTTTTCTTAAAGATTTTATTTATTTATTTATGAGAGATACAGAGAGAGAGAGGCAGAGACATAGGCAGAGGGAGAAGCAGGCTCCATGCAGCGAGCCGGATGTGGGACTCAATCCCGAGACTTCAGGATCACCCCCTGAGCCAAAGGCGGACACTTAACCACTGAGCCACACAGGCGTCCCTAAAGTTAACATTTGGATATTAATGTAGATTATATAAATTTCTGTATGTGCAGTGGTAAAAATGATGACGTATATTGATTAGGAAAAAAATAAGTGTGCTGAATTCGGGTTTGATGCTTTAAACCCATTTGGATATGGTGCATCGGTTGGGCCCTGGGCACGCCTCCAGGTCTGATGTTCTGGGACGACTCCTGGGAAGTCACAAGGCGGAGTCAGCAAAGGAGAAGGCACATGGAAAAAAGTCTGGAGGAGACCAGGCTCTTGCTTCCAATGTAATCATGCCGGAGGGACCGAGCTCCCCCAGGAGTGAGTTCTGACAACAGGTGTGAAATGCTCTCCTCAAGGGTGGGTTTTCCAGCCTCTGGGGGATCTTCCTCCGGGTGTCTGGGGAATAGGACCCCAGACTCAGGGGTCAGGAAAGGGACCTAGAAGTGGCTGCCCCTCCAGGCAGGAGGTAGCAGTTATAATAAGCAAAGGGAACTCACACACGAGGTTTGTCTTCAGTGGCAACGAGACATGTGGGTCCCAGCACCCATCCTCCAAATTGTAGAAGACTACAAAGAGGCCTTAGCTAGGCTTGGCCTTCTATCTACACAGGTGTTCTCAGCTCCATCACTACCCCAAGGTGATGCCCTTGGAGCAGCCTCTGGGAGCAGGGAGGGCAGATAGAAACCACCTTCCAAGGATGGGGAGAGCGTCCGGAGCCTCCGACGGTCATCTGGTGGTCAGGTCTTTTTGGAGGCCTTCCCTACCAACCAGGGCAGCTCATTAGAGGCTTAGCGCCCCAGGTTTTTATGGGGAGAACCCTCTGCCTGGCAAGTGCCAGGGTTCCAGCCTCCCAGAAGCAAAGCAGGCATTCTTTGTAACCACACGTTGCCTGCCCAGATGATACAAGCACAGGAGAGCCACTCTCGTGTTCTAGGGAAGGTTTTACACCCATGTAAGGGATTGTTTGCCATTCAAGCTCCCAGACGCCAGCTCAGGGTGCGCCTTACCAGCTGGCCTTCCTAAGGACAGCATCGCAGCCCTTCTACATGTGTGACTTTCTTCCTGCACGATTCCTAACCTTTGCTTTTGGACAGAAGTGATGGGATAAACACCTGCTGTTCACTGTATCCACAAGAAATCTCCTCTCCCCTCCTTTTTCCTAGTCACATCCTAGGATGTGTCATGTGATAATAATCCTGGGATGCATCTGACAAACATTTACCAGGCATCCACTTTGTGCCAGGCACTCTGCCAAATGCTGGGGTTGCGGATGCCATGGGACTCACAAAACCCTCGGCTGACACATGTGCCCTGGCCAATCGGCAGCTGTGCCCTGGGGATGTTATTCTGGAAAGAACTGGATTTGCAGTGGAACCTTTTACTGGGTTCGAGTGTCTGAGGCTCAGAACCACGTGATCCCAGGAAAGATACCCCGGGCTTGTGGAAATTGCCCGCTTAGACTGTTTGGGTGAGATCCATCTGGCGGGACAGTAGGCTTTATTTCCCCTGACAGTTTTTTTGTGTTTCGTTTGGTTTCATTTCACTGCTTGGGAAAGATTTTCCTCTGATATCTGTTATTTAGTTTTGTCTGCCGACGTGTTGGTGGAAATGGGACATGGCACCAGAAATGTGCCCCCTCATGTCCCTTGGTCCAGGTCTATGTTTCGCCACCATCGAGGGACAGTCCCTCTGAGTGACCCCGGTCCAGGACCTTGTGACGTCATTTATTTTACACGTATTTTACAGAATTCCCTTGTTTAACATGGGCGTTGGTTTTCTGGGGCTGCTGTAATACATTAGCACAAGCTCAGGGGTCTGAAGAGAATTCACGTGTATCATCAACAGTCCTGGGGATGGAGAGTCTAAAACGGTCGATAATCAAGGTGTCCATGACCTCCTTTAGGCGCTGGCTAGCGTGTGCCTACTAATTAATTACTTTATTTATCTATTTATCTTTTTTAAAAAAGATTGTATTTATTTATTTATTCATGAGACACACAGAGAAAGACACAGGCAGAGGGAGAAGCAGACTTCCTGCAGGGAGCCCGATGCAGGACTCAATCCCAGGACCCCGGGGTCACGCCCTGAGCGGAAGGTAAATGCTCACCCGCTGAACCCCCCAGGTGCCCCACCATGGGTCCTAATTTAAAACTCCAGTTAGCGCAGCCAACCTGCTGGATGGACTCCCCACCAAACCTTGGCTGATCCTGTTCCTTCTGGGCATCTTCATGCAAACGGGCCGGATGCTCCCACGCCCCAAACGGCACCCTGCGGCCGTCAACCTCCCCAGGAGTGATGCGGTCCTCTGCCATCTGCGTGGGGCGGCCTTGGGGCATGGAGGGACAGGTTGCTGCCCCAGGGGAGCACCCGTTGCTGTTCCACCAGCTGGACATCAGGGCTCAGTGCCAGCAGGTGGGGGCGGGGCTTCTACCTATGCGGCTGGGTCAGGTCAAGGCCGGTCCCTGGGTCAGGCCGACCAGTGGCTTTCTGGTAGACACCAGACTTGGGGCACTTAGCACCTGGGAGCTGAGCTGCCCTTCAGTGCTGAGGAGCTGAGACTAGGGGTGCCGTTTATTGTGCTGTGTCCTTGGAGCCCTGGGAAGTCAGCCCCTTCGGGTCGCAGGGTCCCCAGGAGAACTCAGCAACCCCCCCACAGCCTTCTTGGTCGGATTTCCTGTGTTTCTGGTATGAGAGGCCAGATGACGTGGAGTCGCAGCTTCCTGTGGCTTTTGGGGTGGTTGGGACCCTCATGCAGCTGAGTCTGTGCCTTCCCCATGTCTCGTGTTCACATCTCTTGGCTTTTCAAGCCACCCATGGACAGGCCCTGCTGGTGCCGGGTCTGGGGCAGGGTCTCCTCTACCTGGGTCACCTTTCCCTGGTGCCTCTGGGGCTCTCCACTGTTACCCGCCTCCCCCGAAGCTGATTCCCCGGCGGGGCAGAGAGAAGACGAGATGGTGGGTCAGAGGCTCCAGGCCTGGTGCTGTAGCTGGGGGCACCTGTCCCAGCTGAGGCAGCCCCCAACCCCTTGGGGTTGTGGAGGGCGGAGAATTAGTTTTACCTACTCTGACGGTGGGAATGTGACCCCAAGACTACGGGAAAGCCTTGGAAGTAGAGTCAGAGTTCTATAATAAGAAGGGTCCTTCAAGCGAGTCAGTTCAACACCCACCCCCTCCCATCTGCCCTCGATCAGGCTGGGAATTTCTGCGGCATCAAGCCTGAGAGGTGGTCCATGAACTTCTCCTGGCACAGCCCAAACGGCGGGGGACTCACCCCTTGGAATGGTTCGTCCAATTTCTGGACATCTCTGAAAGCACCACTGAGCTGGGACCGGCTCCCTCAAGGGGACACCCACTTGACCACTAACCTCGGGGCCACCAGTTCAACCCCCCAGAGATTTATAGGCTATGTCACCCAACTCACTGGAATCTCCTTGCATCCAGGCTCCATGGCCCCAGAGCCAGCAATGCCTCTTTTTTTTTTATTTTAGTTTTTTATTTTTTTAAGATTTATTGATTTTAGAGAGCATGGTGGACTGGGTTGGGCAGAGGGAACACGAAAGAATCTCAAGCAGACTCCTTGCAGCACGCTATTCCCATCATCCATGATTTCCCAGCTCCCAGTGCTCAGCTGGGCCTGGAGCTCTCCCCCATCCTGGGAACATGGGAACCCAGCACCCCATGGACTCACATACCACCCATGTCCCCCACTCCCCGGGCTTTTCATTGCAAAGCTACAACAAAGGAAAACCTGTTACTGCATGGCGACTTTGCTAAACAAGCAACTCTTTCCAGGTTGAATATTCGTTGCTGTTTAGGATGACAGATTATCCTTGTGATTTGCCCCAGCACACGGCTCCCGAGGAAATTAGATACAGTGCTTCCCTTAAGCAGGGCCAGGAGGAAACGTTTCTATAAATACTTAACGACTTGTCAGGGGAGATTACGCGCGCTGGCGTGTCCTTCACAATGTCATGTTGGTTATTGAAGCGGTCGCAGGAAATCCGGATAGCTTATTCTGGCTTTTTTTTTTTCAGCCTGTTTTCTGAGGTCAGAGGAGGTGCTTCTGGAGGCGGGAGCCCCGGGACACACTCGGGGCAGGGATCCCCATGTCCCCCTGCCGGTGGCCTGGGTCTGTCCTCCCAGCCGGCTACCAGGAGCATGAGCTTTGGGGTCAGGTGTCTGGGTCCGAGGGCTCCCCTGCGTCCCGACACACGGGCACTCTCCTCCTCCAAGGCAATGCTATCACGACTCACCTCAAGGTCGTGCAAAGACAAAATGAGGCGAAATGTCGAAATGAGATGAAGTGTCGGTGCTGCGGTGTCTCCCTCCACCCCGTGCGTCCTCAGTTTCACCATCATGAACCAGGTGGTTTTCATGTGTCCTGTTGGACACTGGGTGCAGTGCTCAGATCTGAGGTCTGGGGGCTTCTTGAGGTTCTGTGAGATTCCCGGCTCTGAGGTCCTCAAGGCTGTGGGTCACGTCCACCTGCCCTCTGGGGCCGCCTGTCAGAGCCATGGGGTCTCTCTCCACGCCTGTCAGCTTTTCTTCTACATTTTAGTTTTTATTTAAACATTTTTTTATTTTAAAGATTTTATTTATTTATTCATGAGAGACACAGAGAGAGGCAGAGACACAGGTAAAGGGAGAAGCAGGGCTTCCTGTGGGGAGCCCGTTGTGGGACTCAATCCCAGGACCCGGGATCACGCCCTGAGCCAAAGGCAGAAGGTCACCCACTGAGCCCCCCAGGCTCCCTCTTCTGCTGTTTTCCCATCTCCCAGCCCCTCTGGCTGCGTCTGTCTGGTCCCCATGGTCCCCAGTTCTCTGTTCAGCTGCCCCCAGTGTCTTGGTTCGTTTCTCTGCTGACTCTTAGGGTTTTCTGACCTCTTTGTTCCATCTCGGATGCCTGATGGCTCCTCTTCGTAATCTCCCTTTTACCTCATTGCTTCACTTGTTCCCGGGTTGCGGTTCCCTTCTCCACCCATGTAAGCCTATTGCCGAGCTTGTTACGACCTTCGAGGAGGTGGCGATTTTTGTCAGCAGCCACTGCCCTCCTCTGGGGGCTGCTCTCCAAGGGTGACGTCGGGGGGCAGGGGGGCTGGGCCTCCCGTCCTCTGGGGGCTGTCCTCCAGGGCTTATTATTCTTCTTTGTTAAAATGAAATAATTGATAAATGCAAAAAACACCGTACATACTACCAGCTATAGAGGATAATACTAAACAACAAAACAATGCAGACCCGTGAGCCAGCCCCTGCTTCTGTGTTAGAACGTGACGGGTGCGGTTAGAGCCACCGGACACTCCATCCTGACCCCGCTCCTTGCCCCGCACCCCAACCCCCAACCCCAGGCGGCTACTCTCGAGGACTTCCTGTCTCTCCTTCTCGTTCGTTCCCCTCTTTGTTATTTTCTGCCAATTTTTGACGCGGGGAACGTGTCCAACACTGGCTCTTTGGAATTTGTGCTGTGAAGCTCCAAAAATAATTAAAACATATTAGCACACAAATGGACCCACAAATCGGCGGAACGGAACAGAGAATCTAGGAACAGAGTCACGTTTGTGAGGAAATGTCTCCTATGATAAAAGAGCTGCTCTAAATCAAGAGCAAAGGGGATCATCTGTTTAAGAAATCCATGTCGGGCAACCTGTGAGGTATCTGGAACAAAATACGTTTTAGATCCTTATCTCACACTTTACCTTACAATTAATCCCTAATGGTTCAAAAAAAACCACATCACAATAGAACTAAAAAAAAAAAAAAGTTTAGGAGAATAATTTTATCATCTCGGGTTGGAGATGCAATACACAAAACCCCAAAGCTGTGCAGGATGAGATTCATACACGTAGCTACATGAACATTCAACCTCCTGACAGAGCAAAAGTCTCAAATAAAATCCGAAGACCAACCCCAGAATGAAAGCAGATATTTGCAACACATATAATAGATTAAAACACACACCTGTGTGCGTTTATATATATTTTATTTATATATATATATTTACATACATTTTATAGGTTAAAAAATTACTATGTCATAAAAAGACAGAAGGCACTCATGATTCTACTCTTTAGATAGAAATACTATTTACATTTTAGTCTATAGTGTTTCATATGTTTTCTCCCTTTTATGCATTTTGCTCTTACACACACTGCTTCCTTAACTGGAATTACGCTGGACAGATTCTTTTTCTATGATTTTTTTTTTAACCCGATTGAGTATAAATGTTTTCTCCTGTAAGGGAAATACATGCAAATTTTAATTTTTCCTGCAAAAATTGTGTCTATTTGTTATACACCATGTGGAAGTGCTAAAAGTTGCTTAATACATTAATTTATTTTAAAAAGTTGGGGCACCTGGGGGGCTCCGTGGTTGAGCATCTGCCTTCAGCTCAGGGCATGACCCCGGGGTCCTGGGATCGAGTCCCTCATTGGGCTCCCCACAGGGAGCCTGCTTCTCCCTCTGCCTATGTCTCTGCCTCTCTTTCTGCGTCTCTTATGAATAAATAAATAAAATCTTTTAAAAAATCATAACATATTGTGTCATGGACCCCATTTTTGCCAATCGACATACAAGCAGCTTTTTTGTTTTTTTGTTTTTTTAATTACTCAGCTGACTATGAAACTCTTAAATCTGGAGGCATTTCGAGTGTTGGAGGAGAGACCTGCCATAACATCCTCACAGGATAACGGGGGCGGCGGGGGGGGGGGGGATGTCATCCAGGAGGACGGAAACCCACGGGGCCCCTCCTCCACTCACTGCGGCCAGAAAGCACAGAATTAACAGGCTCTCAGAACAGACATCACAGGTACAGTGAGAAACACAGTTGAATGTGGAAAACCACCTTCCTCCCTGCATTTATTTTCATGAGACTCACTCCATCTCCCCTTTCTGTGTCTTCTCCACATCCCGGCTTCTCCCACCAGTCATCCTGGAAGCATCCAGGATGCCCTGGGGGCTTCTCCCTCCTGACCTTCTCTCATCCTGCTCACAGAACTGTGTTTCCTTCACGATAGTACAGAGAATTGTAAATACCCGTATACCTCCTGCACCCGGTTTTCCGTCTTCTGGGCAACCTAGGCCGGAATCATTCATTCATTCATTCATTCATTCATTTCCTCCCCTGGCACACAGCCCTTCAATCTTGCCTTCTTCTCAAGTACTAAAGAGAAGGGCTGGGGTGCACCTCCAGAGGCAGATGCACACAGGTGAGCCCATCCCTCGGGGTCGGAGCCTCAGGGACAGCCCCAGAAGGAGCAGGGGCACTGGGGGGATGTCAGAGTGCACACAGAGGTCCTCCTGCCTCTCTGCTCCTGCACCGTCCTGCTCCATAGCGGCTTCAGGCTGCGTGTTCCCAGCACTCACCAGCTACTGGCATGCCCTAAATGCATCCTTGATGCACCCCACCTGTTAACCTCTGCCAAGTCCTGCCATGGTGACACATCCGACTCAAATTAGGCTACTCTCTGCCCCAGACGTACTCATGATTAATCGTAAAGACAAATCCTTTTTGAGGGGAAGAGGAGGAATTCTTTTTTCTTTCTTTCTTTCTTTTTTTCTTTTTTTTTTCTTTTTTTTTGCTTAAACCCCAGCTGTTCGGCAACCAGGCATTTGTCATATTTTAGTCCTTAAACCACTAGTCATCTCTGACTCACACCCGGCAGGCAGACATGGGGCACGATTTGCAAGATGATAAATGCTCCCTTTCTTATCTTTTGATATCTGGAAGTAGAAAATTTCAAGGAAAAAGGGTTTTACACCAAGACGACCATAAATCTCATTGTGTTCACAACAGAAGGCTGACCAGAGGAGTTTATTAAATCCGTAAAGGATTTGATGTATATCAAACTGTTACATAAAGTCAATACTTTCGGAGAGAAGCAGACAATAAATACTCAGCAAGAGGCGATATTTCTATCAGTGAGAAGGCAATCGCATAAAGATTAGGGGAGTGATTTCAATATCGTGCGTCTCCTGGCAGCAAGGGTACTCGTCATTTTCCAAAACGGTCGTGGGAAGGAGCAGGGGTGAGGCAGGCGGCCTCTGGACTTGGCTCCCCCGGCTGAGGAGCCCAAACCGGTGCCAGGGACTGAGTGTGGGCCCCTCTGCCTGGAGGTGGTGACTCCTAGGGGAAGAATTAATGGTGGAAGGGGTCACCAGCATCCAGAGGCCGCAAGGCAGACTGGAATCGCCCTAAACCGTGCTGTTGTCGGAATAAGCACAGAGGCTACCACGCAGCCTTGTGTCACTTTCAAGGAAATCCTCGAATCCTCTCACATCAATCCTCACAGTAAATGGCCACGACACCCCCCATTTTTGCATCCAGTGAATCCCTGACGCTCAGAGAGGCTGAGTCACACACCCAAGTCCACATAGCTGGTCACTCGGGCAGCGTGGGCATCCTCCAGGTGGCTGACCCTTCTGTGCTCCCAGATCCTGAGGTCATTCCTCCTCCTTTTAGCGAGTCATCTAAGGCTTGGAGCTGGTCTGCAAAGACCAATATTCCTGCAAGGAAAATGATGACCTTCTGGGTCAGGTGGCACCCCATCTGGGGAACCCCACGGTCGGGGTGCTGGAGGGGCCCCTAATGCTGGGCTTCATGACAGCACTGATGCGGTGATGGGGAATGAGCCGACCGCAGCCGGGGTGGAGGCTGAGCTCTGAGGCCACAGACATCCCCTCAACCCCGGATCGCTGGGCCTGCTGCTGGCCCAGTGCACCTGTCTGCTCTTGCCTCCCTACCGTTCCCTCAGCCTCCCCGCCTCCCCCTGGGGTCCAGCTGCCCTCCCCTGCCGCCCCTGTCAGAACACTAACCTCAGAACAAAATGCTTGCATGAATGCCCCACACTGCAGGCATCGGTGAAAAATGTTTGTATTTTTACAGCTTTTCAGATGGGTGCGCATAGACACAGAGTTCTCTAACTCTTGCAGGGTCAGGGCACGAAGTGCCACTGCTGTTTCCATCTCCCTGTGGTCTTGGGGCAGTCACAGCCATCAGGTTCCCTGCTCCCTCCAGACAGACCCTGTGGGTTGGCAGTTTGGCCCAAACTGGGCAGCTTTGGACCTAAAAACACTTGGCAGTTTCATGTGGTTCCACCGAATACTAGCGTCTTCCCACAGATTGAATCGCCGTAATCCAATCACAGATTTTTAATACCAAAGGCAGGGCCTGTTTATTGTTCTGGTTTAGGGGTCTGGTTAGGGATCAGGTTAGAGATCTGGTGAGAGGTCTGGTTAGGGGTCTGGTGAGGGAGATGGTGGGGAGTCTGGTGAGAGAGCTAGTTCAGAATCTGGTTAGCGAGCCAGTTACAGATCTGGTTAGGAAGCTGGTTAGGGATCAGGTTAGGGATATGGTTAAGGGGACTAGTTAGGGATCAGGTTAAGGGGCTGTTTAGGGACCTGGTTAAGGATCTGATTAGGGGTCTGCTTAGGGAGGTGGTTAGGGACACCTGTTGGCTCTCAGGTTTATCCTCTGGCCTTCCTCCGCTCTCTTCTCTGTCACAGGGAGGAGTGGGCTGGGGGCTGGCCAGCCCCTGCAAACAGTATATCCCCGGCTCCCCAGCTTCCTGGGTCTCATTGAGATTTGAGTGCTGAGAGGCAGGGGTGGGGAGGGGAGAGGAGGGTACCCCACACCCCGGCTTCACCTCCCATCTCTGGAGTGTCTTCAGCAATGTCTGCCTCTCTTCCGTGGAGTCAGGGGTGTGGGGGCTAGTGAACACATCCACCCCAGGATGGGGTGGGGGGTCGGGGGTGATGCACACCAACTCCACGGGGACAGAAGCTCCCATGCTTGGCCTTGCCCTATGCATCTCCTCTGCTGTCCACCTGTGGCTTTCGTCATGTCCTCTCATGAGCTGCTGAATGTGAACAAGTGTTTCCCTGCATTCTGTGTCCATTTTTATTTTTTTAATCATAAATTTAGGGGATCCCTGGGTGGCACAGCGGTTTGGCGCCTGCCTTTGGCCCAGGGCGCAATCCTGGAGACCCGGGATCGAATCCCACGTCGGGCTCCTGGTGCATGGAGCCTGCTTCTCCCTCTGCCTGTGTCTCTGCCTCTCTCTCTCTCTCTCTCTCTCTCTCTCTGTGACTATCATAAATAAATTAAAAAAAATTAAAAAAAATAGAATAGATATTTAAAAAAATTAATAATAAATTTATTTTTTATTGGTGTTCAATTTGCCAACATAGAGAATAACATCCAGTGCTCATCCCGTCAAGTGCCCCCCTCAGTGCCCATCACCCATTCACCCCCACCCCGCGCCTTCCTCCCCTTCCACCACCCCTAGTTCGTTTCCCAGAGTTAGGAGTCTTTATGTTCTGTCTCCCTTTCTGATGTTTCCCACACATTTCTTCTCCCTTCCCTTCTATTCCCTTTCAGTATTATTTATATTCCCCAAATGAATGAGAACATATAATGTTTGTCCTTCTCCGATTGACTTATTTCACTCAGCATAATACCCTCCAGTTCCATCCACATTGAAGCAAATGGTGGGTATTTGTCGTTTCTAATGGCTGAGGAATATTCCATTGTATACATAAACCACATCTTCTTTATCCATTCATCTTTCGATGGACACCGAGGTTCCTTCCACAGTTTGGCTATTGTGGACATTGCTGCTATAAACATCGGGGTGCAGGTGTCCCAGCGTTTCATTGCATCTACCTATTCTATTAAAGCTGTTTGGAAAGATAGAAAGAGATGGAGTACTTCCAAATTCGTTCTATGAGGCCAGCATCACCTTAATTCCAAAACCAGACAAAGACCCCACCAAAAAGGAGAATTACAGACCGATATCCCTGATGAACATGGATGCAAAAATTCTCAACAAGATACTAGCCAATCGGATCCAACAGTACATTAAGAAAATTATTCACCATGACCAAGTAGGATTTATCCCTGGGACACAAGGCTGGTTCAACACTCATAAAACAATCAATGTGATTCATCATATCAGCAAGAGAAACACCAAGAACCATATGATCCTCTCATTAGATGCAGAGAAAGCATTTGACAAAACACAGCATCCATTCCTGATCAAAACTCTTCAGAGTGTAGGGATAGAGGGAACATTCCTCAGCATATTAAAAGCCATCTCCGAAAAGTCCACAGCAAATATCATTCTCAATGGGGAAGCACTTCCCCTAAGATCAGGAACAAGACAGGATGTCCACTCTCACCACTGCTATTCAACATAGTACTGGAAGTCCTAGCCTCAGCAACAGACAACAAAAAGACATTAAAGACATTCGAATTGGCAAAGAAGAAGTCAAACTCTCCCTCTTCGCCGATGACATGATACTCTACATAGAAAATCCAAAAGCCTCCACCCCAAGATTGCTAGAACTCATACAGCAATTTGGCAGCTTGGCAGGATACAAAATCAATGCCCAGAAATCAGTGGCATTTCTATACACTAACAATGAGACTGAAAAAAGAGAAATTAAGGAGTCAATCCCATTTACAATTGCACCCAAAAGCATAAGATACCTAGGAATAAACCTAACCAAAGAGGTAAAGGATCTATACCCTAAAAACTATAGAACACTTCTGAAAGAAATTGAGGAAGACACAAAGGGATGGAAAAATATTCCATGCTCATAGATGGGCAGAATTAATATTGTGAAAATGTCAATGTTACCCAGGGCAATTTACACATTTAATGCAATCCCTATCAAAATACCATGGACTTTCTTCAGAGAGTTAGAACAAATTATTTTAAGATTTGTGTGGAATCAGAAAAGACCCCGAATAGCCAGGGGAATTTTAAAAAAGAAAACCATATCTGGGGGCATCACAATACCAGATTTCAGGTTGTACTACAAAGCTGTGGTCATCAAGACAGTGTGGTACTGGCACAAAGACAGACACATAGATCAATGGAACAGAATAGAGAACCCAGAAGTGGATCCTGAACTTTATGGTCAACTAATATTTGATAAAGGAGGAAAGACTATCCACTGGAAGAAAGACAGTCTCTTCAATAAATGGTGCTGGGAAATTTGGACATCCACATGCAGAAGAATGAAACTAGACCACTCTCTTGCACCAGACACAAAGATAAACTCAAAATGGATGAAAGATCTAAATGTGAGACAAGATTCCATCAAAATCCTAGAGGAGAACACAGGCAACACCCTTTTTGAACTCGGCCACTAGTAACTTCTTGCAAGATACATCCACGAAGGCAAAAGAAACAAAAGCAAAAATGAACTATTGGGACTTCATCAAGATAAGAAGCTTCTGCACAGCAAAGGATACAGTTAACAAAACTCAAAGACAACCTACAGAATGGGAGAAGATATTTGCAAATGACGTATCAGATAAAGGGCTAGTTTCCAAGATCTATAAAGAACTTCTTAAACTCAACACCAAAGAAACAAACAATCCAATCATGAAATGGGCAAAAGACATGAAGAGAAATCTCACAGAGGAAGACATAGACATGGCCAACATGCATATGAGAAAATGCTCTGCATCACTGGCCATCAGGGAAATACAAATCAAAACCACAATGAGATACCACCTCACACCAGTGAGAATGGGGAAAATTAACAAGGCAGGAAACAAAAAATGTTGGAGAGGATGCGGAGAAAAGGGAACCCTCTTACACTGTTGGTGGGAATGTGAACTGGTGCAGCCACTCTGGGAAACTGTGTGGAGGTTCCTCTGTGTCCATTTTTAAAGGGAGTCCTCCCTTCAGGCGTTAACTGGGTCCTGCCCCCATTTGGAACACCTGACTGATCCAGAAGCAGCCTGTGCCAGTTTACATGGAACCTGGCACGAACACAGGCAGCTTCAGCCTGAACAGGGCACCAGCACCGCTCTTTGGGTGGGACAGCCATACAGCCACTGCCCCTGAGTCGATAGGAGGCGGGAAACATCCAGAGGGGTGATCCCCTCGGAGTCATGGAATTGGCCCTGGAAGCCAGCGAGCATCAGTTGGTGTGTGCCCATTGCACAGATTGGCAAGTCGAGGTCGATTCACTGCACAAACAGGGGTCGGGCCCTTGGTGGCTTCAGGCTGTGCCATGTGCAGCTGGCAAGTAGATATGCTGACTTCCAGGGGCTGCCATGGGGTCCATGAGCAGGTGAGAGCTCTGGCCGAGGGTCAGAAGAGCCCCTTGAAGGATGCCAGCTCAAGGTTAGCTTGTTCCTGTGTTCGTCGTACACAGAGGTGCATGTGAGGGGTGTCCGTGCACCCGAGTAGAGGGACAGGGCCGGGGCCCTGAGCGCAGGGTATGGGTCACAGAGCGCGGTGGCTGTGGGGTCGGGCTTCTCCTGGGGCACCTGACCCACAGACCCCCATCTGCTTCACCTCCTGAGACCCTCGCAGGTGTGGCCTCCTTAAAAGCAAAGACCAGGGACCCTGGCTCCCCCATCCACAGGCGAGGACAGCTGACACTTGGAGGGGTGTGCAGAGCTCTCACATCTGTAGAGCCCGGGAGCTGCCAGTGCAGAGCAGTGCGCCTTCAAACACGTCGAGAAGATGGATCTTCTTGACGCACAAAAGAACACATGGACATTTGGGGAGGCGACGGGCATGTTTAGCACCTGGTGCGCGGTGATGGCATCACGGGAGGGTTTGAACGTCTACACTCGTCAAAGCAGATCCCATAAGCAAGTGCATCATTTCCTGGATCAGTTGTGTGTTGGGAAAGCCTCAAAAACTGTGCACACTAGGGAGCTTTTGGATGCAAGCCACAGAAAACCCAACCAGCAAAAGATAGCGGCTTGGCTGCAGGCAGCGTGAGTCTTCAGAGGAGCCTTGGTCCCGCCTTCCCAGGCCTCCTGAGGTCTCCTGGGGGAGACCAGGGGCTTAGGTACGGGTGTCCCCGAAAGGCCTGCCCGCTGTTCGCTGCTCCCGTGAAGCCAACCATCTACAACAGCCAGCGGGAACGCAGAACGGTGAGGCCCCTTTGGAACACAGTCTGGTAGTTTCTTCAAAAACAAGGTGCACGGGCACCTGGGGGGCTCAGCGGGTGGAGCGTCTGCCTTCGGCTCAGGGCATGATCCCGGGGTCCTGGGATCAAGTTCCGCATTGAGCTCCTCACAGGGAGCCTGCTTCTCCCTCTGCCTGTGTCTCTGCCTCTCTCTCTGGGTCTCTCATGAATAAAAAAAATAAAATCTTTTAAAAAAGCCCAACCAAACAAACAGGTGCCCAGGGGGAAGGCACAGCCCCCGGCTCCACTGTGGGGTTACTACGTGGACCTCGGATGCTGAGTACAACTAACACGCTCACACAGAATGAGTACGAGTAAAGCCAGAATCTGAACAAGGTCAGTGGGTTATATGAATGTCAATGTCCTGGTCGAGATGGTGTAGTTTTGTCTAGTGTTGTTGCTGGGAAAGCAGCCACCACACCCAGCTCCCTGCATTGCTGCTCATAGCCCTGGCTGAAGGGTCAGGGGAGTGGGGATTCTATAATTCTCTAAATAATTTTTTTAATTAAAAAATTATCTGAATAATTTTTAATATAGATTTTTAAAATTAAATTTTTAAAGATTTTATTTATTTATTCATGAGAGAGAGAGACAGAGACACAGGCAGAGGGAGAAGCAGGCTTCTTGCGGGGAACCCAACTGGGACTCGATCCCAGGACCCCGGGGTCATGCCCTGTGCTGAAGGCAGATGCTCAACTACTGAGCCCTCCAGGTGCCCCCAAAATATAAAAAAAAACTGAAAATTATTTATCTAAATAATTGTTTAAGGACTTTGGAGGGGTTGTTTTCACCTTTCTGTTTGCTAGGATTGTCTCATCATCACCCCAAGTCAGCTCTTGGTCATGGGTGTCTGATGATTTCTCCCCCGCAGCCGGGGCTGGAGGCTCACTGGCCATGAGGCACCGTGGCTGCGAGGCACCTGTTGCCCATGATAACGTCATCCCGAACAGCCCCTGGGCTGCCCAGGAGTTTGAGATAAACAGCAAACATGCATTTGAAGAAATGAAAGTGTTCCGTGAAAGAGAATTGGAATGGAAAGTTGTTTTATTTTCCCTGAGTCCTTGGGAAAAAGGCCCCGACATAATCACTCCCAGGCCCAGGATAAATGAACACACAAAGTGCTTCGAGGAGGTGGCGAGCCCGATGGGTTTTATTGATCGGCTCTTCCCGGGGCTTCCTGGGGAAATGCAGCAGCTCCCTCCTCTCAGCCTGGCATGACCGCCTTCATCCCTGGAGGCGAGGGCCCTTCCTGGAGTGAAACACGGTGTGCCCTCCTCCCCTGGACATCTCGTGATTGCAAACGAACATAGCCTTCCATCAAAGACTGGTTTTGCGTGAAACCGGAGCGATCAAGAGTGCTTCCTGGCTTCGGAGTCAAAGAACAATGAACAGCCCAGGGTCAGCTAGAAGGGCCGCAGCCCAGGGTCGCCCCCGTATTCCCTTGCTTCCTGCCCCATCTTCTTTCAACCTCCTTGTTGGTATCAGCTGTGACTTCGGCTTGAATACCTCTGGCGACGGTGTGCTCCTCACCTTACAGGCAGCCCCGTCTATTCCTGGGAAGTGTTCACTCCTAGACAGTCTTGTCTCAGGCAGAACAGAGTGACACTTCCCATTTGCCCTCCATTCTGCTCTCTACCGTCACACGAAGCGAGGCTCATTTATCTCCCTTGCGACAGCAGTCACGGGCTGATGGATGGTGACGAGGACCCCCTCAGTCCGTCTGGCTCTAGAGTAAGTGTTTCCGGGTCCTGAATCATTTATGGGACGTGAGTTGGGAGAGTCTTTATCATCCTGGTTCGGTTCTTATAAATAAGTCACACAGAGCTAAACTGTCCCTTCTTCTGTTTATGGAAATTGATTATAAAGGGGCTGTAATGTCGCTACGGAGAATTTGTGTCTCAGGGAAAAAAGTCATCCCAGTTCTCATGTTTGATCCTGTTATAATGCATATGTTGGTATATTCTTTTTTGCCTTTTTCTTTGGCCAATTTCTTTTTCTTTTTTTTAAAGATTTTATTTATTTATTTATTCATGAGACACACAGAGAAAGGCAGAGACACAGGCAGAGGGAGAAGCAGGCTCCTGGCGGGGAGCCCAATGTGGAACTTGATCCCGGGACCCCAGGGTCATGCCCTGGGCCGCAGGCAGATGCTCACCCGGTGAGGCTCCCAGGAGTGCCTCTGTGTCCAATTTCCAAATTTGCCTCCTTTTTATCCCCTTCTGCTCTTCATAACACATCGGAGCTGCTCTTCACGCTCCTCAGAGCCTTCGTAACCATCATTTTGGGGGGATGTGTCTGTCTATTGCTCTTATGATTTATTTACCCAAACTTGTGCTGTTGGTCACACAGACTGTTTCCATTTCTGTGCTGTTATAAGCAGAGCTGTGGCACGCATTTCCGGGTGCTACCTGCCAGCTGCCGGCTCGGGCTCAGATGTCTCCCCTGGACATCAGGCGTCCTCTCCACCCCCCCACTGGGCAGAGGCTGGAGGCACCTGATCCCTGACGCCCCAGACTCCATGCCTCCTGCCCCCTCCCCACCCTAGAGAACCACCAGCTTCACCTTCTTCCCTCGTTGTGCATCTCAAGTTGCCAGCGGGTCCCTTAGGCTGTTTCTCCTGAGCAAAACCAGACGCCAACCCCTTGCCAGCATCCTGAGCCTGGTCGGAGCCACCCCAGCCACTCCTGCATTACCTAACAGCCCCCTCCCCACCTCTCCACTGCTGCCCACAGCTCCTGTCTGTTTGCATCCAGCACGGCGGCAGCAGATGAGGCCGGGATCCAGCCCGTGACGTTCCTCCACTCAGAGTAGAAACCGAGTCCTTACTGCAACCTGAAAGGGCCCACAGGCTGACATGGTTACCTCGCTGGTCCACCTCCTACAGCCCTCTGCCCTCTGCCCTCTGCCCTCTAGCCTCTGGCCTCTGCTCCAGCCACCCTGGCCTTCTTGCTGGGGCCTCCGGGCCTTTGCACTTGCTGTCCCTCTGCCCAGAAATCCCTCCCATCCCCCTCCCTGCTCCTGAGTTTTGCTCAGGTGTTGCCTCTGCAGTGAGGGCTTTCCTCCTCACCATATGCACCAGCGCCTGGCCACCCCTGTCCCCAGCCCTCTTCTTGGGTTAATTTTGCTCCATCACACATATTATCCCTCTTGCACATTTTACTCACTTATTTTGTTTTTGTCTTTCTGTGGCCTGGAATATAAGCTGGAATAGAAGCTCCAGGCGGGAAGGCTGATGGCCCGTTTTGCTTGCTGTTCAGATGACACCTCCCCCGGCGTGTATTTTTGCCTCGTTCATCTGTACATTTGCATATTTTCGCTCACTGCCTGAAAGCTCTTCTGTGCTCCACCTGTTCACCCCTCCCTCTCTCCCTCCCTCCCTCCCTCCCTCCAGCCCCTGGCGACCACCCATCCTTTACCGTCTCCGTAGTCATGCTTTTCCCAGAACGTCATATGGTTGGAATTATGCAGCGCAGAGCCTTTTCAGACGGGCTTCCTCCACTAAGTGATCTGCCCTGAAGGCCCTGCCATGGTTTCCACAGCTTGACAGCTCATGTCTTTTTAGTACCGAGGAACGTTTTGCTCCCTGGATGGGCTGCGGGTTCACCTGCTGAAGCACCGTGGAAGCGCACCCCGGGTGCTTCCATGTCGTAGTGATTCTGAATGAAGCTTCGGTGAGCGTCTGTGTGCGGGCTTGTGTGTGGACATAAGTTTTCAGCTCTTTGGGGCAAATACCAAGAGTGTGACAGCTGGATCCCACGGCAAGAGGGATCTTAGTTTTTGTAAGAAAACCACACGGCGCCTTCCGGAGCGGCCGTATTTTGCAGGTTCCTGCGGCTCTGCGTCCTCCCCGGGATCGGGTACTGTGTGTGTTCTGGTTTCGGCCACTCCCGTCGGTGCGTGGCGGTCTGCCACCACTGTTTCTGCGTGTGCTTCCCTGACAGCCCGCAACATGGCGCATCTTTCCTTTTGTGCTGACTTGCCATCTGTGCATCCTCTTTGGTGAGCTTTCTCTCCAGGTCTTTGGCTCACTTTTAACTCTGGTTTAGTTGAGTCTCCAGAGGTCTTGGTATATTTGGGATAAGCGTCCCTTAGCCCATGTGTCTTTTGCAAGTATTTTTTCCCACTCTGTGGCTTGTCTTCTCACCCTCCTGACACTGAATCTCGCAGTTCCTTGTATTTTTTATGTTGTTATAAAGTGAACCACAAAAATAACTAAAAAATAAGGCTATCATCGCAGCCAGCGACAAAGGGAAGAAAAAGATGGGACAGAGGGCAGGAAAATTGTTTCATCTTTTAAAGCAGGAGTAGACAAATGAAGACTCATGGGCCGGATCTGACATGCCACCTGTTCTTTATTCTTTACTGGCCCTGTTTGTAGATGAAGCATTGCTGGAAGGCGGCCACACTTGCTCATCCATGAATGTCTACACTGCTCTCTTGCTACTGGTGCAGAGCTGGGGCAGGGGGCACAGGTGAGGGCCTTCATGTGCCCTCTGGAGCCTAGATGGACTTGGAGTAGTGGTGAAGCAGGGAAGAGCCTACCATCCGCATGGGCATTCCCTTTTCTCCCCTCTGCTTCTCAATGGGTACATCGCTGTCCTCTTTCACACACATTGAACGACCCCAGAGCAGAGGGGACCTAAGCGTCCCAAAGCAACACCTGTAAGTGGGAAGCTCTGCCCATGAGTCAGAGCTTTTCACCACGTTTAATGTCCTCATTCTGGAAAACACAGTTCAACAAATGATAACCAAACACGTGAGGGAGGACTTTGAATTAGCTATCGCTTGCTGAATAACAAATTACCCCCCAAAACCTAGCAGCTTAGAATGATTATTTATGTCCCCTAGTTCTTGTGGGTCAGGGACTTGGGAGTAGCTGGATGGTTCTGGCTCAGGGTCTCTTATGAGGTTCAAGGGTGAAGGCAGGAAGTTCTACTTCTAAGGTGGCTCATTCCCATGGCTGTAGACAGGAGGCCTCGGCTCCTTCCAAGGTGGCCACAGACAAGAGGCCTTGGTTCCTTCCAAGGAGGCCACAGGCAAGAGGCCTTGTCTCCTTCCAAGGAGGCCACCCAGAAAAGAGGCCTTGGTTCCTTCCAAGGTGGCCACAGACAAGAGGCCTCGGCTTCTTCCAAGGTGGCTGCTCATGTGGGCATAGACAAGAGGCCTTGGCTCTTTCCAAGGTGGCAACAAACAAGAGGCCTCGGCTCCTTCTAAGGAGAGCACAGACAAGCGGTTGTGCTGGTTGTGGTAGCAGGCTTCAGTTTCTTACCGTGTGGACCTCTACAGGGCTGCTTGTGTGTCCTCATGACGTGGCACCTGGCCTCCCACACACTGACAGCTCTGAGAGAGAGCAGGCTAGTGGGCTTTCATGACTGGGTCTTGATATCATGAACCTTCACTTCCATTTTCTTCTCTCATTAGAAGCACTCCCTGAGTCCAGCCCACACTCACAGGTGGGGGTGGTGTGCGTGTGTTGGGGAGGAATTACTTTCGTCTCCTGAAGGAAGGTATTTCAAAAATTTTGTGAACATCTTTAAAAACGACCACAGCCTCGAGCAAAAGACGGGACAAAATAAAATAAATGTCTAACAGTAGTTTGGGAGCAAGCTGACGTGGTGTAGGCAGCAGAAGGGAACGTGTAGCAGGTGCCCCGGAGGCGTCACGGAAGGTGTGCCCCTCAGTCAATAGACGCTCGAGTGGATGCTGTGGACGCCGTGGACACAGGACTGCAATGTTTTGAGAATAAACTGAGGCATGGCTGCTGATTTCTTCGTTGTTTTTTCTCTTCATCTGCATTTTTGAGAAATTTATTTTTTAGCCACGGTGTGATTCGTGCAACATAGAATTCCTTATAGCATGTGGTCTGTGTCTGGCTGCTTTCGCCCAGTATCATGTTTTCAACCATGGGGCTTCCACGTTTTGCATCCGTGCTCGGTGCATGGCTACGGGGAAGAGTGTCCAGGACAAGGGAATATGAGGGAGCATGAGGGAAATGGGGTGTAGGGCAGGGCCTAGAGAGCAGGCTGGTCCTGCACCAAGTGTGAGTTATGAGGGACGCGCAGGAGCCTCTCCAGGAGCAGAGGACCCACGTGAACACAAGCGACTTAACATTTCAGGTCACAGGGGGTAGAAACGGGGACGGAAAGGCTTCCGGCCGGTGGAGGGGAAATGAGCATGGCACGGAGACATAGGAGGACCCGAACGGGGGCTGGTGCCCACCTGCACCCTCCTCAGCAGCCGAGCCTTCCCAAATGACGTCTGCTTCCTAACTCCAGTGGTCCCAGGTCCACACAATCTAACTCCAGAGGAAGATAAGATAGACACGCCCCTTTGCAAACCCACCCCCCAGGGGTAGATGGAAGAAATCGCTGCTTGGCAAATGACTCCTGGCTGAGAGAGAAGATGAGGTCTGGAGGGGAGGGGTGTCAGGGACCTAAGCACAGACAGGAACGAAGACAAGGACGCCAGGCAAGCAGGGCTTGTTTTGCAGAGCACATGACGATTTTTGGCAGCTCCTCCTCTGACACCTAGTGAGTCACCCTCGCCTTTCTGGTAAGCTGTGGGTGGTTGAGTCCATTCGCAGTAACGGGGCATGGCACCATCTGGGGGACCTGAGGGTATTCCCATACCTCCCTTCCCAGCCGCCCAGCCCATCTTGGTTTGAAGCTGGGGGAGGAGGAGGGGGATGAGGGGACAGAGGAGGAGGCAGGACCACAGAAACCTCCCCACAGGCCCTGGCCTCCTGTGGCCTCGCTTGCTTCCATCCTGGAGTGCGGTTATGTGAACTCTGCCTAAGAGAGTTTCCCCGAGCTACGACTCTTGCTCCTTGGGCAGGGCCTCCTTTTCTGTCAGGCCTCCCTGCCTTCCAGAGCTCATGGAATGGGGATGCTATGACATATAGGGTGTCTGTGCTTGGGGAGGGGGAGCCCCAGCCACAGAGACCCCCAGACTCCCCTGGGCTCGCTCACGGGCTTGGCCCTGTTGATGCACGGTTCACGAGGCCGCCATGGAGTCGGGTCTGCCTCGAGCATGGCTCTTCCCACGTGCCTTCTGGGCCCTGTCTGCCTGCCCTGTTGCAGCCCCACTGGGACCATCCACCCAACCAGCTCCCGGACATCCTTGCCTGAGTGTCTGCGTGGCTGAGTCTCCCACCTGGCATTGGTCTCTGGCAGGTGGGATGTCTTGTCTCCTCAGCTGAACCTGAGATTTAGGAGCCTGTTTAAAAGAAAGGATTAAAGGATTAAAAAGGATGAACGAAGCCTCTGATAGAAAAAGTTCAGGAAGACCCACTAAGCTGGTGGAGCTCTAAATAACATCAAGATGCAGCTAGCCTGGGGGAGCCCACAATGACCTCGGTAAATTGTCAGAGAAAGCTTGAGTGTGTGACAGGCGTTACAGAGGGCGCATGATGAGATGAGCTTGCCGTGTTCTGCTATATACAGGCAAATTGAATTTAAATAAAATATTTTGAAAATTAAAAAAAATAAAATAACAAAAAAAGACAGGTCAAGCAAGCGTACTGCTCGAGCTTCTCTCCATTTTCAAGAGAAAATACCACAGATCCAAAGGAAATAATAACTTCTGCACAAAATTCAGTGGACGTTCATTGGAAGACATCCGTGAAATAAAACAGATTCCAGGGACTGTATGCGATCGAAACTGACTCCATAAGAGATGGGGAATCTGAACAGACTAGAAACAATGGAAGAAGTTGAGGAAAGTTATAAATAAAGCAACCGCTCCACGAAAGCGCCAAATCCAGATGGTCTGAAAGGTAAATTCCTTCAAACGTTCAAGCAACAGATGAACCTGATACTATTTAAACCCTCCCAGAGCCCAGAGAACGAAGGATGCCTTCCAAATTCCTTTTATAAAACTAGCGTAACACGGATACCAAAATTTGACAAAATCAGCACAGAAATAGAAAAACTTTAAACCAATCTCCACTCAGGACAACCATGAGAAAAAACAATAAAAAAAAAAAGCTTGAATAAAATAATGGCACCGCTTGCACAGCCTATGAAAGGGATAAAATAAAATATTCCCCTCACATGGGATTCTCCCTACTATTCAAAGGCTTTTTAAAATTATGAAATCTTGGGATGCCCGGGTGGCTCAGTGGTTGAGCGTGTGCCTTCGGCTCAGGGAGTGACTGCGGGGTCCTGGGATCGAGTTCCGCATCGGGCTTCCTGCAGGGAGCCGGCTTCTCCTTCTGCCTGTGTCCCTCCCTCTCTCTGTGTCTCTCATGAATAAATAAATAAAATCTTAAAAAAAAAAAAGTTTCATGATTAGCCAAACTACGGTGGGTACACAATGCTGCACTGGCTTTGGGCGCACGGTGTGGTGACCTCACGTTTGCACACGGCACATCACAGAGCGCTTGCCACCCTACGTGCCGTGTGTCCCCAGTGTCCTGAGGCTGTGTCGCCCCTTCTGCTCCCGGATCATGCCTTCCCCACCACGACCATCCAGGCACAAGAGCGAGCCCAGCTGCCCAGGAGCTGTGTCTTACTGCCAGAGGGCTCCAAGGCAGGACCAGATGCAGAGGTGGCTGATGCACCTGCTCTTGTGTCTGCTCGGTGCAGGCCGGCCTGAAAGTGCCTTCCTCGAGGGTAAGCCCTACAAAGGAGGGAAATGACCACTGAGCAGGGTCCTGCAGGCCAGAAAGGCCCGGCGGCTTGGGAAGGGGGCGGGGGCAACCTGGTAGTCCAGGCAGCAGATGGTCCCACCGAGGGGCAGTGGGGCCCAGTGTCCTCACAGGGCTCTCAGCTGTTAGTGGGGCGGGAGGATGGTTAGGGTACAAGCCTTGGGCCTACTGTCCCTGTCTCTGCAGAATGGACAAGAGCCATCAGCCTGGTTCCCTCCTCCTGGCCTCACTGACCCCTGCCCATGCTCCAGGATCCGGCCCGCTGGGTCAGTGTGCATGCGGGTCCCGGGGCCTCCTCACTTTGGTCTCCTCTGTCCACACAGCTTCCTCTGTTCCCCGGGTCTCGGGCTGTGTGCTTCAGTGGAGGATTCCCATCGGCCGACAACATTGAATCCCCATCCTCACTGGGGAGAGAGGTGGCTGCAGGCCTTCTGTGCCCATGCGGAACAATGGGGAGCACTGTTCTTCCCTTTCCGATGACGTGCAGCTCCTGTCAGAGCTGACTAATGAGTATGGGTTCCTCAGGTGACAGAGATGGATGGGGATCCCCACGCGTGCGCCTTGCACACACTGCCCAGTCAGGGTCTCCCTTCTCTGGGGATCAGGCTAATCAGATGGCCACTTATGGGGCCATTACTCAGTCATTTAGTTGTACTGAGAGAAGGGGGTGTGGGACCTCACTGAGGAGACCATTAGGGCCTTGTGGTACCTGCCCAAGGGGCCACCAGATGACGGTGAGCTCCACTCACAGCGTGCAGCCCGAGTGGAGGCCAGGTGGTCCCTCCCTGAGGACATGGCCAGTCCCACCCTGCTCCACGCAACCCCAGGCCCTGTGTGGGGTCCCTCTGGGCTTCCCTGGCTCCCGGTGCACCTGCTACAGAGAAAGAGGACCTGGACGCCCTTTGGTCACCTGCTGCCTTTGTTGTAGACTGGGGATCCGAGTGTGGCACAGCGCTCTGTATGCGAGCAATTTCCCGGGAAGAGATTTGCAGTAATACATCTTCCGTCCTGGGGCCTGTATTTGTACAATAAAACAAGAAGGCTGGGAATCAATACAAAAAAAAAAAAAAAAAAAGAAGAAGAAGAAGAAGAAACAGCTCTGAATCATTTTCATAACCAGCAAATGTGGTTTTCAGCCGAGAAACATTTTCTTTTCTATTGTGAAACGGCGGGAGCAATTTTCAGGCCTGGGCACTGGGACTGCAGCGCTTTGCTGCTCATGGTAAACACCACCTGGAGGAGAGATAGGGCCACCACGGCTCGAATTGGCTATAAGAATAACAGCGCACATTATTACCCACTTTGCAAGCTTCCATCGCCGGCCAGCTCTGCCCTGGGCACTTGCACATTTGATAAGTTCTATGTTTGAATGATTCCTTAGGGTTCCTCCGCTCACACCCCCGGCCCCCTGCCAACCTGCAGGAATTCCTCCTACCCCATTCCCACCAGACAGGCCTGGACTCTCCCTTGAACACCTGTCAGGGAGCAAGTCACTAACTGCCGGAGCCCGTGCCACCTCAGCTTCGTGCTGTAAGTATCAGAAAATGCTTCTGCCTTCTGGCCGTGGTGCTGGAGCCCTGCTGCTCCCCCTTAGAGACACGTGCCTGCGTGCACACGTGTGCACACACCCATGAGGGCCGTACACCCGCAGACAGAACTCTGTCCTGCTTTTCACGGGACTGATTATATTACAAAACAAAACAAAACAAAGCCAACAATTTCTGTAGGTTGGCTATGAAGTGCATGGAGACTTTGGGGTGCAGGGTTGAGAGCTAGGAGTCTGGCATCTGCCTGTGGCCCCAGAAGTTCCTCGTGAAGAAACAGCAGGGTGTGACCTGCGATCGAGGAGAACATCCAGTTAATAGATACTCAGCCAAGGCAGCTCAGCTATGAGACCTTTAAAAGCAAAACCTTTAAGGGGCACCGGCGGGGCTCAGTGGGTGAGCGTCTGCCTTCCTATCAGGGCGTGATCCTGGGGTCCTAGTATTGAGTCCCGTATCAGGCTTCTTGCTTAGTGAGGAGTCTGCATCTCTCTCTCCCTCTGTCCCAGCTGTGCTCGTGTTCTCTCTCTCAAATAAATAAATACAATCATAAAAAAATGAACTATTGGATTAGCTTTTTAAAAAAGGCAGTGACGTTGCAACCAAGGCATAAAGAACAGCAGGGGAGGGGGGCGGGGAGGCTCCAGGTCAGAGCAGGGAGTCCCCAACTCAGGAACCAGGCAGGTAACACAGAGGCTCCTGGGGTCCGGATGCGACACCCATGAGCTCCCTTACTGCTCAGGGCGTCCCGCTCACCTGGTGGCATCTCCTCGCTTCACAGACGAACACACTGGGGGCTAAAGGATGTGAAATCACTCCCTCACCTTCACCCAGGACGGGGAGGCAGCCTGGGATTGGGACTGGGGTGTATTCAGACTCTAGTGGAGCGAAGGCCAGTCCATCTGCAAACAGCTGGGTTGTTGCCATCCTGCAAGGACACGGCACCTGACCGGGGGGGGGGGGGGACGCTCCACTCATGGGGACACGCACTCTACCCTGCGCCTGGGAGTGGGGGTGGGGGAGCCTCACAAGCAGCATGGGCGCTGGCTGTGAGTGGGCAGGCACACCTGCTGGGGACCAGCTCGTTGGGGGGGGTGGGCCAGGTCACAGCTCGTGGGCAGGGCCAGGTCACATGCATGGCGCAGGCTGGGTCACAGCGCCCAGAGCTGGGTCACAGCTTGTGGGCGGGGTCAGGTCACAGCCCGCTGACCGGAGCTGAGGACGCTCCCTGAGAACCCATGTTGCGCCGGCTCCTTTGCCGGCCTAGTCTGCCCTGCCCCCAGCACCATGCGCGTCATTTCGTAAGGTGACTTCTTTCCTTCTAGTTGTACGGATGGAGACGTCGAGGCTTGGAGAGGTTATGTCCATTTGTGCCCAGAGTCCAGCCATCGGGGTCTCGTCCCACGTGTGTGCTCATGGCTCTCAGTGGATGGTTGCACCCCCAGAGCCCTCCAGCACAGACTGCCCTGGGCCAATGAGGGTCCAGGCCTGGTCACCTTCTGTGCTCTTGCAGGATGTCCTTTGCGCTGGTCTCTGATTTCTGTCATTTCTCCTCCCCAGGTCAGGGGATGGTCCTCTGTGGGGGAAGGAGTGTGGGTCAACCCCAGGCCCCAGGAGGTGGCATGTTAGCAGTCTCTAATTTCTGGGCACTGGAGACACACAGATTTCTGGCCCAGGGGAGTAGCCATGCCCTCAGACCCCAGATGACAGCACCAGGGGACCCTGCCTGTGGGGCCAAGTGACAGGAGCCACACCCAAGTGGGTGTTGACAGCTGAGGGGAAGGGCACTCCATGGAGCAGCCTATGCCAACACCTAGATGTGTCACACTGCCTGGTGTCTCCATAATCTGTGGGATCCAATGGCTGGAGCATGAGGACAGACGGAGGAGGCTTCCCATCACTGTGTTAAAGCGGTGTGCAGTTCCTTAAACTCTTCTTCCACAACTCACATTTTTCCTGGAAAAAAACAACCCCGCATCTGCCAGTCTTGGTGAGGAATTTCTTCTAACTCCACAGACGTGTTGGTTGTTTCTTCCCCGTGGGGGCTGAGGCCCTGGGGGAGTGACGGGTGTCCAGGGCAGGCAGCGGGGGCCCGAGGACCCCACACAGGAGCCCTGGGCTGTGGTTTCATGCTCTGCCTTGGGCCACAGCGATTCCGCCTGTGTCATCCTTGTGTTTGTCAAGGGACGCATCGTCTTCCCCTGCTTGGCCTAATTGCTCTCCTCGTTTGGACTGCCCTGGAGTCAGTCAGTAATGAAACTCACCCCCTCATTCATTTGGGGAATACAAAAAATAGTGGAAGGGAATAAAGGGGAAAGGAGAGAAAATGAGTGGGAAATATCAGAGAGGGAGACAGAACATGAGAGACTCCTAACTCTGGGAAATGAACAAGGGGTGGTGGAAGGGGAGGTGGGCGGGGGGTGGGGCTGACTGGGTGACGGGCACTGAGGGGGGCACTTGATGGGATGAGCACTGGGTGTTATTCTATATGTTGGCAAATTGAACTCCAATAAAAAAAAAAAAACTCACCCCTGTGCTAATGTGGCATCCTGTTGGCATTTGGAGGAGCTTGGAGAGGGGACGAGGCCACGCTTGTCATTCCAGGTGCAGAGCCTCACCGAGCCGTTTGTGTGCGATCACCATCCCACACCCTGGAATTTGCTGCCTGGTTCTGGTGCCTGCTAATGAGGACTCATGGCGCCACCACGGGGCTGCCCTGGAGGCTCAAGACAAATGGCCACTGTGGGAATTTGGTGCTGGGTGGGGGAAATCCTGTTGACACTGGGAGGCTGCTAGGCAGTGGAAAGGGCCTCATTGGGGGCTCCTGGGCATTAAGGACTGGTTTCCCCATGAGTGTGCCCAAACTGGGATGTCATGGAGACACCCAGCTATCCATCCCTCCACAGTCATCCACCTATTTATCCTGTATCACCCAACCATCTTCCATCTGTCCATGCACTTCCTTATCCACATATTCATCCAACTGTCCATCCCTCCATCCTCCATCCTTCCCCACCCATCATCCATCCATCATCCATCCATCCATCCATCCATCCATCCATCCATCCTCCATCCATGCATGCATGCATCCGTTCCTCTCCATATGTCCACCATCCATCCATTTATCTACCCACCATCCATCTATCCATCCTTCTTTCCATCCATCGTCTTTTGTCTTTTTCCATCTGTTAATCTATCTATGCATCTGTGCATCCATCCATCCATGTACCCATCCATCCATCCATTCTACCTATCCACCTATTATCCATCATCCATCCATCCTCCCCATCTACCCTATCATTCATCCATCCTCTTCTATCTCTCCAACATTCATCCATCTATTCACCTACGCTCCTACCCATCTATGCAACCATTCATCCACCCACTTGGCATCCATCCGTCTTTCCATTTACCCAACACACTTCTACCAGGGTCTCACTTAGTATACAAGATCTACACTTGCTGCTGCGAGTCATGGATGAGTCAGGAATGGTCCTACACACTAGAAAACATAATAGGTACTCAGTCAATATTTTTGAATGAATGATAAAGAAGAATGAAATTCCTCAGTGGAGGGGAGATGATTGTAGAGAGTCTGCTATGCGGGAGGACGACAGAAGGGGTATAGTAGGTGTGAGGAGAGAGAAAATACGGAGTCATCTGTCATAGTTGCACAGCGTGGGAGCAAAAGAGAAGATAAGAGAGATGTGATGTATGCACTCGGGGTCTGAGTGAAGAAGTGCCTTTGTCTCTCTCACATCCTTAGAACAATGTCTGGTGCCCTGGAAGGGCCTAGAGAATCAGGACTTACCACGGTCATGAGCCTGTCCTTGATGTCCCCAAGGGCTCTGAGCCCTGCGTGGTTCCTCCCATCTCCCTGCCCATCCTACCCCACCTCTAAAGAGAAGACAACGGTCCCAGTAGTAGATCTGGGTGTTAGATGGTGTGGGTAACACAGGGCAGGTCTTGAGGTTTGGGGAATGTTAATTCTGTCCCTGGGGCTGGAGGCCAGGGAGTGAGGGGTGGTCATAGGGAAGGGCAGCAGGGCCAAGGCTGCATGAGTCCAGGAGGAGCTCAGAGGTCTGGGATTTGATTACTGTTTTTTGCTCTGTAGGGAATTGATTGGAAGACCAATGAGTCACAGTAGCTCCCGGGCAAAGTCTGGATGAGTGCTGGTCCTGGGCCCAGCTGCTAGGACCCTGGCCTCTGGCTCCCCGTCCACCATGCTCTGGCCTGGAACTCAGGGATGGGAAAGGAATTGTAGGGCTATGGGTTCCTCTGATCCTGTTGGGGTCTGTGCAGGGCCTGGGGTTCCCCACATTCTCTCCCGATCCCCCCGCTTCTGACTCTCCTTACATACCTCCAGTGACAAGGACGTTACTTCCTCCTGAGGCAGCCTGCTTCCTCCCTGACCACCTCCGACAAAATCCTGTATCAGATTGAACTTTGACCTTTCTCCTTGTAAATTCTCATTATTCGCTCTCACCTACTCCTGAGGAGCTGGCAGGAGTTGGTCTAGGGTGCAGCCCATGGACGTGACCAGCCAGGCACCAGGACCTAGGCTGTTTGTGGCCAGTGGTCAATGTGGGGACAGGGTCAGAGTGGGGCATCTCGGTGGGGCCCCCCTGCCTCCTGGTGCGCATGCTCTGGTTTACCCTCCCACAGCGGTGCAGGGCCTGGCCATGAGGCTCCCTTCCACCTGCAGGAAGCCATCCTGGACATTCTGGCTCTACTTGCCCATTCTTCCGGAAGCAGCCACATGCGGAGCTATGGCTAAACTGCATGGAGCAGAAGTGCCCAACCGAGCTCACTTGCACCCCGAACTGGGAAACATAGCAGATCTATGGACACTGTTCCATGCCGTGAGGGTAGGAGTAGGGGAGGTGCTGCTATAGGGAACTGACCCTGTGACCCTGGGAAGGCATTGCTTGGCCGCTCCCGAAGCAGAGTCAAGGCCCAGCTGTGGCTGCGAGTTGAAGTCCGGCATTCAGCACTGACTCTTGCATGGCCCTGACCTGCACTGCCTGTCCTGGACCTCAGTGTCACCACATAAAGAGATTTAAATGCAATGATTTGGTGTCTTGTAGCTTTTCTCGGCTGAGGCTGAGGGATCCCAGCTGAGGCTGTGGCACCTTGTTCTCAGAGGGGCCCCTTCTCAGGGGACGCACCAGCTGGGGGAAGGCTTCTCACACCCTTGGGACCTCCTGGTGCCGGTTTTTCTGGCCCATCCACCTGGAATCACACCTGTGCTTCAGTCCACATGGCTCCTGGAACAGGGGTGACCCCTGGAGCTGACCCCTGGGGTGGACACTTGGTTCACGGTGGTGTGTTGAACCACAAACTGCACAAAGCTGCCCCCTTCCCTGCCGTTTGCTCTGCTTCCTTATTCCTTATTAGCTCTGCAAACAGATGATCCTCCGAAAAGGTGAGATGCAAATAGGCAGTGACGCTTGAAGCGCTTCTCCCTTGATCACTTCATAAGAGCGCTCTCCCCGTTTTATGCCGCTATTGGCAAAATCCAGGACATCGATGCAGACAACGCTTGTGAAATCACGTCTGAGAGAGTCTGCAGCTCAAGCTTTCCAGCCAATGTCTCTAAATGTGAGGTTTCGAACTTTCCCTTTATTGTCGACAGAAGGTGCTATCAGACATTTGCTTTGTCAGCATCAGAGGCAGCGAATGGGGCACAGCAGTCGCCCTGCGTGAGAGGTAACTGAGGGGCTGGTGGCTCAGACCCAGAGAGTGCAGATTGGGAGACCCAGCGTCTGGGGAAACCCATCAAGGCCCTCCTCGGTGGAGGGAGCAGGTGTCACTGGGCCCGGCAGTGGCTATGATGAGACAGAGAGCGGGCAGACAGAGACCAGGATGGTCACTCAGAATTTTCTGGAATTCCGAGCTGTCCAGAGAGGGAGCAGGCTGCTCTAGGAGGATGTACAATACTGGACACAAGAGGACACTGGGACCCAGGGAGGGAGGCATCTTCTCACAGTGGCGGTGACGGGCATGAGCAGGGCTGCACAGAGGCATTGTCCTTCCAAGGGGATGGCACACAGCACCTGACATCAACCTCTCCCCACCACCAAGCGAGCAGAACCGGAACGGATAGGATGACCTCTTCAGTCCTTACTCTCCTAGCAGGCCTGAACCACTCTGCAGAGACACAATATTACATTTCTTGGGAACTTCCCTGAATTCATATGTATCTGGAGACCCGGAGAAGTGGAAAGGGGCTCAGATCCATCTATTTATGGGCTTGGTCATTTGCGGGTCGCAGGCGCTGCTGGCATTGAGGAGCTGAGGCTGTAAGTAGGCTGCTCTCAGGCCGCACTCCTGCTCCAGTGTGGGCTGGGGACAGGGCTGTGATCCCCTCCCCCACACCCAGGGTGCTCGCGCTTACAGTTTGTGCCTCTGAGCACCCATCTCGGATGCTCAAACGTGGCCACATACTGGGGTCACCTGGGAAGTTGTAGGAGCTACTACTGATCCTCGTGTCTCAGAATTCTGATTTAATTTGTCTGGAAGCCGCCTGAGGAGGGGACTTTCACGGGGTCTGCGGGTCCCCATGCAGTGAGATTCTGGAACAGGGTAGGCGATGAGCCCATGGGGCTGGGGCAGATGAGTCCAAGCTTGTTTTCAGGCTCTCCTGAAGCCACCTTGAGATTCTGAATTATTTCAGACCAAGGAGGCTTTGCACTTTCACTTTGCACCAGGTCCGTCCTGCATACTCTACAGTTGGTCCTGGTCAGAGGAATGGGTTCTAGAACCATCTCTATGTAACCAACTTGCTGTGCAATGGAAGCCAAACTTTTTTTTTTTTTTTTTGTCTCTGCGTCTGTTTTCCTTTATTCAATAATTAAATCTATTTCAGTTGACTCTTCCTCCCCAACCCCACCCCCAGCCTGGGAGGTGTGTGCAAGCCCATCTGTCCCTGATGGAGTAGAGAGAGTTCCCTCTTGCGAGCTCTTTCCCAGCAGCCCGCCTCCAGGCAGAGCTCTGCCTTGGAGGGCTCAGGTCCTCGGCTCTTGCCCCCCACTCCCAGGCGCCCTCACGAGTCAACATTTTACATAAAAACAGGCCAATGGTCTTGTCACTCTGCGTTTCTGTGCGACCAGAGGAGCTGAGTCTCAACAGCTTGCCTGGTGGTGGGCTTAGTGGTGGATGGAGCGGGGCAGGACTTTGTACACAGTGGTTTTACTTTGCTGAGCTTTGCGTTGACTTCTCCCTCCGCCTGAAATGTGGGGGGATGTTTTGGTAAGAGTGTCTGTGGGGTGCACATTTCCCCCACCTCAGACTCCAGAGGAAGCCCTGTCTTGAGAGGGGTCCTGAGGTCCCGAGGGTCTGTCAATGCTGGGGGCTCCGGCTGCAGGGGTGGGGGAGGCTGGTCCGTGGCAGGTGTCCTGCTGGCCAGGGGCACTCTCCCCTGTGGGTCCTGGGAGCCCAAACTTCCGGCAGATAGACCGTCCCCATCACCATCTATCCCTGGTGACCAGCAAGATAGAGTTTGATTTGTAAAAGGTCAACGCATCTGCTTTTATTTTTGCAAGTTTGTCTTTTCTCAGAGGATGGATACCAAAGGATTGACTGTAATTCTGTGGGAATCCAAGAGGTTTTTTTTTTTTTTTTTTTTTTTTTTAAGATTTTATTTATTTAGAGAGCGAGCGCCAGCAGAGAAAGTGGCAGAGGGAGGCGCAGACTCCATGCACCGCAGGGAGCCCGATGGGGCACTAGATCCCAGGACTCCGGGATCACGCCCTGAGCCGAAACCAAGAGTGGGACACTTAACCGGCTAAGTCCTCCCCACCCTCTGGGGGCATCCCAGGATTTTCGTTGTTGTTGGTCACAAAGGGCCCCCAAACAGTGAACTGTTGAAGGTTGGGGACTGAGTGCCCTGGGCGCGAAGAGGCAGGGGCGCACGCAGAGGGCGTGGTGCGGGTGGTTCTTCCCAACCGGTGGGTCAGCTCCTGGGGCTCTGCCCTGGGGGCCAGGGGCGCCTCCTCACCCCCTGGGCAGCCATCCCCCCACCCCATGGCTGGAGGGACCCGGCGCGGATGCGCGGGGCTCTATCTGGGCTCCATGTGTCCTGGAGGCTCACACAGGGCTCACGGAGACTGCGGCTTGGGGGTCTTCAGCTCTGACTGGGGCAGGGAGCGGGAATGCGGGAATCCCCATTCCCTCTGAGCCCAGCCAGGCCTCGAAGGGCTGCTTCGGAACCGCCCCCTCACGTTGAGTCCTTTCACCCCACACTTGAGTCTGTCTTCTCTCTCCTTGACTTCAAAATAGTTCACAACTTTGAGGTGAGTCTGGATCTACAAAGAAGCTGCATACGTAGCAGAATTCCCGTGCACTGGGATCCCTGGGTGGCGCAGCGGTTTGGCGCCTGCCTTTGGCCCAGGGCGCGATCCTGGAGACCCGGGATCGAATCCCACATCGGGCTCCCGGTGCATGGAGCCTGCTTCTCCCTCTGCCTGTGTCTCTGCCTCTCTCCCCCTCTCTCTCTCTCTCTGTGTGTGTGTGTGTGTGTGACTATCATAAATAAATAAAAAAAAAAAATTAAAAAAAAAAAAAGAATTCCCGTGCACCTCTTCCCCGTGTCCCCCCACGCTGACGTCTCTGAGCGAGGGCATTGGGATCGGGGCCAGGACACCCAAGCTAGTGGCTTAACACCCCGCCACCCCCCGCTGCGCTGGGGCTCCGCCTGGTCCGCAGAAGGCCCTGCACCTGCTCCCCACGCACGTTCTTCTTCCTGCGCGCTGGGACCGTCCCGGGCCTGCCTGTCGCCGCCGGCTGCATATTTGTACACTGTCCTCTGTTTGTGTTCGTCTGGTGCTTCTTCACGATGAGGTTGAGATTCTCATTTTTGGCAGGCTGGCTGCGGAAGCAGTGCCTTATCCCTCTGAGGGCGCCTCTTTCCCAAGTAAGGTCTTTCCCACGCAGGCCCTAACCCCGTTGTGGGGGCTCCTGTCCTGACCTAACCCTCTTCCCGACGGCTCCACTTCCAAAATGTGGATCTGGAGGGACGCACACATCCCGCCCACCGCACTCAACATCCTGACACACAGCCCTTCCCACTGAACACCACCGGCCTGCCTGCAGCCCCTGGGGCTCCCACAGCCGGGGGCGGGGGGGACGCAGGTGAGAACCCCCGACACGACCCAGTGGCTCATCGCTTTTCCCAGACTTACATATCGACACCAGCGCCTTATTGGACGGAGGGGAGGAGCCGCTAGTTTAGGGGTGTCCTCTGTCCACTACCGGTTGGACACTGCGCCAGCTGCCCCGCCACACCGTAGGCTTTCAGAACCCTGGACAGAGGAGGACAGTCCTGGGAAGACGTCACGCCGGAG
The DNA here is from genome assembly GCF_003254725.2 of Canis lupus dingo. Lineage (NCBI taxonomy): Eukaryota > Metazoa > Chordata > Mammalia > Carnivora > Canidae > Canis > Canis lupus. Next base: position 31,192,966 of record NC_064247.1, on the reverse strand, counting down.
CATCCTTTGTCTCTCCAGGGACCATATGGGCTCAGAGTCTCTCTGTGACCTGGGAACGCTGCGGGGGCCACAGCCGGAATCCCCCGGGAGTCCTCAGCAAGGGTCCTAACCTCGGTCCTGTGGAGTCTTAGTCGTCAGCGAGGTCGAGGACCAGGGAGCAGGCACGTCTCGCCCCAAATCTCAGGCAGCAGGGGCAGATCCGGGACCCCAGCTGTGGGGTCCCCTCCATGCCTGTGGGCATGTGGCGCAGGGCAAAGGGGAAAGGGGGGACCGTGGGGACCCCACACCTGTCCTGGAATGATCGCGGCCTCCTACAGGTGATGTCTTCACAGGGGATTTTCATGCTTCATAAAAACATAATTTATATGGTTTATAAAACGTTATGTGATTTATAAGGCCTGTTAAATACAAGGAGCCGGTGAAGCCATGGGTCATGCTCTCTGTGGGCTCATCAAAGGCTGCTCCGCCCCGCGGTGGCTGGGGGATGGCTGCAGCAGTGGTGGTGCCCCCTCCCCTTTCTGGGGGGCTGGCCATGGCCCCCGGCTCTGGGGTGAGGAGGGGACACAACAGCCCCCAGGGCCATAAGGTCAGAGTGTGATCCCCTCCTGTGTCCACCATCACCAGCAGCCATACCTTGATCGGTTGACTCCACCGAACACCAACAGACCCCCGTGGGCCAGGGTTCCCCACTAGCCGGCCCTTCACACTGTCCCCCACGTGGGCTTCTCTGCTCACACCCACCCCCAGGGTCTCATGTCTGCGTCAGACCCTTCAGCGGCCCCCAGGTCACCTGCAGCATCCACCTGGAGCCCCGGGGCCTGGGGCCTGGTGTTCTTCGGCTTTCCCCCCAGGGGCCCAGCTGCTCCCTCCGTGCTCCCCAGCCGCCAGCTTCACCCAATAACTCACTGGACGTGCTTGCTGGGGAGCCTGTCCCACTGTGCTTGTCTCTCTCTAGAAATGCGATCTCCGTGGGGCTCCCTGGAGGACTCCTATTCATCCTGCTAAACCAGTGGTGGTGGCACCACCTCCCTGACACAAGCCCCGCACAAGCCTCCACCCTCTCTGCTAAGCGTCCAAGCACAGAGCGTGATCTGGGTGCACCCTGTCCCTCTGTGTCCTCTACCACGTCCTTGAGAACAGGAGCCAAGTCTCTCTCTCTCTCTCTCCTTCCCTCTGTGACCCCGAACCTTCCACCTGTCAGATATTCCCCCGGGGCTGCGAGCCAACGTGCTGGGTTGTTCTGGGGCTCCCAGAGGGGCTGGTGGCCCGAGCTGGCGCACTGACAGGGTAGACGGGTGGCTGGAGAGAAGAGGGCAGGTGGGGTGGCGGGGCCTTGGGAGGGGAGGCCGAGGCTCTTTCCTAGTTCCTAAATCCAACCTAAACTTGGCGGCGAGTAGAGAGAGCAGAGGAGGTGACAGAGGAGCTCTGGGCTCCCTGTGGGCCTCTGTCTCTAATCTGCGCCCTGGGCGCCCCAGGAAGACACCGATGCCTGGCCTTCCCGCCTGGCCTTCCCGCCGGGCTCTTCCTGCAGCTACCCCCTGGCTGCTTTCTCCTGCCCTTCCGGCTTTGGCTCCCCTCACCTCCTCCAGGAGGCCCCCCCTGCCTGCTCTTTCCAGTGTTTTTCACGTTCCTTCCTGTCCACCGGCAGGATGCCCGGCAGCAGGCAAACTCCCCGAGGCCACGGCCAACCTTTCTGTGTCCCTCGCCCCCCCCCCCCCGCCCCAGTGCCCAGGGCGCCGGCGGGCCGCGAGCTTGCTGTGTATTTGCCACGTGAGCCGTGGAGCTTTGCCATCCTCCTTCCTTCCTGGTGGTTCACATGCATGGATTTCTCTCCGAAGAGCAGGTTGTGCGGAGCTCCCAGCGCGCCCCACCCGGGAGGCCCGGGCTGCACTACCGGCCGGGAGCGGGGGGAGGGGGGAGCTCGGACCGGCCGGGCGGACTCCGAGCCCCCACTCCGGGCCGCCACGCTTCCCTGAGCTCGGGCGGGAACCACTGCCGGGGGGCGGGGGGCGGGGGCGCGGGCACCTCGTGGCCCCGGCACGTCCGCCCAAGTCCGCAGCCGGTCTCCGGGCCTGACGCGGGGCCTCGAGCCTCCCCCCCTCTCCCGCGAGCCGCTCCCGGCCTCCGGCCTCCGAGACGGCGGCTACACGGACCTGACGTCGGGGAATCCGAGCGTGTGCGCGGGCGGTCACGGCCACGGGACGGACGGCGGCTGCGCGAGGGCCCTGGACCCGCCCCCCCCGCCCCCCGCGCCCTCCCGCCCCGCCGCCCGCCGCCGTGAGGCCCCTCCTTCCTATAGTCGCAGACGCGCACACCGTCTCCCGCCGTGACCGCGCCGTGACCGCGCCGTGACCGTGACCGAGCGACGCGCGGCTGGGCGGCCCGGGCTGCAGGCCCCGCGGTGAGGCGGGCGAGGGCAAGAGGCGGGGCGCAGCGCCGGCCGCCCAGGACGGGGCCCGGCTGCTCGCTGGAGTCCCCAAGGAAGCCGCGTTGGAGGCGTCCTCCCTACGACAGCGGGAAACAGAGGGGGCGCGGGAGGCGGGGCGGCGGGGAGGTGGCAGCCCGTTTGCGAGCCCGCCCGGCGCCCCCGCGCTCCCCGCCTCGACCCTGCAGCGCAACGTGCACCGCGGCCACCGCTGGTCCGCGCGTTTCTGGCGCCTGGAGGACGCCCCACCCCCCGCTGTCTCCAGAGCTTTTCCACCTTCCCAAACTGACGCACGGTCCCCACGGAACTGCCCCCCAGCCCTGGAGGCAGCACCTACCTTCCGCCTCTTTGAAACATCCTTCCTGAGACGCCCGGGTGGTGGCTCGGCGGTTGAGCGTCTGCCTTCGGCCCAGGGCGTGATCCTCGGGTCCCGGGATCGAGTCCCGTGTCCGGGTCCCCGCAGGGAGCCTGCCTCTCCCTCTGCCTGTGTCTCTGAGTAAATAAATAAAATCTTAAAAGAAATAAAATGTTTACTTTTATGTTGTGTAAACATCACTCAAGCAGCCCTGAGCAGGGGCAGGCAGTCCTCAGGGTATTTTCACCGTGAAGCCCAATCCCTGGCTTTGCCCAGGTGAGGACCTGAGTGGGTCGAGGCAGTCAGGAACTTCGAGATCATCCAATAGGTTGGCTACTTGTATGCTTGGGAGGGTCCCCTCCACCCCGGAGCCTCATGGGGACCACACAGAGCTTTCCTGTCTGGGGCTTGTCCCCGGTGGCTGAGCCCATGGTGCTGACATCGGGAAGACAGAGGCCGGGGGCCAAGCACTCGGAGGGAGGACGGGGGCATGGGGCTGGGGAGGCCTGCAGATGAGATGCACAGGCTCTCCGTGCTCATCCTGCGGCTCCCAGTGCTCCTTCCACCCACTGGCTCACTGACCTTGGGGCTGTTTTCAGAATATGGAAAATACCATAGTCCTGGATGTGTGCCAACCAGGCAGCAGTTCTGAGTTTAGACCCGGGGCCGGGGTCATGGCTCTGCCTAAGGCTGGGGACAATTTCCCACACAGAGATTTATCAGCAGAAGGGTTCTCTCTGATGGTGCAGAGCTGCCTTGGGCCAAGAAGACGGAAGGCGGAGGGCAGAGACAGACCTGGTTCTTCTGCACATCTCTGTGGAGGGAGCAGGGAAGAGCAAGAGATCAGTGGAATGTCTGTAGCCTTGCAGGTGGGGTAGCAGGTATGTGTGTGCGGGGGGGTAGCAGGTGCACGGGGTAGCAGATGTGCCAGGCAGCAGATGCACGGGGTGAGGTAGCAAGTACATGAGGGGGGATAGTAGGTGTGTGTGTGAGGGCAGCAGGTGGGTGGGGTAGCAGGTGCGCAGGTGGGGTAGCAGGTGCAGAGGCTTTGGCCTCCCAGGCGGTGAGGGGGTTCTGCTGGGCACGGGCGGGCGTTAGTACTTCATTTGCTGTGAAACCCCTCAGGAGCATCAATAAGTACCTGCTAATTAACAACCAGCTGCCCGACTTCTCCACTGGGGCGTTGCCCCCAGGCAGACACGGTCGGTCCCAGGAGACCAGGAGCTTCTGATGCAGGAACCAGGCAGAGAAGATGCAGCCCAGTGGGGAGTTGGACATGTGCTACGTGCTCGGGGCGAGACCGCAAGAGGAAATCACACACCACCATCTCCCCCACTAGCCCTGTGGTCCTGGGCAAGTGCCTTCCCTCTGAAACCGGCCTCACGTGTGAGTTGGGCCCAGCTGTTACAGCCATGTTTGAGGGTGCTGCAGTGGGGCAGGGGGTCTGCTGCCCTAGATGCCTGTCCAGTCCTGCCCTGGCTGATCTTGTGCCAAAGCCGGAGTCCATGCTGGCTCACCGGTGTGGAGAATGCTGGGCTGGAGTAAGTAGCTCTCTGACCAGTACACCAAATGTCCGGGCACTGGGACACCTGCTCTGTGGGGCTGGGGTGGGGCCATGTAAGTCTACTGTGGCTTTTTGCTCCGAGTCTCGGTCTGGACTCCCAGGTCCACCCATGAGGCCACCGGCCACCCCTCCCGCATCACCGCCAGCTTGCCGTGGAAGGTTGGGGCAACGGTGCGAGCAGGAGCAGCGGGGACCCCGGGGTTTCAGCATCTCCCGACACTTTCCTCTGGGCACCAGGCTCCGTGATGCTCAGAATAGCCTATGAGGTGGACTCACACATCGTGAGAAAGGGTGAGGGGCTTGTGGCCAGAGGAGCAGAGGTGGCTCCTGGCCCTTGGAGGCCTCGTGGTTCAGCTCTACCTTTGCCAACAGATTCCTCTGCAGTGTAAGTTAGAGTAGCTTCTATGGCTTGACGCTCATGCAGAGTATCTCCTGACATCCAGGAGTGCAGGTTGTTCCCAGATTGGGTGGTCCCACCGGGGTGTCTGTGAACCCAGGGACCCCCCAGGGGAGCACGGTCAAGCCTCTTTGGATCTCTCAGGGGGCATCATACCCTTGTCAACTGCCTTACCTGGACCTGCATATTCATCTTCCCTGCAGGCTTTGGGCAGCCCCAGAGCTCATAAAAGTCTCAGCAAAGTCTTGCATCGAGTCCTTTGGCTGCTGTTTCAAATCGCTGCAAACGCATCAGCTTAAATGACATGCTGTCTTGCAGCCCCGGAAGTCAGAAGTCTGAGTGGGTCTCCCTTGGCTTAAAGTTAAGACACTGGCAGGGCCATGGTCCTTCCCAGAGGCTCTGCAGGAGATTCCACTTTTCTTCTCTTTTTTTCCAGCTTCTGCAAATTCTGTACATTCCTGGGCCAGCGGGTCCCTGTGATCCCCTGGGGCCAGTGACGGCCAGCCACGCCCTCCTCGCTCCACTCCCTGGCCTCTCCCCATGTAAAAGGAACTTGTGGTTGTACTGGACTCGCCTGGGTGATCTCTCCTATGTTAAGGTCAGTGGAGCAGCAGACTCACCTGCCTGTGCCACATGAGTGAGGACAGCCTCCAGATGTCTAGGTGGTGGCTCATGTTACTCTGTCACTTGGTCTTTTGAGCTGATCGAGCCCACAATGCTGGAATGCTCTGTGGTACAAAGGAGACGCCCCAGTGGAAGGAAATCTTTACATTTTGGAGCATCAGCAATAATTAAGCGTCTTGTAAGAAACAGGTGCTGGCTTGCCACTTGGCATGCACTGAATGTCTGATCTGGGAACCTGGGTGCCATGCGGCCTGAGCTGTCCACAGAGTATCTGTACAGTCTCCTGACACTGTACAGTCATGGCAGCAGTGTGAATAACGCCCTCCCAAACCTGCCACTACCACTGACTACACGGGTCACCTGCATTGACTCATCTAGTCCTTAGGAGGGTCTATTATCTTCTGCATTTTACAGATGGGGAAAGATGAAGGGTGGGAGGAGCAAACCCACAAATAGCAGATGTGGGAGCCGGGGTCTGGGCTGTCCTCTGTGCCGTATTCTGGGAATAGCCAGCCACTTAGTTGCAGCCTGACCACATCCCGGGCTGTTTCCCCAATGCGGCCTTCCCAGGAGAGACACCTGTTTGCAGGTGGAGCTTGTTTGTCACTACCCACACTGTCTCGGCCAGTGTGGATTTACTGAATGGCTTTCATAGCACATGGACTGTCAGCCGCCCCACTTTCCATTAAAACATGCAAAACAAAGGACTGATGCCCCCAGAGCATCGCCGGTTTTGTGCCCCAATCCCAACGAGTAAGTGACCTTAGAAGCGTGCTGGTGGTCGGTGGAAGAAGCAGCTACAGAGGCAGTCCCGACAGGAGAGAGTTGCGCGTGTTTTACTAACAACTTAAAATACATACATCAATACAAAATGCAGCTTTTTAAATTTTCAGGGTCTCCAATATCAAGGAAAGGCAATTTTTTAAAGGATGGAAGGACCCGCATTTCTAGAAAATGTTAATTGGCATGAGGTTTTCAGATGGATGGCACTCAGTTTCAAACATCTCAGGACATCTGGGAATTAGGTGTGAGCTTTGATCCTATGGAGGGAGGCTGATGTTTTATGTATTGATGTATTGATTGGTTGATTTTTTTTTATTTGTAGTTGACACAAAATGTTACCTTCGCATCAGGTGCACAGCCTCGTGATTGGACAAATCTAAACAGTAGGCTGTGCTCACCACCGTATCACTATGGGGCGATGTACAGATTGTATGTTCTAGATGCGGCTGCCACCTGCCACCGCCTGTCACTCTTGCAATGTCACTGTGTTCCCCTTGCTGTCCTTTTCATCCCCATGACCTATTCATTCCATCTTTGCAAGCCTTGACCCTCCACTCCTCCTGCCCCCTCCCCACTGGCAACCATCTGTTCTCATTTATGGGTTTGTTTCTGCTGTTTGTTTTGTTTTTTAGATTCCACGTGGGAATGAAATCACAGGGTTTTTATCTTTGTCTGATTTATTTCACTCGGCATAATGCCCTCCAGCTCCATCCACGCTGTCAAAAATGGCAAGATTTCATTCTTTTTTAATGGCTGAACAATATTCCATCGTGAATATACTTTTACTGCATCTTCTTTATTCATTCGTCCGTCCATGGACACTGGGGCTGCTTCCATGATTTGCCTATTGTAAATAATGGTTCAGGAAACAGGGTCTGTGTATCTTTACAAATTAGTATTTTCATATTCTCAGGGTAACTACTACTGCATAGTATTTTCCAGAGTATTCCAGTGGAATTACTGGATCGTATAGTATTTCTATTTTTGATTATTTGAGGACCCTCCATGAGGTTTGCGGCTGCCAGATTTGAATCTACGGACACCATGGTTTCCGTTATCCATGCTCAACCCAGTCAGGAAGCAGGTGAGCCTCCTGGGGCATGTGGCAAATATCTTCCAGAGAGGGGGGACGATTCTGTGCTCAAATAAACTCTTAGATATGGTAGTGTGCCTCAGTTTGCTTCTCACCGACCCTTGGGGTGAGCTCTGCCCTTCAGCCCTCCCACGGCACGGGGGCTCTCGGGCCTGCCCAGGTTGGGAGGGACACGCCTCAGCAGAGTGGTGGCATCACCTAAGGGTGGCCGACCCCAAGCCACTCTGCTCCCCGGGGCACCATGAGGGCGACATGGGCCGACTGCCTTCTGACCTGTCGCGTTCACTGGGAGCAGCACCAGCCATGCCCCCCAGGAGAGCGCCCTTTCTGGGGACCTTCTCTCAGCCCAGGGAAGACCCTTGTGGGCTGTTGCAGACTCTGGATCTGGAGACCGACACTCACCGAGTGACCCCACTGAGCCCTTTATCCACGTGGGCTTCAGCTGTCCAGTCTGTCGCCAGCCAGAGTGGCAATGGGGATAGAGAGGAGAGGACGCAGAGCCAGCAACGCGGGAGCAGAGTCGGGGTGCCGTGGTTGCAAATCTTACCTCACAAACCGAGGGTAGAAGAACTATCACATCCTTTAGCCTACATCCTAGAGTGACATAAGTCTCACTGGATCTGCTCCCCACCAGGACAGGGGGAGAGTCAGGCTCCTGGCCTATGGGCTCCTCATCCCCTTATTTCTTGAAAATTTCAGGGGTTGAAGGGCCACCTGGAGGCCGGGCTGGGTGTTTAATGTCTGCACTGTGATGGGATGGGCTGCAGACACCCTCAGTCCCCGTGCGGGGTCCCGCAGCTTGCTGGTCCTCGCCGCTCTGGGGCACAAGTGCTTTTGCCACAGCTGGGAACTCTTAGGGTTCAGCCTTATGGAGACGGTCCCCCTACCGGCCCTTGGGGTCTTACCCTCCTTCCAGGACACAGCCAGCACACGGGGCGCAGCTCCCTGCCTGCTACCCCAGACCCTACAACATTCTTCCTACTTCCAGCCCAGCGGAAACCTCACAAACCTCAGGCTCTGAGGCTGTCCTTCCTCCCCCTCCTGCCGGGGACATCAAGCCCAACCTCATCAGAGAGCTTAGGTTTCTACAGAAGTCTGGAAAAAATCCTTCAACATCAGTCAGTGTCTGCGTGCTATGCTACGGAAAAGAAAAGGGCAGCCCGGGTGGCTCAGCGGTTTAGCACCGCCTCCAGCTCAGGGCCTGATCCTGGAGACCCGGGATGGAGTCCCACGTCAGGCTCCCTGCATGGGGCCTGCTTCTCCCTCTGCCTGTGTCTCTGCCTCTCTCTCTCTCTGTGTCTCTCATGAATAAATAAATAAAATCTTAAAAAAAAAAACAACACCTGAGATAAGGAACAGCAAAGAACCAGGGAGGTGGTGACCTCGCCATTGGAAGAGGAAGAGACAGAGAAAGAGTGAGACCAATTAATATCCCAAATAAGTGAATTCCCGTCTGTAGGACCTCTAGCAGAGGGTCACCAGTGTCAACACAAAACAGAACAATAGTCTAGAAAAAAATCGGAGACCGTTCGTGGAGCAGAGTGTGCAGACTGTGCAGTCCTCCTGGACTAAGATACCAGGTATTTTTTCCCATGGGTCCCGCTTGGAAGTTTAAATTCTGTTGCTGCAGATGAAGGGAGGCATCTGTACTAAAGTCAAAGCCAAACTTACTGGCGAATCTGACCTGCAGCAAAGGTCAAGAACCATGGTTTGGGACAGACGGGGGCGAGACAGGGAAGAAGCAAACACTGATGTGTGCATCCTGCCCCAGGACAGATGAGAATGTAGGCAGGAGGTGGGGTGGGAAGGGGGGTGGGCAGGGGGCGGGCTTGGGGGGACCACACCTGAGCACAGGAGGGGTCAGCAGGGAGCCTGCACCCCCTGTGAGCTCCAGCGGAGGAGCATCCTGGAGCCAGGCCCCCTGGGGGCCGCGGTGGGCGCCCCGGCGCCTTCACCCACAGCTGACTTCCCGGGTCTGCTCAGCTTCTGCATTGGCGAATCTACATCTCTGACGTTTGAGACAGCTGGTCGTTAGACTCCACGCCCCCCTGGAGGCTTGGCTATTGGCTCCCATAGTGATTTCTCTGGTTTCCTGCAGCGACCTCCCCACACTCCTCCTCAGAGGGATGGATGCTCCGTGGGGTGGCCGGGGTGGCAGGTGGGCACGGGGACCCCAGCTTCCGGGAGTGCATCAGACTCCTTCCCCCACAGCTCCCTGAAGGGGCTGCCTCCAGTTCAGAGACAATAAGATGTTTCCTGATGCAGTGCAGGGCGTCTGTGCTGTGACCCGCGGGAAGGAGCTGGGGATGGGGGCCGACGTGGCTGACTCAGAAAACAGATGATTATTTCTTCAAATGGGTTTCAACCTGCTGATGTGTCTGGAGCTGGTGGCGTGGAGACCCTAGGGAGGAAGGTCTGCGCGCTCCTTGCAGGGGCTCTGTCCTTGGAGACTTGGTGCAAACTCCCTGCCCGGCAGCAGACCGGCTGAGCCCACTGCAGTTTGCTGTGTCCACTGGGATGCGTTCCATTTCAAGCGGCAGAAAAACCTAGACTAAGCTCAGGAACTGGAAAATCACGAACGTCCGGCCACGTGACTGCAAGGGAGGCAGCAGGCTCGGCAGACCTCGTCATGCGGTCCCACTTGGTGTCCGGGGGTTGTCACAGTGGAAGGGAGTGGGGTTCCAGGAGGCCTGCACGCGGGAGGTGGCCATCAGACACCCAGGCTTGCAGTCCCAGGTTCAAACCCTGCCTTCGCCGCTCCGGAGCTGCCCCGCGTGGGCTGGACGCTTTGGGTTGCGCGGTCTGTACAATGGGCGGGGGGGTGGGTGGGCAGTGGTGTTCACACGGTTAACTAGTTGCTGCGTGGAAACCTCCATTCCCAGCCGGAGCCCATTGGATAGTCATGATGGGAAGGACAGAGCCTGTTTCTCTTGCTGCAGCACCTGCCTCCTCTGAGGGGGGTGTGTGTGTGTGGACTGTCCCCCCGTTGGTCTCAGCTCCATGCCCAGTGAGGACATACAGCCAAGCTCCTCCACATGTGGAAGGCTGCCTCACAGCACTGTCCTGACGCAGCAAGTCTGCTTAGAGAAACCACCACAAATGCAGGACGAAGGTGCCTCCTCTGCCAGCCCTTGCCCACTGGATTTGAACCTGGAAATGTATGGCCCCCCGAAGCTTTGGGTGATCACTTTTCAGCCATGAGGGAAGAAACCAAGTCAGAAAAGGGTCAAGACACAGAGAGCAAGCCCAAGACAGTGAAGGAGGTTTCTGACACTGTTGTTCAGTCCTCAATCAGCCCACACCTGACGCCCAGATTCTTCAGCTCCGTGGCAATGACTTTCCTTTTTACTTTTTCCTCTGCTTTTTTTTTTTTTTTTTTTTTTTTTATCTTAACAAGTTTATTCTGGGCTTTCTGCTGCTTGTGAGCCAAAGGAAGGGACTTGACTTGAGGTGCGCTTACTGGAAGCCCATAAAAGGGATTCTTCAAAGAGTCTTGAGTCCCTTTTCCTAATTCCTGTCTGGCTGCTAAGGAATTAGATCTTCATTGTTGTGTTGGGCTAATTCCTTCCCTCTGTGCAGGGGGCTTCTTGTGCCGGTAGGTTTGCGGAAAGGGAAAGAGTTCCAACCACTTGTCACTTCAAGGAGGGATTAATGACTTTTGATGGAAGAGCCTCCGACATAAGAGGAAAATTATACTCCCCACCCACAGGCAGGGTTCCAGCTGTGGGATCTGTTTCCCTGGCTGCTCCCTGCGCCCAGAAAACAAAGCCCCCTCCATGGACCCTGCAGCACTAGACATCCTGGACTCTGGGTGGGTGGGGATGGGGCCCGCTGCCTCCGTGTTGATCCTGACCCTGTCCCCTTATGGCTTCTGAGTACAGAGGCTGATGTTCGTTTGCCGTGACCTTTTTCTTTTCAGCCACTGTGCAGCTCAGCAAGGGATCCCATGGCTTTTGCAGAGGGGAGATGGGCAGTGCCCACAGCTGCCCGCTGCTCTCTGATGATGTGAGGACAGTTGGAACGTGTCCCTGCTGCCACTGCCCCTCTGACCGGCCTCACAAATGGGAGGGAAATGAGGGTGACACTGGGAAGCTGAAGTTTGAGGATTGTCCAAGGGCATCTGGGGGGTGGGGGGCAGCATCCTCTTCCTTCTCCTTTCCCAGAACTCCTTATGCAGTTCTGTCTGGAAGTGGGGCTGCTTTTCTAGTTGCAGAAACCTGGGGTCCTGGGATCTAGTCCTGCATCGGGCTCCCCATGGGGAGCCTGCTTCTCCCTCTGCCTGTGTCTCTGCCTCTCTCTCTATGTCTCTCATGAATAAATAAATAAAATCTTTTAAAAAAATCACTATCCAAATCCTCACCATTCATATGGGAACATGTGGGCTCATGTCCTCATTTTGGGGATGCTAAAAACCCAAAGGTCAAGGTGTGAAGGCGCGTGGAGATATCTCTGTGTCCCTGGGCCCGCCAGGGCAGGGCTGTGTCTCTGCAGGAGCAGGAGGGGGGGCCCCTGGCTGAAGGTCAGCCCCACACACAAGCTCAGGGAAGTGTCTCCAGTCCCTGACCGTCTACATGAGCTGTGCAGGGAGCCCAAAGCTCTGCAGCTGCAGAGGACATGCTGGTGGGGTGTGATGAGGCCGATGATGAGCTGCAGAAGACATGCTGTGGGGGTGCAGATGGGGTGGGGTGGACCCTGGGTTCCAGGGAGGTGCCAGCATGTCTCCCCAAGGACCATGCAGCCTAGCTGGCTGCTCTGAGACCCACCAGGATGACCTGGACGACCCCGTTAAGATCAGAGTCCCCTTTGCTCAGCCGCAAGGGAACCCAAGTCCCCAAACACGGGATGCCCTCTCAGAGGGAAGCAGAGGCCAAGGGAAAGAGTCAGATGGAACACGGTTCTGGGAACTGTTCAGAGGGAAGCAGAGGCCATCAACCTGTCAGGGATCACGACAGTCTTGATTAGGAAGCTTCACGCCTGCCTGATGGCTCCTGCTCCTGCCATCACTGGGCCAGAGCAATGCTGGGTGGGTGAGAAGATCACATCAGCCATAAAGAAGGAAATGAACCATGCTTTCTTGGCATGTTTGAGTGGAAATGGGGACGTCCAGGGCCCTGGCACGTTTGTTTAAAGTGGGACGGCATTATTTTCCGTTTGTTTTGGTTACACAAATAGTACGATTGCACGATACATTCATTTTATTTCAGGTACGACTAGTTGCAACACGATCCAGCAGAAGTGCCTTGGACCAACCTGTGGCGCCCTTCTCTCTAGCACCAGATGCCTTTGTCGGTTTTGTATACACCACTGTTTGCGCATTTACTCTCATAAATACGCATCTCGAAAACTTACACATTTCTATAGCCTTTGGTCTTGTCGTAGACAGGATCATACTGTAAGTAGAGTTTTGGTTTTTATACCAATTTTTAAAATTATTTTTTAGAGACAAATCGTGTGTGAATATTGGGAGGGGCAGAGGGAGAGGGAGAGAAAATCCCAAGCAGACTCCACACCCAGTGCAGAGCCTGATGCAGGGGTCCATCTCATGACCCTGAGATCATGACCTGAGCAGAAATCGAGTCAGATGCTCAACTGACTGAGCCACTGGGCACCCCCACCCACCTCATGTTTAAAAATGTTGCATGGTGCCCCATGATGTCTGGGAGTCACTCAGCAATCTCCCTGCTGATGGCCATGTCAGCCGCCTCCATGTTTTGCTTTACCAACAATAGTGCCACAAGCCCCCTTATGCTTAACCTCTTGGTGCACAGATGCAAATCTTTCTCCAGGATGAGCCCAGAATGTCATTCCTGTCTAGTCTTGGGAGGGAATCCCTGCAAACTTGTGTGTTACTCCAGGAGCTGGCTGTCTCACCCTGTCTCCATCCCAGTCCCAACTCGACCAGGCAGGGATTTATTTATTTAATTTATTTCCTCATGGTTTAGCAAGAGGAGGAGCTCAGAGGATCTGCTGCGATTGGACTTAAGACGGAGTCAGAAATGCGGGACATGTAGCATTTGCATCCTCTCCCAGGGGCAGCAGAGGTGATGACATCCAGGGAGACCCTGAGGAAGCCAGTACTATGACCAGTGTGGGCTCCTGTGGGCCGGGGTTGGTAAAGCGCAGGGTCCAAGAAGCCTGGTGGAGGGAGCTTGTCCCAATCTGCTCTGGCTGTTATGACACAACAGCCACAGTTGGGGGGTGGGGGGAGCCTCTCAATAATGCACATTTATTGGGACCTCATGGTCCCAGAGGCCAGGGAGGCTGAAACTCGGCTTCAGCAGGTGCAGAGTCTGGCAGGGGCCTATGTCCTGGTTCCTGGATGGCTGTCTTCTTGCTGTGTCCTCACGGGGTGGATGGGGTGGCGCGGGTGCTCTTGGGGGTCTTCTGGGAGAGCACACATCCCATTCGTGAGGGCATCACCCTCAGAACCTACTCACCTCCCAAAGGCCTCACCTCCTAATCCCAGTAGGTTGGGGATTGGATGTCCATATATGAATTTTGGGGAGACACGGATACTTGGTCTACAGCGAAGCCCCAGACGCTGAGCCCTGGACTCTAACAATATCATTTCCTGATGTTGATCTTTGGAATTGTCTCTGACTCTACGGAAAATCCAAAAGCCCTAAATGGGTCTTTATTTTTTAATTTTTGTAAAAAGGATTTTATTTATTCATGAGAAACATGGAGAGAGGCAAAGACACAGGCAGAAGGAGAAGCAGGCTCCCTGCAGGGAGCTTGATGTGGGACTCAATCCCAGGAACCCAGGATCATGACCTGAGCCCAAGGCAAAGGCTCAACCTCTGAGCCACCTGAGTGCCCCTCTTATTTTATACTTAGGATAATAAGGCCTAAAATCATCCTGGCTATATGTGGTAGAGCTTGAATCTGGACCCAGAATATATTATTTATCTGTTGCCCAAAGCTTACCCCCCCAAAAAACAAAATATGCCTCAGGTCCTGGGGGCTAGGAGCTCAAGCAGCATGGTTGGTTGCAGTCACCAGGTTTCCATCGAGATGTTGGCTGGGGCTGCGTCATCTGAAGGCTTGGCTGGGGCCGAGGGTCAGCTTCCGGGGTGGCTCCTCGTGCAGTTGTTGACTGGGGTTGCGGCAGAGGAGTTCAGACTATGTGAGTGCCTGTGGCTGCCCCCAAGCAGGTGCTCGCGGCCAAGGGCAACATCCCCCAGGACTTGGCCTTGAAAATGACATATTCTGTCCACTAGAAGCAAAGCCGCCATAACCAACCAGCCCGCGCTCCAGGGTGGGAGACTTGGGCAACCTTGAAGCATCTGTGGTCACAGCTTAAAACCACCATGCGGATCATACGAGTCTGAAGTCTGTGCTCTCATCAGATGCCGTGCTGCTCGCAGGAGGCCATGCAGCGTGTCTTGACCTCCCCACACCCATCCAACTCCCTGTCTGGGCTTGGGGAGGCCACATAAGGATTGGCTCTAGGTCCTCATCATGCCTCATGGCCTTCAGAACACCCCTTCTTCACCCCAGGCCCTCACCTCACCCCTTGCCCCAAGGCCACAGAAGGCATCTGCTTCCATGCACATCCTTGAATGGAGATCCCACCCTTGGCATTACTTGTGCCATAATATCTAGTGACCTGCCTGTTGCCGAAATGGCACTGAAGCTCACCTCTGATCTTCCGGACCTTAGGATGCTCCGGACAGCAGTACAGAACCTGCGAGAAGCCCTACCACGCTGTCCTGCATCCTCTGCCTTCCTTCCCTTCCTCCCACACAGATTCTCTTTCTAAGACCCAAAGGTGACCGAGTCGCGTGCCCACCCCTTCCTCGGGGGCCAAGACCGGGGATGGCGTGCAGGTGGGGGTGTCTGCCTGACTCCCATGGCTACCCGTGGGTGCCATCCGATTCCCACTGATTAAAATCACAGGACGGCTAAATTTAATCTTTGACATGTGATAAATGCCAAACATCAATGGGTTTTTCATTGACGTATGGAACAGTGGTGTCTTTAAGTCACTGTTACGAAGACGCTTCCCTAATTTCTGGGAGGTGGTTAATCTCTGGTGCAAACATTGGTGCAGACATTGCAGGTTGGGTTTCCTGATGCTCTTGGCTCTTGTCGTGTCAGCCGTGGAAAGTGGCTGGAAGAGATGCAATCTCCCTGGACAGTGATGCCCATGTTGCCTCACTCAGGAAGTGGGCTAAGGACGCCAAATGGGGTGTCGTGGGCTGGGCCGGGTGGTGTTCTGTTCTGGGCGTATCCAAAGGGACGTGTTTGGCTGTGACGCCAGAACTGCATTCCATGATTGAATTTGGGTCCCTCCTGAGTTTTCAGGGATATGTGTGTCGCATTTGTCAGGTCACACCCGTGCATCCATCAGGGGCTGTTATATTGAATTCAATGCAGCTGTGCTGACCTGAAGTGAGGGCAACACATGGACAGAAGCCCATGAGGTGGTAAGAGGCCGAGACACCTGCCCCGGGGCTGGTTCTGGCCGTCCCCTGGGGCCTGCTGGGCCGGCTGGTGCACATCACGCTGTTGCCTCCTCCAGGAGGCGGGGAGGGTGAACAGAGAGCCCGGAGAACACCAATCCAGACGTTGGTGGCCCTATTCTTTTTTTTTTTTTAATAAAATAATTTTTATTGGTGTTCAATTTACCAACATACAGAATAACACCCAGTGCTCATCCTGTCAAGTATCCCCCTCAGTGCCCGTCACCCACTCACCCCCACCCCCCGCCCTCCTCCCCTTCCACCACCCCTAGTTCTTTTCCCAGAGTTAGGAGTCTTTATGTTCTGTCTCCCTTTCTGATATTTCCCACACATTTCTTCTCCCTTCCCTTCTATTCCCTTTCACTATTATTTATATTCTAAGCAGGCCAAGCGGGAAGCCCATCCTTTGGGCAGCACAGGGTTAACCCACAGGCCCAAGGTCAGGGGTCAGAGTGTGTGATGCTGGGCCCATGGCCCTTAGCCTGGTCATTCACCCATTCTGGAAACTTCCCCTTGGTCTGCAGGGTCCCCAGGGCTGAGCAGCAGATGCTGGTGTAAATCTCTGCTGCGAGCATCTGTCTGTGGACAGGTCACAGCCCCTCCACTGTGGACAAAGGCCTCTGGGATGCAAGGAGCTGAGCCTCACTCGGGCAAACCCAGGCAGGCAGGTGAGTCACACCAGGTATTTCTGTGGGGATTTAATGTGGGGAGCACCCGGGGCCGGCCATGGGGAGGCCCCAAAGGCTCCAAAGCAGGGGATTCAGGGGTGGACTCAAGATGGGCGCCCTCTCCTCTGGCTGCAGACACAGAAGGGTGGGCGGGGTGGCCGCTACCTGCCCCATCCCTCATCAGCAAAGGGGCATGTGGCAGTTGCTCCTCAGAGGCCAGCAGGACACTCAGAACCTCTTCTAAAGGGCTTACCTGATGAGGCCGGGCTCACCCTGGGGATACCCCTTGACGGCTGCCTGGACCACAGCGAGCAGCACAAGTGCGTGCCCTGCACGCCCTCCTGTGCTCCAGGGAGTCTCGCTCTTGCAGGACTTGCCCACATTGCCAGGAGGTCCCCACTGGACCCATAGGGGCTGTGATGGGGACCCTTGCCCATGACCTCCGCCAGATTCCTGTTTGTTCGTGGGCCGCTGCCAAGCCACGTCTTCTTCTTCTTCTTCTATTTCTTCTTCTTCTATTTCTTCTTCTTCTTCTTCTTCTTCTTCTTCTTCTTCTTCTTCTTCTTCTTCTTCTTCTTCTTCTTCTTCTTCTTCTTCTAGATTTTATTTATTTATTCATGATAGACATAGAGAGAGAGAGAGAGACAGAGACACAGACAGAAGGAGAAGCAGGCTCTACGCAGCGAGTCCGACGTGGGACTCGATCCCTGGTCTCCAGGATCACGCCCTTGGCCAAAGGCAGGCACTAAACCGCTGAGCCACCCAGGGATTACCCCCCCCCCTTTTTTAAAGATTGATTGATTGATTCATAAGAGACCCAGAGAGAGAGAGAGAGAGAAGCAGAGACGCAGGCAGAGGGAGAAGCAGGCTCCAGGCAGGGAGCCTGATGTGGGACCCGATTCCAGGACCCCAGGATCACACCCTGAGCCAAAGGCAGGCACCAAATCACTAAGCCACCCAGGCATCCCTACCAAGCTGCGTCTTTATCCTCACCCATGCGGAGCCGGGAGTTGTCCCCAGCGGACCGTTCCCCACGTGCAGATTCAATTTGTAAGCTAAGCTGCTTTTGTTTTAAGCTCTTTGGTTTGGATGTGGGGTCTGGAAACCCACTGCCGACCACGGGTGTAAACACGACAGATGGTCCATCTGAAGTCACAGACCCAGCCCTTCCCGTGTCTTCTGGCTCCGCATCTGCACTCTGACCACGGTCCCCAAGTATAAATGCTCATCTCACTGCCTGGATCACAGTCAATGATCAAAACAGACAAGTCCCTCCCTCTGACCTTTCTGCCCCAGAGCTCATGGAGGGGACCCGGGCTGGGTGCTGGTTGGCAGGGCGGGACGGCCATGGTCCAGCCCAGATGCTTCCTCCTACAAACCCCTGTCACCCCAGGCTGCTGGGTCTTCTCCAATGAGAGGAGCAGAGAAACCCACTGCTGCTCCTTCGTCTCCGTGTCCTGGAACGGGGAGGCACCTGCCTGTGTACTGCCGCTCCCCCTCTGCCCCCCACTGACCCCGAAGGGCAAGCTCTGTGTCCATGGCAACGTTGGGGCAGAAGCCGGGGGTACACCATGCTGGTGCCCCCGGGGCCTCAGGCCTAGGCCTCTGCACACGCCCACTGCG
This sequence comes from Canis lupus dingo, assembly GCF_003254725.2. Taxonomy (NCBI): domain Eukaryota; kingdom Metazoa; phylum Chordata; class Mammalia; order Carnivora; family Canidae; genus Canis; species Canis lupus. The sequence goes on along the minus strand of NC_064247.1, from coordinate 31,174,969 downwards.
GCCTGAGCACACACGGGGCGTGAGGCAGTGATGTGTTCACGGTTCATTTGCTCGCCCCTCCACACGTCCATCAGTCTGTTTACGTGTCCCTCAATTGACTGAAGACAATGTAGAGCCAAAGGGCTCTCGCTGTGGGCTCTGAACTGGGCCGTGTGGGTTCTGACCCTGTCTTGACCGCCTGCTTGAGCTAGTGGTGTTCACCTGTCTATCCCGCAGGCCTTCTTTTGGGCCTTTGTAGGATCACAGTCCTAACACCTGCTTGCTGAGCCTCTGTGAGAGTGCAGGGGATGCCGAGCCCCGGCCATGCCCCGGTAAGCACCCCGTGCACATGGACGGACCTGTTATCCTTTGGGGTTTGCCTGTTGCCGGTGTGTGTCGCGGGAAGCACAGCAGACAGTCTTGGCAAGTTTTAGACAAAGCTGCTGAGAAAACACAAAGTTCACGTGGTTGTTTCCAGAGGGCTCGCATCCTGTGGGGAAACAAGGTGCATCCTGTGTGGCTGTTTCCTTACCGGGTGGCGTCTGTGCAACCAGGAATCTGAGCAGTGGGGGCGGGTTAGCTCCAGAGAGCGCGCTGCATTCACAACGTGTCCTCCCTTGTCTGAACTGTATCCAAAGGGGCTTTCGGGGGTGAATGAGCAGCTTCCACTTTCTGCTTTATTGTGTAAGAAAGAGATGCACTGGGCCAGAGGCGGGGTGATTTCATCAATATGTCCAATTTCAAAGGAGTTTTCAAAAGCTGGTGACTCCCGTTGGCAGCCAGGGTGTGGGGGTCCCAGGAGCTGTGGTCGTCAGGCTCTGGATTGGAGACGAGCCCTTGTTTTTGGGGCACATGGATGGTTTCCCGCCTCCCGAGTGGGCAGGATGGCAGGCCAGGGCAGCTTTAGGTCAGGGTGCATGTGCGTGGGGCCTCTGGGTGCAGCTGGACACACCAGATTCTTAACCTCCTGCTCTTTTGGGGCAGCCTTGCCAGGGTGGGAGTCTCTCGCCTGGTCCTGGGATTGTAGGGCTGGAAGGAGTCCCCTCACGGGAAGGGAAGGCCATCCTCAGCAGCAGGCAGAGAGCAGGCCTCGTCCCCGCTAGAGCCCTAGTGAGAAAGGTCACTGATTCATTTGACTTCCCAGAGCAGAGAGCCGCATTGGAAGATCCACTGCTGGGGTCAGCAAACTGTCTGCAAAGGACCAGAGAGTAGATATTTTCGGCTCTGCGGGTCAGAGGCACCTGTGGCAGCTTCTCGCCTTCCGCAGCTTGGAAGCCCACATGGGGCCTGCGCAGAGGAATGAATGAGCCTGGCTGTGTCTCCATACAGGGTCCCTGGAGCCGCGTAGAACTCGGAGTTTCATTCAAATTTCACATGTTGCGAAATATGCTTTTGATTTTTTTTTCTTTTGGCCATCACTTAAAAATGTGAAAACTGGGTGCCTGGGTGGCTCTGCCGTGGAGCATCTGCCTTCGGTTCAGGCCGTGACCCTGGGGTCCTGGGATCGAGTCCCGCCCCGGGCTTCCCAAAGGGAGCCTGTTTCTCCCTCTGCCTGGGTCTCTGCCTCTCTCTGTCTCTCATTAATAAATAAATAATTTTTTTTAATGTGCAAACTATTTTCACAGGTCGCACGAGAGCAGGTGGCACACTGGATTAGACCTGCAGGTGACAGGTAGGTGCAGACCCACGATCTAAATGAGGAGGGTTCTTCCCCTGCCAAACGGAGGCCAGAGCTGCTTTTGGCCGGGAGGGACCCTGTTGGGGTGGGGGTCGGGATCCAGGGGCGGGGTCCGAGGCGGGGCCGGGAGGGTTGGGGTTGGTGGAGGCGGGGTCAGGGCGGGGTCCGGGGCGGAGCAGGACGGAGGTCCCAAGTGAGAGCAGCCTGTAGCCTGGGGAGCAGGAGCCGGTCCCACTTCCTTACAGAGCTGGGGGCCGGTGGCTCTGCTTAAAAACGCGAGCTGCAGACTCCCGGGAGGAAGGAAACATCTAGATGCTGGAATGGGCTTTTTTTTTTTTAAGATTTTATTTATTTATTCATGAGAGACACAGAGAGAGAAGCAGAGAGAGAAGCAGGCTCCCTGCGGGGAGCCTGATGCAGGACTGGATCTCAGGACCCCGGGGTCACGCCCTGAGCTGAAGACAGATGTGAACCGCTGAGCCACCAGGGCATCCCAGGCTTTTTTTTTTTTTTTTTTTTGAAGGCACATAGTTATTTTTTTAGCAAAAGATCCAGGTGTCATGTGTGTGAATACTCCCGTGTCCCACTGGCGGGTGTGACGCATAACGAATGGACTCCCCCCGCACTCTGCCGCCTGTGAGGGAAATCCGGGTGCCCCTCCCGGGACCTACGGGGATTCCCGGGGGGACCGGGTGTCTCCCCCTTGGCGTGTGGACTTCCTTGGTCGTGACCACCATTCCCTCTGCCCCTCGGCTATCCCCGCGTGTGGCACATTTCTTCCAAACGCCGTATGGCGGGAAGTGTTCCTTGTGTGGCCACGAGCTGGCAGGACGCTGTGTGATCACTGTGCTCCCCCCAGGTACTGCATCCTAGGGACCTACAGGGAGGCGCACAGATGGTGAGTGACTCCAGCTTTGGGGACACCGGTGCCCTCGGGGCCAGAGGAAGGCGGTCATTCTGCCCCCCCTTCCCAGTTCTACAGGAAGGACACATGTGACTGACTGCGGTGGAAATTTTAGAAATTGAGAAAAGTGCAACAACAGAAATAGCCAAAATCCAAACTCCCCAACCCGGGCACTCTTTTCTTTTTCTTTTCTTTTCTTTTCTTTTCTTTTCTTTCTTTTCTTTTCTTTTCTTTTCTTTTCTTTCTTTTCTTTTCTTTTCTTTCTTTCTTTTCTTTCTTTCTTTTCTTTTCTTTTCTTTCTTTTCTTTTCTTTCTTTTCTCTTTTCCTTTTTCTTTTTTCTTTTCTTTCTTTTCCTTTTTCTTTTCTTTACTTTCTTTTCTCTTTTCTTTTTTCTTTCTTTTCTTTCATGCAATTTCACGTCCTTTGTTCTCCCTGGAAAACGTCTTTGTGTCCCTTTCAGCGGCCGCAAAATATTTCGCCGCAAAATATTTCACCGCAAATATTTCCCCCTCAAGACCGTTTCTCATTCGTTGAACACCTAAGCCCTGTGTCTAAGCTGTGTCTCGAGGAACATCCCTGAGCAAAGTGTCCACGGCCCCAAGGACGCCCTGAGGCTCGGTTTCCCATGGGGGCAATTACTGAATCAGAAGATTGGAATATATTTGAAATTATTAATATGTGTTGCCAAGTTCTTCCCACTGGCCACGAACTGGCGCCAATAAGGGCAGCATTTCAGTGTGGGTCAGCTCTGTGCAGGTGCCAGGATGGGGTCCCTCCAAGGGGAGGGGTCTCTGCCGAGAGGCTGGGGTCACAGATGGCCACCTGCTGAATATCCTCAGGGGAGGGGACTCCTCCTTGGAACAAAGGCCTGGCATGGCCAGTGTGCCACTCTTCTCCACGGCTTGCCCTCGCGCGGTGGTCCCACCCTCCTCAGCCCCCTGGTGTCCTAGGGACCTGCCGACAGCCCCTTTCCACAGTCGCGCCCCTAGCAATCTCTGGGATGTGGTCGTGGCTCTGCCTGCTGCTGGCTGCCCGAAGTGTCCACCTGCCCAACCCAGGGATGACCTGGGGTCCCTTCACCCGCCACTCGGCCTCCCTGGGGAGTCCAGGGCCAGCAGCAGGCAGCAGTGGGGTGCCACACGTCTGACGAGGGTGGGGGAAATGGTGCCTCCTGCCTCAGGGAGCCCACGGTCAGGGTGTGGGGCTACGGGTCAGCAGGTATACTGATGCTGCGTGACAGGGCCAGGCCCAGGCGCTGTGAGGGTCCTGGGGTCCCAGGCACCTCAGGGGGTCAGAGAAACGGGCTGGTCGGTGTCCAGAAACACTCTCTGAGCGCACCATCAGGGCCTCGTCCATCCAAGGCTCCGTCCCTGTTCCGGGGGAAAATCAGACTCTGCTCGCGGTGCTCTGACCTGTGACCCCTTTCACGCCCCGAGTAAACTGTAAGGTGTCCCACAAACATTGGCCTCCTCCTGCCCCGGCCTCGCTGTCCCTGCGTCAGAAGCCCGTGATGGCTGTGGGGGGAGCTGCCGGGACACCTGAAGTGTCCACACCCCCCGCGGCCCCAGGACCACTGGACCTGCCTGCTCAGCTTCCTGGCCGCCCTGACCCCAGCTCTCGGGGACAAGAATTCAGAACTGGAACGGAGACGGGACAACCCGCCACCGCTGGCGGCCACCGCGGCGTTGCCCCGGGCAGGCCCTGGCCCTTCCAAGGAGCTGAGCGTCACGGGGCTCGCGGCTCGCGGCTCGCACTGCGCCCTCCCTCCGAATGGTCCGGTAACAGGATTCTACACGTGTCCGGGGGGCGGGTCTCCCGGTCCCCCAGGTGTGCCGGCTCCTGGCCGCCGGCAATAAAGGGCTGGGCTCCCGCCCGGGGAGCGGACGTGAGCAGCAGGTGCGGCTGTGTCATATTTCTCTTTAATTACTGTTCACGGGGAAAAAGCACATGAGTGTGGAAATTAATTATTCCCCATTGTTAGAGCAGACGAACCGCTAATTTTAACTGTGGCTTTTATGTAGCAACTGTTGCTCAACGTCTGATTAATTTGAGTAAATATTAACAAACAGTTCTTATGCCTCCTCTGCCCCCTCCTGTCCTCCTCCCCTTCTCCCTGTTCCTTCTTCCTTGCTTCCCTCCTCCCTGCTCCCCTGCCCCTCCTCCCCTGCCTGTCCTTCCCTGCTCCTCCTCCTCCCCTCCCTGCTCTCCTTCCCCTCCTCCCCTCCTTCCTGCTCCCCTCCTCCCTGTTCCCTCCTCCCCTCCTCCCTGCTCCCTCCTTTCCTCCTCTCTCCTCCCCTGCCCCTTCTCCCCTCCTCCCTGTTCCCTCCTCCCTGCTCCCCTGCTCCTGCTCCCTTCCTCCCTGCTCCCTGCCCTTCCTCCCCTTCTTGCTGTTCACCTCCTCCCTCCTCTCCTCCTCTCTGCTCCCCTCATCCCCTCCTTCCTCCTCGCCTCCCCCCTCCTTCCTTCCTCCCTGTTCCCTGCCTCTCCACCCCTACTCCCCTGCCCCTATGGTCCTCTCTTAGGCTCGCGAGGGATTTCTTTACCCTTTGCCTGTGCTGTGGGGCCAGAGAGTCATAAAGCTTCCTCCTAAAAGCCATTTTATTTCAGGGTTGCTTCCTCCCCACCCCCCGGCAGCTGGGCAGTGCCTGGAACATAGAAGGAAATGCTTTTCTACTGTTGATGTCTGTTCCGGAGCCGGGCATGGTTGGCAGCTTCCTCCCCCTGGTCTGCGTGGCCACTGACCTCGGGGTGGGGAACACATGAGGCCCCAGGGTCTGTGGGCACAGCCTGGCGGTCACAGACAGAGGTTCTAGGGAAGTGGGGAGCCCCAGGCCAGGGCAGGTGCTGGGTGCTGGCTCTAGCAGGTCCTCAGCAGGTGCATGGGGAGGAGTGAGGCCTCTCTGGCCAATCCTGACTTGCAGGGGGAAGAGGCAGAGCACCCAGGGGCCTTCGGGCTGGAGGCTCTAGAAGCTCCTGCTCAGGCTTAACAATCACAGGTAAGAAAATATTGAAACTGTGGTGGCTCTGGCTCAAGGCGATGCTAGTCATTGCAGGGGGCTGTTCTGTGGGGCCGGGGCTGTGCTGTGGGATCTCTGCTCCTTGTGGGACACCTGGTATGGTCTGGCCTTCTTGGATTTCTCCCAGAGAATGCTGGATGCTGCACCTGGCTGTGCCCCCGGGGGCTCCCACTGCGGCTTCAGGGGTGCCCGGGTTGCCGGGTGGTGGGCTTCCTGCTTGCTAGGTGGACTGGGTGCCCTGAAAGGTATCCAGGAGGCCCTTCCTTCCCAAGCTATGAGCTCCTGAATTTGCCTCAAGGTCTCACAACATCTCTTCCCCTCTGCTGCTGGGCGAGCAGACCAAGAGGACAGAGGGGGAGGGACACACGGCGTCTGTGACATGAGGTCCACCCTAGCATGGGGCAGCAGCCAGGAGCCCTGCAGATGTCACAGGGGCAGCGGGTGGAGGCAGAGGGGGCCTTGTCTTCTGATGGCCTCGGCTACTAAGGACGCTCCACTCAGGATGTGACCAGCGTCTGCTCTTGGCTACTGATCTCAGCCTGGTTGGGGTGACAGGGCAGCAGCTCGGATTAATGGGAGGTGAGATCAGTCACACACACAAGGAGCCTGGTTCAAGGTCTGACGCCCAGCAGGCACCCCGCCCGGGACAGCGCCATGCCACAGTTCCACGAGGGGCATGTGTCTCCGTGTAGAGGCTCAGCCTCTTCCGTGGGCCATGAGGAAGGTGCAGTGGCGTTTAAGACTGACCAGAACAGGGGAGGGGAGGGAGGGTGGAATAAAGTCATTGAGATGCATCATGGGAACAGTTTTTCAAATATGATTTTTCAAAACTTGTTTCTATTTTATGTGTGTTGGTGTGTCTGTGTGTCTGCGTGTCTGCATGGAGCAGAAGCACAGCTTGTACGCAGAGTCCACCAACACCCAGCCCAGCGACGCTCGGCCACCGACACCGATGAAGTGACAGTGGCCGATGGGCCCATCACGTGCCTGGTGCCGGTTCCCTGAGAACTGGAGGGAGGGAACCCACGTTGAGGACCCTGGTTCCCCCCAGCACCTCCCCCCGAGGGTCACGCAAGGCCTGTGGACGTCCTCCAGCTGCGAGGTCACGGGCCAAGTCGGGTACAGTCTGGGGAGCAAGGACTTCGGTCGCTTGTCTGCGGCAGGTGGAGACCTTCTCCCTCTGGACACCAGCTGCCAGGGGCCCCCAGCCTCCTGCCACGCATGATGTGATCTGACGGTGCCGCCCATCGGCAGCGGCCAATCACAGCTCCTTCCTGGGAGGTTTTATTTTTTCCCACTTTGGGCCCAGAGGAATCTTCCATCAACCCCTGGAGGCCCTGAGAGGGAAACCTGACAGCAGCCATGCCCTGTTCCCACCGGTGGGGAGCCTGTGCCAGAGAGCAAAGCCGCGCACGGGGACCACGTCCCAAAAGCAGAGGCACCGGGTCACACCGTCCCCAGGCGACCGTGTCCGCCAAGCCCCGGGTGGCCCCACCTTCTTGCAGAGTGGCCCAGCCCCACAGCTGTGAGTGGGCGCCCCTGCTCTGTGCTAGCTGCCCCTTGCTGCTGAGCGTCTTCCCTCAACCATCTCCAAAGGCAGCGAGTTGGCGGGGCGGAGGGACGATGATGTGTCTGAATCCCGCGGGGAGCCAAGGCCGCCCCGCCGCCAGGCCCTCTCCTCCGCCAGGGCGTCCGCAGGGCACGCACCCCTCCTGCCCTGCTGCGTGAACCTGTGCAGCCCAAGCACAGCAGCACAGTCCCCCGACCCCGAGCAGCCAGGCAGCTGGCCAGCCCCCCGTGGCCCCCAGCCCCCCGTGTGGCTAAACGCCTCCCTGTGCACCCTGCCAGTCGAAGTGATTTGTCTCCTTCCCGCAGCAGCTCCCTGGATCCCGTCTGACAAATGCGGTTCATTAGGGCTGACACAGACGGATGTCTGTGCTTCTAGGGGTCGGCTAAGTGCTGTTCTTAGGGGCCGGTGGGCATGGGACTGGTTCCTTTGGGCCCCGGGGGACACGGCTGTGGCGGGAACACACGCCGCCTGCCACGCGCAGGCCCCACGGGAGCTGTAGGGCGAGCGTGTGGTAAGCCCGTGTGCCCCCAAGGAGCCCCAGCCCTGGGTGGCAGCCCCATGATGTTCTGCAGACACATCTGGTTGCTAACACCCCGAAACAACTCTTATAGGCTGCGGGAGGGTTGGCTGGGAGCGGAGCCCTAGCCCGCTGGGCCACCCTAACAAAAATACCCCAGATAGGGTGGCCTGCCCCACGAGCCCTGATTCCTGGCGGTACCGCCCCTGGGATGGGAGGTCCAGGTGCCTGCACATCAGGCGTGTAGTTTGCACACGCAGACTTCCTGCTGTGCCCCACCAGGCAGGGGCGCCAGCTCTGGCATCTGTTTCTTTTCCTACAAGGACACTGCTCCCATCTTGGGGGCTCTGCCCTCCCGATTCAACTCGCCTCCTGATACTGCCCATCTGCGGTGAGCACTCCAACATGTCAGTTTTGCAGAGGGGGTCCGAACACGCAGTGCGGCAGGTGCCTCCCTTTCTGTCATGGTCATTGATCCCAGTCACCAGGCCCGTGGCTCCAGGACCCCGAAACACTGGTGCAGTGATCGAAGGCCCCGCAGGGCAGCAGAGCCATCTCTCTCCATAGCTTTCAGTTTGGGGTGTCATCCATGGTTAGGGAGCACTCTGTGCACCACAGCCCAGGGGCACATGTGTGCACATGCAGTACATACACACATGCAAACACACAGCACACACAGACACATGCACATTTGCACACACAGCACACACATACAAGACATGAACACACAGCACACACATGCATACACACGTGCACATACACATGTGCACACAGCACATGTGCACAGAGACATGCACACACAGCACACAGGTGCACACACAGGTGCACAGCCACATGCACAACCAACACGCACATGCACATATATGCACATGCATATATATACACCTGCAAACGCACAAAAGATTTCAACGGTTTCACCAAACAACTCACCTGCAGAGTAGCATCCCCTCCGGCCTTTCCTCTTCTATGCAACTCTGTATTTTTATAAAAATGCTGTTTGCAGCCTGATAACTGACCCCATGGTCACCCATGGTCATAACCCTTAGTTCAAACACCAACACTGGCCCGAGGTGCTGTCCACTGCTCCCCATGACCCTCCCCACGACCCTCGCTGGCCAAGGCCTCCGAGAAGAGGAGGAGCTGACCAAGAGGAGAACCGTCACTCGCCAGGTGAAAGCAAATGCCAAGAGGGATGGAGGGAGAACCCCCAGACCACCCCCCTGCCCCAACTGGAGCCCCAAGGTAGGGGAGCAGGTGAGGGGCTGAGGGTCAGGTGGGGGTCATGGGGGTTATGTGGTGCAGAAGGGTTTGGGCAGTGCATGAGGGGGGGTTTGAGGAGGGAGCCCACTCGGCTGCACGGGGAGTGGGTTTGGGGAGCCACAGTCAGGCTAGGGTGTAGGAGCAAGGCTGGATGTGGGGCAGGGGCGGGGTCAGGGTGGTCCCAGCACATGAGGCACGGATAACAAAGAAACAGCTCTTGTAGGACACAGAGGAAGACAGGGCCTCCCCTGCGGATGCAGGGTTCCCGCAGGAGCCGACCGAGCGAGGCTGCAGCCCTGCAGGCCCCGAGGAAACAGTGCAGATTCCGGGGAGACCGTGAGAACAGGAATGGAGAGGCTGTCATGCCCAAGAAGCGCGGCAGTGACAAAAACGACAATGGGCAGGTGGAGCGAGGGTTCTTCTGGCTGCCTGACCCTGCGACCCCACTGCTGTCCCCCCCACCTGGGCTCTGCCCTGGGCTCTTGCTTCAGCACGGCTTGGGCTTGTCCAGGGCTGAGCTGACCGGGGCAGGGTGGGCGGAGCTCAGGTCTGGGGTCTGGGGGCCTGACCCAGCCTCGGGACACCGCCTCCCCTTCCCCTGAGGCTCCTCTGGATCCCTAGAGCAATTTACTCATGGGGAGGTGCACTGTGTGCGACCCCAGACGCTGTGCTCCCCGGTTCTGACTTCCCGCCACAAACCTCCCGCAGTCCCCGTCCTGAGCTGGAGGTTTTCTGCCTCGCTTTGAATTTTTTATTTATTTCTTTTATTTTTTGGCTTCTGTTTAAAATTAATTCCATGACACCAAGTAACCTTCCCCCACAAGGTTGGAGTTAATCAGGCTGAATTTATTAAGATCTTTACAATGAAATGAGCTCATACCAGGAAGAGGAAAGCTACCGTGTCATCCATTGTCAGAACCTGAATGATTTCAGCCCCCAACTCGCCATTGACCCCCAGCGATGGCCGCTGTGGCCGCTGGTGACGTTAGAGGGCGGTGGTCTGGGTGCAGCCCAGGTTCCCCACCTCCGATTCCAGGACACGCCTGCACTGGCCCCGGGGAGTCATTGCACAGGGCCAGGATGGCAAGGTGAGCTGCTCAGCCTCCTTCCTATGGGCCAACCCTGAGCCCAAGAGGGGACTGGCCAGGGCATGACTTCCTCCCAGGGACTCCTCAGCGGGAGGGGTGGGGGAAGGGCAGGGGGCACGTTCAGCTTTGCCTGCACCCCTGCCGTCTTCTGTGCCCTCTGGCTCTTCTCTCCTGAAGGCGGGACCTCATGCCTGCCTCCTATGAGGGCAGATAGACCCAACAGGGGGGCTTGCAGAGTCCGGAGTGGGGGCCTCAGCCCAGAAACGGCCCTGGGGCACCCTGCCCCGGCCTTGCTCCTGAAGATCTGACCTTGATGATCCATCCCATACTCTGGCTTATTAAGTTTGGGGGTTCCCTGCTTTATGTCTTGTCCACCTTTCTCACCAGAACCCACACTCTGCCCCTCCCAGGGTTGCTGGTGGGGTTGACACCTGGTTGGGAGTCCAGGGATGGGCCTCAGCTCTCTGTAGTGAGCCCTGTTAGGGGTTGAATTATGTCCCCCCCCCCAAAAAAAAAAGATACGCTCAAGCCCTGACCCCGAGTATCTGTGAGTGTGACCTTGTCTGGAAATAAGATCTTTGAAGATGTAACCACATAAGAAGAGGTCAAGGGGGATAGGATGATTGGTGCCCTGAGCAGAAGAGGAGGAGCTGGGGGACAGAGGTGGTGGGGATTCTGGGACGTGTCTCCACCCCAGGGATGGCTGCCAATGCCTGAAGCTGAGAGAATGGCCTTGGACCAGACCCTCCTGAAGGAGCCAGCCCTGCGCACAACCCTGATCTCAGACCTCGAGCCCTGGGTCTCCCCCCAGAGTGAAGCCCCCCACACGGCACTGGCCACTAACTTCTTCCATACATTTCTCACTCCTCTGCATCATTAACAGCACGATTGCCCCTCCCCCACCTCATCCCACCATGGGAGTGGCCCCCATGCCTCCTGCACTCAGGGCGAGGCTGGAGACCAGTGCATACCCTGCCTTGGGAGAACTCAGTACTCTGGGTTCATCTGGTGGTTTCGGTCCTAAAACAATGTAGACTTCCTACAATTTCCACTTCCTGGTTGGGTCTGTCTCTCTGTAGGGTTTTAGGGATCGTTTTAGGTGCACGTTCCTGAGAAGTCAGGGACTTCATAGGCTGTGCTTCAACTCCTCACATCTGAGGAGCATGCCCTATCAGTCACTCTGGTCCATGGATCCCGACCCTGTTTGCCCCTTGGAGGTCCGCTCCAGCTCTGGCTCCTGGAGGGAGTGGACAAGGTATGGACAGCAGGTCAGGGATACTTCAAGTAGGGTCTTGAGAGAAGGTGTTTTCAGAGGTGGGGGAGGATGGATGGGCGTTTCAGGAGATCGGATTGGTCCCAAGAAAATGGGCCTGATTTCAAATTTTAAAAAACTCAGAGGAACAGATGTCTAAAAGTGGGCTCTAGGGGGTGGGGTCGTCTGAGACCAGGTCAGGACATCTGTAAGGTCAATACACCTTCCCCAGCGATGCTAAGATTTCATCTGCCCTCCCTTCTCACAGTCAGATACTTGCCGCCACGTTGCCAAAGCAATGGTGGGTGAAGTTGGCTGGCATGCTTAAAGCCAGAGCACCAGCCTGTGGCAATGGGCTCACACTGTTTCTTCACCGAACACGCGCAGAAGTAAAGCGTCCACATGCCAGTTGCGAGTGTCTTTCAGAAGCAGCTGTCCTTGTGCAGTCATTTTGGTTGCGAGCTGAACCAGCTCCTCTACTTACAAAACACAAGTTTCCCTTTAAAGAAATAAGGGATAGTTGGGTCGTGAGTACTCATCGTCAGGGATAACACTCAAGGTTTCAAAATGAGAGAGTTTTGGGGAGCCTATATTTCCATTTGGTTTGAACTTGCCTTTCCCTGTAATGAATGACATCAGGCATCTTCTTGTGTGCTTATCTGACACTTATAATAGGTTTTCTTCATGTGATGGAGTCTTTGCCCGTTTTTAAAAAAGATTTTATTTATTTATTCATGAGAGACACAGAGAGAGAGGCAGAGACACAGGCAGAGGGAGAAGCAGGCTCCCTGCGGGGGCCCAATAAGGGACTCGATCCCAGGACCCCGGGATCACACCCTGAGCCAAAGGCAGACACTCAACCACTGAGCCCCCCAGGTGCCTCTTTTGGCCATTTTGGGGAGTCATATTGTTTATTTTCTTCTTATGGAATTGTTGAAGTTCTTTACATATTCTGGACACAAGTCCTTTATGAGACAGATGTTTTGCAAATATTTTCCACCAGTCTCTGTAGCTTGACTTTTAATTTTCCTAACAATGGCTTTCAAAGGACAGAAGCTTTAAATTTTTATGAAATCCCATTCATCAATTCCTGTTTCTTTTATTGTTTTTGCTTTTTGTGTCCTAAGTAATCATTGCCTATCTCAAAGTCACAAAGACATTTTTTATTTTTATTTATTTATTTATTTATTTTTTACAAGGACTTTTTTAAAAACTATGCTCTCGTCTACAAGTTGTAAAGGGTTAGATTTTCACTTTAGTTCTCTGATCCATTTTGAGTTAATTTTTGTGTATGGTGTGAGTTAGTGGTTGAGGTAGGTTTGTCTATCATCTATCTATCTATCATCTATCTATCATCTATCCATCTATTATCTATCACTCTATCTATCATCTATCATCTATCTATCTGTCTATCTATCCATCTATCTATCATCTATTTCTGCATAAGGATGCCCAATATTTCCAGCATTATTTCTGGAAAAGGACATTCTTCCTCTATTGAATTTTCTTTGACTCTTTCATTGGAAATTGATGAACTATACATGTGAATGCTTATTTCTGAATTTCCTATTCTTGTGTCCCTTTGGTCTCCATGTCTCTCCTTGTGTTGATACCCACTGTCTTGATTACTATAATTTCACAGTTTTGAAATCAGTGTGTGTCCTCCATCACCGTTTTTCTCCTTTTCTTACAAATTTAATTTGTACATTGGCTATTTTAGCTCTTTCCATTTAAATTTTATAATCAACTTGTTAATTTCTCACCAAAATGTCTCCTGATATTTTGATTGAATTTGTGATGAATTTGAGGAAAATCAATGTCTTAATGCTATAGAGTCTTGGATTCATGAACATGGTATAGCTCTCCATTTTGGGGGGATTCTTTTTACATTTTTCTCAGCAAATGTTTTGTCTGTTTCAGGGTACTCTGTCAGAAATATTGTTAAATTCATTTATGAGCATTTGGGAGGCGGGAAGAATGTTTTGCTGCTTTTTGAGATTTTTCTATATTGACAATAATGCATCTGCTAATAAAGAGTTATAGGTATTCCTTTCCAATCTACATGCCTTTTATTTCTGCCTCTTGCCTTTTGCACTGATAGAATTTCCAGAACAATATTGACAAAGGAATTGGTGAAAGGAGACATCTTTAGGGACACCTGGGTGGCTTAGTGGTTGAGCCTCTGCCTTCGGCTCAGGGCATGATCCTGGGGTCCAGGATCAAGTCCCACATCAGGCTCCCTGTGAGGAGCCTTCTTCTCCCTCTTCCTGTGTCTCTGCCTCTGTGTGTGTGTCTCTCACGAATAAATAAATAAAATCCTTAAAAAAAAAAAGAAAAAAGAAGACATCTTTGCTTATTCTCAGTTTTGGAGGAAAAGCATTTAGTCTTTTGTCACTGGCATTTTTTTAGCTGTTTTTTTTTTTAACAGATATCTCCTATTGGGTTGTGGAAGTTTCTTCTGTTCCCAGATTATGAAAACACTTTAGAGTGTTTTAAATTATCATATATATGGATACTGAATATTTCCAAGTTCCGCCCTACTATTTACTGAGGTGATTATACAATTTTTATTTTTCAGTTCGTTGTTATCAGGTATTACATTGGTTAGGCTTTGAATCAATCTTGAATTCATGGGGCCATCCTCCTTTGATCATACCATACTGTCCTTTTAATGGATTTTTGGATTCAGTTTGCTAATATTTTGTTAAAGATTTTTGCACCTATGTGTATGAGGGACTTTGGTCTATAGTTTCCTCTTCTTACAATTTCTTTAAATGGCTTAGGTCCTGGGGTAACCACGATCTCATAAAGCTTTCTCTCCTATCTTCTGGAAGAGAGTGTGGGCTCATGTTTTCTGATTCTAATGTTCAGGTCGTTTATATTCTCACTGATTTTCCACGTACATGTTCTATTGATTACTGGGAGTGTGATGAGGATTTGTCTATTTTTCCTTATAGTTCTATCAATTTTTGTTTTATTTATTTTGAAGTTCTGTTAAGTGCATGCACATTAAAGATTTTTTAATTATGTAATGTCTCTCTTTATCATTGGTAATATATCTTGTTCTAAAGTCCATTTGGCTTGGTATTAATATAACTGGCCCAGACTTCTTTTGATTAGTTTTCATTATAATTCCCATTCTTTCCCTTTTATTTTTATTTATTCATTAAGATTTTATTTATTTATTTATTCATGAGAGACACAGAGAGGCAGAGACACAGGCAGAGGGAGAAGCAGGCTTCTTGCGGGGAGCCTGATGCAGGACTTGATCCCAGGACCCTGGAATTATGACCTGACACTCAATCAATGAGCCACCCAGGTGCCCCCATTCTTTCCCTTTTAATCTATTTATGATTTTATATTTCAAGTGCATTTTTTGTAGGTAAAGTTAGTTCTTCCTTTTTGTTACTCATATCTGACATCTTTTTAAACTGAGTTTCTTAGACTCTATTTAATTCACTTATTGATCTAGTTGTATTCAATATACATATTTAAATATGATTTTCTCTCTTTTTTTTTTACTTCTTTTACTTTTTCAAAACACCTGATTCTATCCTAAAAACATCTATATTTGAAATTCCATCTCAGCCTGAAAACAAACGTGGGAGTTGTGGGATGAGGGTCAGGAACCAAGCATGAAAGATGAAGGAGGATGTGGAGGTCTGCGTCTCCCAGGTGGCATTTCACTTGCTAAGCAGCTCTACACAGGCCCATCTCCATATAATTGGCTTGACTCTGATGCACCCCTGATAAATCAATAACCTTTTGTGAAGAATCTGTAGCACTTGTACTTCTCTGTTGCTCTGAGCTAATGGATAAAAGAAGAGGATCCACTTCTCCTCACCACCCGATGGCCTTGGTACCATCAGAAATAATCCAGAGAATGCTGGATGCTGGTTGAAGCAGCTGTGCTCAGAGGGTGCTGAGCTCTCCTCCCAAATACTGCGTCAGGCTCAGGGGGAAATAGAGTCGAGGAAAATTGTATTCTTACTAATCTTGCTGGTTGTTTGCTATTTGTTATACTTGTTTTATCTGGTTTTTTTTTTTTTTTTTTGCCTTGTTCTCTTTTTTCTGCTTTCTTTTGGATTCATTGGATATTTTTCATAATTCATTTTTATCTCTGCTATTGGTTTATTTGTTCTCTCTCTCTCTCTCTCTCTCTTTTTACTTTTTAGTGATTGCTCTGAGGTTTACAATATCCGGCTTTAGCTTACCCCAGGCTTCCCTTATATTATATTACCTTATATGTAGTGTAAGAGCCTTACAACAGCATATTTCCATGTCCTCACTCCCATTGTTAATGCTATGGTTGACATATACATTACTTCTACATATGCTCTAGACCCCAGATACATTATGGCTTTTTTTTCCTTTTTGCTTCAGACAGTCAATTATATTTCAAAGCAATTTAAAAGTCAGTTTTGAAGTGTCTTATATATTCATCCACATTTTTACACTTTTTGGTGTATATTCATTTCTTTGTGTAGATCTAAATTTCCATCTGGTAAATGTCTGAAGAATTTCCTTTAACATTTCCTATACTGCAAGTTTGCTAGCAATGCATTCTTTGAGCTTTTGGTTTTCTGGAAAATCTCTATTTTAGTTTCATTTCTGTAAAAAAATTTTTACTTATTTATTTGAGAGAGAGACAGAGATGGAGATCACAAGAAAGAGCATGAGCAGGGAGGAGAGGGAGAAGCAGGTTCTGTGTTGAGCAGGGAGGTTGATGAGGGACTTGATCCCAGGACCCCAGGATTGTGATCTAAGCCAAAGGCAGATGCTCAAATAGTGACCCACCCAGGTGCCCCGAAGTCTGCTGAATTCTTATATTTATTTTCCTCTGTATAATATTTCTTTTTTTCTATATTCACTATTATATTTTTATCTTTATTTTCAGCAGTTCAGTCTCAGACTTCTCTGTCCCTAGGTGTGTGTTGTAATTTATTCTGCTTGATGTTCTTTGAACTGCTTGGATCTATGGTTTACTGTGTTTTATTAATTTTGTGAAGTTATCCATTATCCCTTCAAGTACTTGTTCCACATTCTTTCTCCTTCTTTCTCTTCTTGGACTCCAATTAAAGATATCATCTTGCAGCCCTTGGATGCTCTCCTCTGTTTTCTGCTTTGTGTTTTAGTTTGGGCAGTTTTCTGTTGACTTACATTCAAGTCCCACCAATCCAAATGCCCTCGGCCGCATTTATGCCACTAAAAGCCCATTGAAGAAATTCTTCATCTCTGACATCCAACTTTTAGATTTATAACATTTTAATTTCCTACTTTTAAAATAGTTTCTTTTCTCTGCTGAAATTCTCCATTGGTTTATATATCGTCTCCATCTTTCCCCACAGATGCTTTATGACTGTGGTGACGAGTCCCAGACTGATGTATCTAAGTCAGCATCATCTTAGAGTCTGGTTCAACTGATTGTTGTATCTCTTAAGGTGGATCATCGACTCTTTCTTTTGTGTGTGTGTTTCACAGTTTTTATTTGTGTTGCAAGCAGTGATTTTACTCCTGGAAGCAGCCACACTTCCTTCTCTGTCAGAATCTTGGGTTGGGGGATGAGTGTACATCAGGAGGCATTCGGCTGGGCTAGGGCTTGTGCTATCTGTCCTCTCCAAAGACAGGCCCTCAGAGGTGTGGCCTGCTGCTGTCTTGTGCTCAGTGCTAGGCCTAGGGTGCCAGGGAGGCACTTCCAGTCTTCCTGCTTCACCCTCAGCTTCCAGCAGGTCCTGCACACCTGCACCCAGGAGGCATTGCCCCTGGGCCCCCACCCTGACTCCAGCACTTGGCGCTGCTATACTCTGCAAGGCTCATGATGGCACATGAGCTTTTCTTACTTGGTGTCCATCTCCAGTCTCAGGCAGACCTTCTGCACTCTGGTCTCAGAGGTGTGGACTTTATCAACAGCTCCGCTTCTCCCCTCCTGGGCAACCAAACTCTGCCTTGTGCCTATGGCTGGCACAGGCCTCCCCCCCTCCCCCAGCAGACTTAGTGTCCAAAACAAGGTCCTAGGCCTGAGAGTGTTTCCTGCCTCTGCCCCAAGGGGCATCTACCCACCCCTCATGACCAGGTAGCTTGGTTTCTACTTCTCCCCCAGCAGTGGAGTGTTTCTGCTCAAGCCTGGGGAGCAGGAGTCTTTTCCTTCACTTCTCCCAATAGCATTGGGCTTTTGCTTTAGGAAAGAAAGTCCATGGGAGTAGGAGGGGTTTATGCCTCTGACCCTGCTGCGGCTGAGCATCACTTGCATGCCTGCATCACTGGTCAGGGCTTCCTCATGCTCCCTGCCCTGCTTCCTGCTTTTCCTGGGAGCCCACTGCAGGAATCTGCAGAAAAGATATCCCTGAGGCTCTGAATTCTACACTGTCACACCAGCCCATGCCCAACCTTTAAGAATTCATTCCAAGTCTAGCTCCTTTGCTCTCTCCTACTTTATGGCAGCCAAACCTGCTCCTCATGTTTTCCAAAGGTGACACCTTTCTTGTGATGAAGGGCTCACTACTGCTTGGGATTCAGTCCATGTGGCTGCCTCATGAGCTCGGCTCTCCAAAGGGCTCCAAAAGAGTTATGATTTGGTAGATTATCAGGCTTTTTCCCATAAGGGCAATGGGAGGGACATTCCTGGGTGGGAGGGATTTCTACATTCAAAGTAGAAGCAGGGCTTCCCAAGCACATTAAGTCTGAAGTGATCTGGAGACGGTCAAGTGAGCACGTGCAGGAGGCAGTTGACCATATGGGTCTGGAAAGGAAAAACAAGAATGGAATTTGGTCCAGTTTATCAACTGCTGTATAACAAACCACCCCAAAACACAGCAGCCCCAAACCCTGCTTATTTAGCTCAAGAATCTGCAGTGTAGATAGAGAGTGGTGAGGATGCTTGTCTATGCTCCATGTTGGTCAACTGAGGCTGGAGGAGCCATTTCAATATGATGTATTCACACATCTGGCTGGCACAGGGACACTGCTGTCAGCTGGACCTCAGGCAGGCCTGGGAATGGGGGGTCTCCTTGCAGGATGCATGAACTTCCTCACAGCATGGCACAGGGCCCGAGAGCAAGACCCCAGGAGAATCATGTGGACATGTTTATGACCTACTCTTGGAATTCGCTTGGCAACACATCCCACCAGGCATAAGGGGATGGAACATGGACCCCACCGCTGAATGGGGAGACTATCACAATCAGATTAGCAGGAGAGCATGTAGGACGGGATATATTGACAGACTATTTTTAAAAAATACAATCTGCTCTAGATTCTAGGATTTAGATGCAGGCTGGTGAGGACAGGATGTGTCTGGACTGGGATCTTCCTTGGGGGACACACCATAGAGTGGATTCCAAGGCCATTAGTTTTCTGCTTGCTTGAAGAGTATGTTGAACCCCAAAAGATTGTAATAAATATGAGAGGGTGGTAAAGGGTCCCTCGGTGGCTCAGTGGTTGAGCATCTGCCTTCAGCTCAGGGCGTGACCCCAGAGTCCTGGGATCGAGTCCCACATCCGGATCCCCGCAGAGAACCTGCTTCTCCCGCTGCCTGCCTCTGCCTCTCTCTTGTGTCTCTCATGAATAAATAAATAAAATCTTATAAAAAAAAAAAAGAAAGAAGGTGGTAGAGCACAAGGGTTTGAATCCCAGCTCCACTGCTTATCACTGGAGTGGCTTTGGACAAAGGAAACAACCTCTGCGCACAATCTTACTTTCTCCAACCGTAAACCGGGGATGATAAATAGTTTCTACTTCCTAGAATCGCCACAGCATCAGATGAGATCACTCATGTTAAAGATCGTAGCATAGTGCCTGGCATTTAGAAAAGAGATATTAATCACAGATAACAATATATAATAACACAGAGGAATCCTGATTCAAATGTCTGCTGTGAACTCACATTGGCCGGCGCACATACGAGCCTCCAAACCAAGTTTCACAATTCAGAGTTTGGAATAAAAATACCAGAGTACCTATTTCTTGGCTAATAATAACAGAACATTTGGGGAGCATTTTCTGCTTCAGCCTTGAAGCTCATTCCCTCATGAATTGTTAAAACAACCCAGATGAGAAAGTGGATGCTGGGGGAGGAAATGCGCCCACGGAGCCACAGCCAGGCAGGGGCAGGAAGGGGCGGGAGGGCAAGGACGGGTCAGGCAGATGGTCTGACTCTGAGTAGCAAACGTCTCCCCCAGAAGAACGAAGACCAGACACACCCCCCGTGTTTTTCCCTGGAGATTTCCACTCGTCATTAATTATCTATTGTAATGCTTCAGGTTTACAGCCTCGGCTGAGAAATGCAGGATTATTCCAAGTTATCACTTTTATTAATGATGATCAAAAGTATCCAGCGATGTTTAATGAGGTTCTTCAGAGAGACAATTACCAAGGCATTGAAGACTGGGAATAATTCATTACATACTAATGATAAAACTGGAATCGGCTTTAATGAAAAGTTTATAACTTCCAGCCTGAAAGGGCTGGACTCTGCACCTTTTCTCTTCTTGCTGTGAGCCTCTTTTTGGGAGCAGGAGAGACAGACTGGTCTCACTTTCTGGGCTGGGGAACAGTGGGCAGAAAAGTAACAGGGGGGAACCTGTGATCTTTGGAAGGCCTTGCTTGGGGTCTTTGACACTGGGAGACAGTCCCTTCGTACCCCTATGGCACGTGGAATCCTGGTCACTCACCTCCTACTGTGTCGAGTGTGCAGGGAGCAGTTTGGAGCAGCGTCCAAAGCAAGGGGCTCCCAGTCAGGAGACTGGGGTGGGACCTGCCTCTGCTAGGAAGGCCTTGGGGTTCCCAATGTCTTACTGGCACCCCAAGTTGGTTGTGCCAACCAGCAGGTGCCCAAGCATTCCCTGTGAACAGGGATGTGTTTCACCCCAAGGTCATCGCAGCACAGGGGCCTTACATGGGGTGGGGAGGGATAGGTAATGGTGAAAACACTGATTCTCCGCCTGCCCCACCACTCAGCGCACTCGGCCTCTGTTGCTATCATGGGACTGAGTGTCTGGCCGGTGCCAGCCGCAGGCCTGCAGGACAGATGGGGCCAGAGAGGTTTCCTGGAGCAGCTGTGGGATCCTGGAGCACAGAGCTAACCGCTTTCCTGGGTACACGGGTTTGCGGTTTGTCCTGTGAGCGTGCTGGCCAGAGGAAGAGGAAGAGGGACTCCTGCAAGGGCCACTGGGACACCCCTACCCCAATCGCCATGCCACCATGCACACCGGGGACCACAGGCTGGCTCGTCCACGAACTCATTGTGTGATTACCAGCAGGGCGCTCGTCTTCCATGACCTATCTTCTCGCCATCCCAGAAAGAGCACACGGTGGGTCGCCACCACCAAGGGCCGGTGACCCTGGACCTGGAGGGTCAGCCTGCACTTTGTTCTGATCCCCCTCCTCGTGCTCGGCAGCCACGTGCATGACCACCACACTGTTGCCATGGCAACACTGATGGGCCCTGGATTCAACCTGCACCAGCATGGTCCTTCCTGTCATATCTGCTGCCCCTGTCGCATGGCCGGCTCGGGGTCGGGCATGGAGGAGGCTGTCCTCTCAGTCCCCTTTTTCTAGGAAGTCACAAGAAGTTCCATCATTGGTCTGACTGCTCCTCAATAAAAGCAGAATGTGTCAGTGGAGTTATGAAGCCTCACCTGCCATCTGTGGTCTGGGGACCCCTGGCCCCACTGAAGGTGCCGCAGTGGGTGCCCCAACCCAGGAAGGACAGCCAGCCCCAAAACCTCTCCTCTGAGGCGACCATTAGTCTGACGCCTCTTTAAAAGGGCATTTTGCACGTGTTCCTACACAATCCCACCAACTCGTTCAGATTAAAAAAACCTGATGATAAAATATTTCATACATTCGGAAAATAACATGATGCCTGTGAAGCCAATTCCCAGATTGGACAGAATGTCACCATTTTATCAATATTGGCTTTTTCTCTCATCCTCAATGCCATGAGTCTAGACGTGGATTTACTTTTTTTTTTAAGTTTTTTTTTTTTTTTTTTTTTTTTTGCATTCAGGATTCTTCAATCTGAAGATTGAGGTAGTTCAATTAGGGAGCATTCTCACCCATCCTGTCTTCTGGGGGTGTTTGTTTCCCTTCTGACCTCGGTCGTGACCTGTAGCACGCACAAAGAAGCCCACACGGCTGGAAAGCACGGTCTGTAACTCAGGGCCCTGGAGGCGGCCCTCAATCCCTGTCCCTCCAGAATCCTTCACCACCTCACCGTTTGCGGCCATTCTTCTCCAGGTTTTCCGCACGGGTTTACCCCAAGGATGCGCGTGTAAATACCAGGGTCAGCTCCGTCTGTTTTGCAAGTGTGTCGTTCCGTGCGTGTTCTCCTGAATGATCCCATGTTCTGTAATCCGCCGCTCTGCGACATGCTTCAATAGCATTCGATTTGCGGCAGAAAGCAGGACACGCGGCTGGGGAAGAGTGTTCCTGCTGGAAAAGCGAACACCCTCACCATCCATCGTAAGCGTTTTTAAGTCAAAACACGGCAATAGCGGTTCACAAAGGCAGAGCAGCGTCAGGGGGTGCCGCCACCCCCCAGCCTTCCAGGTGTCAAAGCTTCTAGTGGGTGGAAACAAGCTGACCCCAAAATAACGGGGCTGCTCATCAAATTGAAGAGACACAGGAAACCCCAATGAGCCACGCGGTGTGTTTGCGTCTGTGTCTGTGGCGTTTGCACCTATGTCTGCAGCGTTTGCACAACGGCCAGCACCCTGCCCACGGTGGGGAAGGGGGTGTCTGTGGGAACGGTCATTGTGTAGGTTGCAGAGGAAAGTAGATCACGTACAACCCCAGAAATCCCGGAGAGTCGAAAAGATAAAGAAAAACAACTCCCTGGCTATGATTTGCTAACATCGCAGAGTAATGATGATAAAATAGATCCGCAACAAGACCCATCAGTCGAAAAACAGGCAAACATCCCCCACCACCCCTCACCACTGCCCCTAATTCTGTGTCGTGTCAAGAAACTCCAAGCAAGACAGCAGAGGGATCGATGAAGATACCGCGAGTCTGTCCCCATGGGCTTCAAGCTCGAAGTCAGGTTCTGAAATACCAACATCATTCCTTGTTTTTTTTTTTTTTTTTGAGAAATGAAAATTAATGAATTAAGGCCTCAGCTCCAAACGGCCAGGGGCGGGTAGAGGAAAAAAAAAAAAAAAGACATGTGAGAGGAACAAAATAAGCTTAAGAAAAGCAGAAGAAGGAGCTGCCGGAGATAAGAATAAAAAGTGATGCATTACCAACCGAGGAACCAATAAATACACAGACGAGCCGGCGCTTGGGGGGAGATGTGATAAAATAAGTAAACTGCTCGCTCATCTAATTAAGCAAATAAAAAAGAGCAAAAAAGGCAAATATGTTAAAAGAGAAATGAGAGAGTAAGAGGAATCTCCAAAGAGAACACGAGACGATGGAAAGAATCGCAGAGACAGAGGAAATTAAAAACGGATGATTCCCGGGGGCCTGGCTCCCCTGGCGCCGCACCTGCTTTGGCGCCGGCACATCACGGCCACACCCCCATCTGGGCCTCATGGAGATGCTCTGTCCCAGAGGACACGCGTGGATGTTGGCTGTGCACCTGCCACCCTGTGGCCGTGGTCAGGGGTGCTCACCCGCCTGCCCGTCCATGGCGCAAGCACCTTCTCTCCTTTAAATGAACCGATAGCCATGGGGTGATGTGCGGGGGGCGGGGCGCTGGCATGAATTTCCTGTTGCCCTGTGTCATGTCGCCCTGTGGCGCCGTCATCCTCTGTGTCCGTCCCTGCGGGGCTGGCTGCAGAATGCGGACTTCAGCCCCAGTTTTGAGAGATGTGGCTCGAGGAAGCCGAGTTCAGCTCCCACCCAGGCATGGGCCTTAAACCCGTGCATCCTGCCACTCCTCCCTGCTGCGCGGGGAGGGGGCGCTGCTCCGGAAACTCTGGACCCGTGAGTTCTGGGACAGCTGCCAGGACACCTGCGTCACCATCAACCCATCCTCTGGAGCTTGGGCTCCTGCAAGCAGAGGGGAGGGAAGCAGGGCTGGTGGGCGTGGTGGGCGGCAGGTGCGGTGAGATCTGTGACCCACTAAGCGCCGTTGGCCGTGGGCTCTGCAGCCTGCAGACCAGTGTCGGGGTGGCCGCCTGTGCTGGCGAGTCAGAGTTAGTCCCGTTGGCCTCTTACGTCTCCGCTGACACCTGTACACACGCAGGTGTTCACTTACCCCCTGGGTGCTTGTTTTAGTTGTGTTGATGCTGCAGCAAGATTCGGATATCTCACCATGCACGCCTCACGTGGCTCGTCACTTGGAACTAATGACAAATGTCCGGCGTTTGCAAAATGGTTTCATTTTAAAAAACTAATAAAAACTGGAGGCATCTGGGTGGCTCAGTGGTTGAGCATCTGTCTTTGGCTCAGGGCGGAATCCCGGGGTCCTGGGATCGAATCCCACATCGGGCTCCCCGCAGGGAACCTGCTTCTCCCTCTGCCTGTGTCTCTGCCTCGTTCTCTGAGTCTCTCATGAATAAATAAATAAAATCTTTAAAAAAGCCAATAAGAACTGGAGAGAATTTGAGGTTATTTTGGTAAGATATGCTTTCATGCACTGCTCTGGCGGTGAGATGGGAACCAAACCTACCAAATGCCTAGAAGGTACCCAGAAATCAATCTAATGAAAGACTTGTAAGAAGACAACCTGCAGTGCCGGAGGTCCTTAAACTGCCACATGCAGCAGGGTGACCTGGGAAGTGTATTCAGACACGAATGGGCCTGGGGCCCCAAGTGTCTGACACCGCTGGCAGGAGATGAAGTTGGCAACCTGCGTGAGCCTGATGCTCTCGGCCCTTGGTCCATGCTCTGGGGACCTCTGCCTGCCACTTGCCCTGGGAGCCCGCAAGGCCCGTCCCCCCGCCCTCCACCCATCCCCAGGCCAGGCTGTCTGGGAGGCCCTGGGTCACGGTTTTGCCTGCACCAACACCTTCAGCTGGGTGCCTGGCTGCGTGGCCACAGCTGAGCATATGTCCATCTCTTGGAAACTTCTCCTCCCATATCATGTTTGTTGTTGTTGTTATTGTTTTTCTTCTGAGGGAGAGCTCCCCACCAACTGAGTCAGTCAGACAAGAACCCGGGGTGCAGCTTGGATAGCTCCTTGGATCCTTCCAGGGGGATTGTTGGGCAGGTGGCAGGAGGCCCAGCCATCTCCAGGCTTTGCCTCTTGTCCCTGTGCTGAAGATGAGGTTGAGGACAGACAACAGAAACCATACAGAAGTCGAGATATGTCATCCACTGTATTACCAATGAAGGTGGATCAATGAGCTCATGACAGACTGAGCCCCACACACGGTGCGGGCATTTGAATTTGATCAGCCACCCGGTGAGGGCTGAGGGCGGGAGCATCTCCCCGGGGGCAGTCCCATCCCCAAGCCTCCTGCGAGGAAGAAGCAGCTGCCGGGAGCGCATGGGAGGAGCGGGGTCCGTCGCTGGTCACTGGCAATGCTTGGCCGGGGGTCTTCACCGTCGTGTCTCTGATTTGATGAGGGTTTTCCCATTCTCGGAGGAAAGGGCTGCAGAGAAGGATGGGAATGTTCCTCCAGCCCCATCCCATACTGGGAAGCCTCCTGTGCTCCCTGGAAAACACAAGAGGATGGTGAGCACTCCCTCCCCAGAAGCCACTAGAACGAACCGCTGACCTGTGCTGAGCCCCGGTTTCCCCGTCTATGGGTGTGAACCTTTAGAACAAAGGCTGCGAAGGTCTCCCAGGCTTTCAGCTTTGATTGACTCCCGTGCTGGAGGAAGGCTGCGCTAGCAGAGGTTTTCCAGAGGAGCGGGCGGGCGATTTGTCATTTAATTACTCCACGAGAAGTTGGCGGCCCCGCCCTCCCCGGGGGCCCAGAGAATATTCCAGCAAACCTCCAGGAGGCTTGCATCCTGTACGGTGGAAAAATGACAGGCGTCAACACAGCGCAGGACTGCGTGTCACGCTTCCCTCATTCTTTCTTTGCCCGGGGCCGGGTCAGGCATCTGGGCCCCTCACTGGGGTCAGGGGGCCGCAGTCCGCGTGCAGCTGGCTGCCAGCAAGGTCACCCGCCAGCCAGGACAGAGCCGATAGTCAGCAAAGAACGCAGGCGGTCAGGTCACAGGGGAGAACCAGAGGGTCAACACCAGAAGGACAGCGCAGCAGGGAGGGCTTCCTGGGGAAGGCAACGTGTTAACTAGTGGCTGGCGGTGGAAGGCACCCGGGCCTGCGGGGTCCGCCAAGAGGGTTTTCCAGGGAGACGGAGGCTTGAGGACCAGAAGTCACCTGCTTGACTCAAACAGATGGTGTGGAGGGAAGAGTCGAGGCAGATCCAAGACAGGACATCGTCATCATTTCAGAAAGTTCTCCCCTCCACACTGCCTCCAGCCTGAGCCTGATCCACATGGGCGAGTCTGCCCGAACTGGGACCTCACGTCAACGGAGGCGCATGTGCACTGTGGTGTCTGGCTCCTTGGCCTGGGAGGAAAAGTCTAGCTTGTTGCAGAATGTGCCAGCAGGTGCATAAAGCTACTGCTTTGGGCTGCCCTGAGGAAGCGTCGAGCACTGTGCCCTCCTCGGGGTCGCAGCCTCTTTCCTCAGGGATGACCCCCGGGGACTGAGAGAGTGGGTCCAATGGTCAGTTCTGCTCGGGAGATGTCTGTGCGCTTCTCGGGCACCTGAACACACACTTCCTACCTTCTCTGGGCTTCCCCCAGGCATCAGCAAGAAAATGGAAAAATCTGGGAAAATGTCAGAACATCTCTAAAATCAGGTTTCCTTGCACGGTGCAGCCTAGCTGTGAGGCTCAGCCCTGAATCCCCACCTGTGCCCAGAACATGCCACCTGAACACCCCAGGGGGTTGGTGTGCAGCCTGAGCTCCTGCTCTCGGAGGAGACCGGGCAGGTGTGCAAGGCTCCCGTGGGCCAGTGCATGCCAGGTGGCCAGTGGGCGCCGAGTGGACCCCTTGGTGGCAACTCCGAGTCCCTGGAGAACCAGCCTGTCCCACCAGCCTCAGTCCCTGTAGATCTGGTCTTGTCTGGTCTGACTCTACACGCCTGCCAGGCTCTTACCAGGCTCTCGGGCTGAGGTCCCTTGGGGTCATTGCCAGCCCGCCCCGGGTGGGTTGTATGGAAGAAGAAGGGATTTGGAGCCGGGAAAGGTGCAGCGTGGTGGCACGGGGACTTCCTGGCAGGGCTCGTCCCTTCCCTGTGCTGTCCCGCTTAGGCTGTTTCTCTGCTGCTGTCACCAGCGTCACTGACATGAGCTTCTAACCTGTGCGAAGACGTTACCCCAGGCCCTGCCTCTAATCACAGCTCATCCCCTGCACATCGGGGCTTCTGTCCCCACCTAAGAGCTGGCTGGGCCGTCCAGGGGGTCGTGTGCACATGCCCGGCAAGCGGGCCCCACGGAGGGAGGATCTAAATGCACGGCTGGTGGCCGCTGGCACCCTCGGCCGCAGCCTGTCCCTGAAGGCCGATGCTGGTGTCACTTTGATCTCCTAACTCCCATCCCGAAGGAGGTTCCAGAAATCTGGGCTCCCCACAGCCCCAGCACAAGTGGAGGCGGGTGGTTGGCCCTGGGGTCCTGGGGCTGGTGTCCCTCTGTGTCCTCCCAGGAACAATGAAAGCTTTGTACTTGTGACCCGGAGCGTAGACGGATTCGTGAATGGGCAGCCCCATGGACATCCCAGTGCCCGGTGCAGGCCGAGGGATGGACAGCTGAGCCCCTGTATCCCACGTGGAGCATGTCTCCGGGTGGGCCGTCTGGGCAGGGTCTGCTGAGTCTCCCTCGGGGTCCCACCCCTCCCCAACCCACCAGGAGAGTGAGGGTCAAGGGTCAGGTGGAAAGTGGGCGCCTCCCTCCTCGGATGGTGAGGTCCTGTCTCCTCCGTCTCAGGCCAGAGCCCCCGTGCTCAGCTGTGTTCTCGGCCCCCACTCAGTCTGCATTGTCCATGCTGCCGTGTGCATGACTGGTGAGCTGCCCGCCTTTGGAAGCCGCATGCAGAGGTCAGGGCAGCACAGGTGATAGGAGCACGAGAGAGCCAGTTCCCTCTGGGGCAAGCACACACCCAGTCGGAGGGTCCTGACCACCAGCCACCTGGCAGCTGCACAGTCGGCATCCGCACCAGGACTCCCACGTGCTGAGTCTCGCCTGCCCGGCCTGTGATTCCCACAGACCAGGCTCGTGGGACTTCTGGTGCCTGCCTCCAAAGGAAATTTCATGTTATCCTTTACGTGAAGGTTTGTCTTGCGTTAGAGTCAGGAAATTGCACCCCTTGCTGAGCAGCCTCTGCGCAGATGGGAAGCCAGGGGCCGCCGTGCCCAGAGTGGTGCTGACCCAGCAGGTCACCACAGTCCCATGGACACAGGCAGCTGCCACACGTACATCGGCCCAGAAGAGGCATAATCCTCAGACTCTGGCTTCTCTGCCTCTAGGGAGGGGGTCCCTGGAGCCCCTGCCTCAGTGAGGGCAGCCAGGAGTGCTGGGCCCCTTGTTGACTCAGGGCCCGGGTGGCCCTTCCCAGTGCACAGGGTGCTCGCCTGCAGGGCGGCTCTTCAGGAGGGTGCGTGGTCCCTGGCCACTGACCTTGCCGGACCAGCTATGGCCTTCCCTGGGCACCGGCTGGACAACGGTGTGCTGCGGCAGGCATTTGTATCTGACCACTTCAGGCATCCTTTCAACCTCAGGACTCATCACCACAGGTGGCATATGAGGAGTACATGATGGAGGAAGTAACAAGTGCATAGGTGAGGCAGGCTGGTGGGGACGGAGGACAGGTGCCTCACAGGGCTGTCCCGCCTGCACCGCTCCCCCACTCGAGAGAGGGAAGCTGCAGATGCCAGCAGAGGGAGGAGCTGGAGCCATGAGGCCAGGTCCCATGCGGACTCTTCTTGATCCAGAGGTCATGTTACTGAGCCCTTATCAGCATCAAAGGGCATTCAGCTCCGCCCTATTTCATCCTGTGCCTGTTTGCTTTCGAAAGAGCCAAGGAGATCCAGAAAACTGTGGTCTGGGGTTTCAGTGAGGGGCCAGGGATCATTTTATTCAGTCCTTCATTGTGCAGGTGGGGAAACTGAGGCCAAGAACATGGCAGGAATTGGTCACTCAGCAGACGGATGTCCAAAGAGGACTCAGGGAACAATGGGGAGAGTGCAGGCTCAGAGTCAGGAAGTGTGTGCATGTGTTCATAGATAAGTACACGAATGTGCGTGTGTGCATCTCTGTGCATATGTGCGTGCATATGCATACACGTGTGCATACATGAGTACATGCATGTGGGAGCAGGTTTGCATAAATGAGTACATGAATGTGATCGTTGTGTGCATGTGTGCGTACATGTACATTTCTGTGCATGCATCTGTGTGTATACATGTGTGCATGCATGTATGCACACACGACTACATGTGTACTCACATGTACTCACACAAACACACACGAGCATCTGTGTGTGCTTGTGTGCATGCATTTTAGTGTGTGTGTGCATGCATCTTTGCATATATGAGCACACACATGTGAGTGTGTCCATGCATGTGTGCGCATAGGGGCATTTGTGTGCATGCGTGTGTACAGGCGTATCTTGGAGATACTGTGGGTTCAGTTCCAGGCCCATGTAGTAAAGCAAATATCACAATAAAGCAACGCAAATGAATCCTTTGGCTTCCCCACGCATGTATGAGTTATGTTTGCATCGTACCGTTGTCTATAAGAGCTCTTGTGTGCAAGAGCATCATGGCTAAAAAAACAATATATGCACATTAATTTAAAGATCCTTTATTGCTAAAAAATGCCAGCCTTCCTCTGAGCTTTTAGCAAGTTCCTGATTATTGATCATAGATCCCATCACACCAAAAACATAATAACAAAAAGTTTGAAATACTGCGAAAATTATTGAAACGTGACCCAGAACAGAATGCGAGCAAACGCTGTTGGATACATGGTGCGGACAGACATGCTGCATGCAGGGTGGCCTCAGACCTTCACTTTGCAGAACACGCCGCATTTGCCTGCATGCATATCTTGGCACCACTGGAGGAAGAGCAGCGTCTACACTTCGTTCCACTGTCTGGACCCCAGTTCTAGAAACCGCTCGGCGACAGAAAGTCCCGCGGTCAGACCCTAAACCCTGGCGGCTTGTCCACCCCTCTCAGCGGTGGCTGTTTGGCCCAGAGCGTGGTGAGACAGTCAAGGAAGCAGAAAACAGGAAGCAATGCTCTCACCCCAATGGCAACGAAATCATGGCTAATTTGCTGGGATGCAGACGTTTATTCTCAACAAGGAAGCCATTCCTGAGGGCCTGTGGTGAATACCAACTGGGGAAGAGCCTGGCTGACGATTTCATGTCCCGGAATGTGGGGGAGAAGCCGGGAGGGGGGCCCTCCAGCCCCTTCCCCATGTCTCTGCCATCCCACCTGGCCCCAGCCCCGGGACCATCTAGAAGCTTTCTGCTACCACACCTGCTTGTTTGCCTCGCATCCAGATAGGTGCAGTGTGTTCTTTAAAACATACGTAGATAAGCCGAATTACCGGAGAAGAAGTATGTTCAGGAAAGCACACACACGTGGCAGGCCGTTTGTCACACGTTCGCTCGGTGAGCATATCCACACCAGCTCCACCCCACGGAGAGAGACGCCGCCGCCAGCCCCCAGAAGCCCTCTGTGTGTTCTTCCCTGTGGCCATCAGCCCCTTGGCCCCCCACGCCTTGAGTTAGGTTAGCCTGATTTTGAATTTTACCACAGAGACCACAGAGAAATGGGACCACAGAGCACATGTTTTGTGTCTGGCTCTCTTCTCAGATTCCTTCACGCTGTCGCTGTCGCAAATCATCACAGTTGCTTGTGTAGTTCACCATTTGCTACTAGTTCACAAGATGAATATGCTGCAATTTATTTACCCAGGAGGATACATAGCATAAAAAAACAGAATTCCTTCTGTTCTACTGGACTTTGCAGTCGCTCCTAGTTTTTACCCCTCGCAGGTACCATATAGTTGGTGGTAAATGGGTTTGGGTCATTTCAACTTGGGGAGGCCCACCAAACTGTTTCCTTAAAGGGTTTGCACAAACCTATGTTCCCACGAGTGGCGCAAATGCACCCCATTCCTCCACGTCTTTGTCAGGACCCTAAGTCTCTTTATTTTGGACTCAGAGTGAATGGTGGTATTAATGCGTTTCCCTGATTCCCAATGACCTTGATTGATTTTCAGTTTATTGGTCACTTAAATATCCTTTTTCTTTCCTCCAGGGAGGCTCCATGCCCAGCATGGAGCCCAATGCAGGTCTTGAACTCATGATCCTGAGATCAAGACCTGAGCTGAGATCAAGAGACGGATGTTTAATCAACGGAGCCACCAAGGTGCCCCTAAATATCCTCCTTCTAAAGCACCTGTTCAAATACGTTGCCTGGTTTTCTCATCTTTTTCACTTACGGGTTTGCAGGTGCTGCCATCGCATCCTCTATCAGTCCCAAGTCAGTTATGAGTCGAAAACGTCTTTTCCACAGTGGCCTTCCTGCTTCCCTGTCCCCACCCTGATGGTGTCATTAGATATACAGAGCTCACTGCAGCCCAATTTGTCTGTCATATCTTTCAAATTTAGCGATTTTGTGTCCTGATGAAATCTTCGCTGACTCTGGCGTTATAAAAATAGTTCCAGCTCTATTGTATAAACAAGTAAATCTGTATAAAGTGTATAAATAAATTCTTAAAAAAATCTTGACATATAAGAGCATAAAGATCATCTTGTACGTTCTCAGCACTTTTAATTTCTGTATGAATTTTAGAGTTGACTTACCAATTTTTACACACTCACTGCACCTTCTGGGATTTTTACTGGCACTATGTTGAAACTGCAAATCAATTTGGGGAAAATAGATGTCTTTATAATATTGCGTCCTCTGGTCCATAAACACAGTATGTTCCCTCATTTATTTAGGTTTCGTTTAATTCACGTCAATAATATTTTATAGTTTATAGCTTGTGGCTTTTAGAGCAGAGGTCTCTCACATTTTCTGTTGGATTTTTATGTAAGTATTTGGGTTTTACACCATTATAAGTGGTAGATGTAAAAATTCTCTCATTTTCTCTTTGTGGTTAGCATATGGAAACATAATTCATTTCTGTGTATTGACCTTATGCTTAGTGATCTGGCTAAATTCATGTATTTACTCTAATAACTTATCTGTAGATTCAGATTTTCTAAGTATGCAATTATGTCATGGCTGAAAAATGATGAGTTGATATTTTTCTTTCTAATCCCACACATTTGGAAATACTTAACTTCCTCATTGCAGCAGCTAGGACCTGCAATAGACCAGCAGCAGAATAGAATTATTTTTAAAGGTTTATTTATTTATTCATGAGAGACCCAGAGAGAGAGGCAGAGACACAGGCAGAGGGAGACGCAGGCTCCCTGCAGGGAGCCCGATGCAGGACTGGATCCCAGGACCCCGGGGTCACGACCTGAGCCAAAGGGAGACGCTCAACCACTGATCCACCCAGGGGCCCCCAAAATAGAATTTTTGATAGCAAACTATCACTTCGTTACTAAGTGTGATATTTGCTGGAGATTTAGCAGGTTCAGGACTGTCTTCCGATTCTTTTTCTAAGTCAAAATGGGTCTTGCACTTTGTGTGCATTTCTTGCATTTATGGAGATGATTATGTAACTTTTCTTCTATATCCCCTTGTATGGCAGCTTGATCCTGGACACTGACTGTCAAAAGCTCGGTCTGTTTCGGGTTAGCCATTTGTCCTTTGAAGTGTCCCCAGTGATAAACCTGGGATAGTTGTGATCCTGGTGTACCCTGAGTTCCAATTTTTGAGTCCTCCAATCTATGAGGCCACGGAAAGCTCTCGACCTCACATTTGCTATTTTAGACAATGCTTTGGTGACTTTTCTTTTGCCTTTAAAGTCTTTTTTTTTTAGGGCAATTTTAGGTTCATAGTAAAATTCAGCGAAGGGTGCAGACATCTCCCGCACACGCAGAGCCTCCCCACCAGAATGTCATGCTTGCTGGAGGTGATGAATGTCCGCCGACCTGTCGTGATCACCCACAGGCAGTCAGTCACAGGATGTGTTAGGGTTCGCTTGGCTCTTGTATGTGGGTTTGGGCAAACATGTGATGAAATGTACCATGTACCATACAGAATATTTTCCTGCCCTAAAATCCTCCATGCACCCCGCTCACCCCTCCCCGCCCCGCCCCGTGGCCATACCTTTCGGCAGGTCCTTTGTGACCTTGGGGCAAACTCCCATGGGTGAGGTTTGTGGGTTCAGAGCAAGACCCTCTGGAAAGTCTCTGTGTCCTCTTCCCAGCAGTTCCCCGGAGGTGCTCTCCAGTGGGCCACGTGCAGGATCCCTGCAGGGTTCCAGCACATTCTAGGGAGGCAGCTCCAGAGAACCAGGTGCCTGCAGCCGAGGGCAGGAGTCAGGAGACGCTCACCGGGCTCCGAGGTGTGGAGAGAAGCAGGCTCACGGCCTGGCCAGCAGAGCCCAGGGCTAAGTGACCACCGAGTGCAAAACACCCTCCTCCCTTTTGTCACGAGCTCCCAGAATCCAGCTGAGACACCAGAAACAGAATAAATTCACTCACAGAATAATTTGTTGTCAAATTCAGTTTTGGTGTTTCGAACAGGGCAATTTTCCCAATCGCGTCAGCTTGTTTAGCGTTTAGACGGCTGCCCGGACACCAACACTGACTTGGGTTTATGAATAATTGAAGAGGAACTGCAGCAGGCGTAGCAGTAATCAGCTCCTCGTCGGCCTCTCGAGCCACGGTTCCTCCTTTCTTACGCCCTCCCCCGACTCCGGAGAGGCTGTCTGCTTTGGGACTGTGGTCTCAGGGAAAGAGGACCCTCCCTCTGTCCGGGAGGCAGGACGGAATCTCCCTGTTGGCAGTTATCTCCGTGAGCTGCCGAGAGAACCGGGTGTGACCTCCACGTGGTCTGGGTTAATGGGAAGGTCTCTGTCCAGAGGGCCGGGGCGCAGAGCCGCAGCACCGAAGTTTGGGACACAGAGCCGCAGCACAGAGGGTTGGGGGTAGAGCCGGGGCGCATGCCACAGCACAGAGGGCTGGGACGCAGAGGTGCAGCAGAGGGTAGGGGCACACGCTGCAGCACAGCAGAGTCATAGCCCCAACCTCACAGGCTTAGGTGTGTGTCCTCACCTACACTGGGACGCTCAGCGATATTGCACCTGCTGGGTGGGATAAAGCAGGGGAAATCGCCAGCTCATGACAATGAGGATTTCCAGCCTCCCTCACCAGCTGGAGGTCGACTCTGGGGGAAAGTAGTGGTTACCCTGGCTGCCTGCCCGGCATCCGGGGGGTCCTGCTTCGGTGGAGCTCAGGGAACAACCGTCGAGGACACTGAGTCAGTGAGAATGGGCCTCCAGCCCAGACCCTAACCTGAAGGGACTCCTCAAGAACATGCAGGTGGCAGGGCTGAATGGCCGCTGGGCTGAGGGTACAGTGGTGCAGCCTCCAGGAGATCCTGGGACAAGAGGCGCCAGCTCTGGGCTCCTAGTCCCAGGACCAGAACCCCTGCTGAGCTCCTGACTTGGACCTGTGCTGGGGCCGGAGCCCGTTGGATGGACTCTGAGAGGTCACAGCAGTGGAGGAGGAGGCAGGTGGCCCTGAGAGGGGGGATACTGGGCTACTTTTGGACGCTCACATACCTGTAGTGGGCAGGCCTTGCTCACTTAAGCTTCCCGGTTCCTGCCCAGAAACGGGGAGACATCATGGTTTGACGAAACATTGCAGGTCTTGGGGCCATGTGGACTAGGTTTGTACACCGGGCTCGGGCCCGTTCAGTAAAAACATGGTGTGTGCCTTCCAGGGGGGCCAGCGGTGGAGAAAAACATGGAATATGTAATTATAAAAGAAGGAAATGCATGAATGTGCACATGTGTGTGCCTGCGACAGCAAGTGTGTGTGCCTGCGTGTGAATGCATCTGCATGTGTATGCGCATGCATGTGTGTCATGTGCCTGCATACGTGGGTGCATGTTTGAACATGTATGTGCACCTGGTTGGGTGTGTGTACATGTGTGCATGTGCCTGCATGAGTGTGTACATGTGTGAGCATGTATGAGCATCTGGTTGGATGTGTGCATGTGTGAGCATGTGCATGTGTGCATGTGCCTGCGTGAGTGGCATGTGTGCTTGTATACGTGTTCCTGCAGGGGTGTGTGTGCATGCATGTGTACATATGCGCGTGTGCCTGTGCTGGTCCCATCACAGCAAGGGGTGACTGGACCTCAGGGCTGCGGCAAAGGCAGCCCAGAGAGCAGGGGTGGCTAGCGGCACAGAGCCAGGGATGCGTGGGCTCCTGTATCTGCCCGGCCTTGCCCGGTGCCCAGTGCGGCTGCCACCAGACCCTAGGCCTGGCAATACTGCCCTGAGGGACTCACGTCCTGGCGGGTCGGGGGCCATCGTCTTGCCGTGCTTGGGCTCCCATGGGCTGCTCGTCCCCGATCTGAGGTGAGCCGTGGGTGGCTGGGAGTCCAGGTAGTGGTGCCTCACCCTGCCAGGTCCCACTGCAGATGTGGGGGTACTTGACATGCTCTCCGTCCCCTCTCGGGTGGGCCCCCCATGCGAGGGCATTGTGGGCAGGGTAGCCCACGTGATGGTCCCGGCTGGAGAGTCAGAGCCTGGCAGGTGGGTGGAGAGGAGCTGGTGGGGCCGGGAAGTGAGGCCTCCTGGCCTCCAGGAGAGGCGGACGCGGGAGCTGGGTGCGCAGATTGCTGGCGGTGAGCGTGGTGGGGCCGTGTGCAGAGCCCTAAGCTCCCAGCCTGCGGTCTGTGTGCACATGGTCCCTCATTTAATTGAACTCTTACAGGGACCTTGGGAGGGAGGCTTTTTTATGCCTATTTTCCAGACAAGGAGACTGAGGCTCAGAGTGGGAGAGTCAGTGGCAGGGCCAGGGCCCCAACCAAGATTGCAGTGGGAAGGGGGTCACCTGGGACAAGGTGGGGCAGGGGGTCGGGCAGAGACGCTGCCCTTTGTCCTTCACTCTGGCCCGCACCAGTTGAGTCCCTGGAGGGTTTATTTTTTTTTTTTTTTTTCCTGGAGGGTTTATAACAGGGTTGCTGTGGCCACAGTGGACGATGACTGCATGGACAAGGACACGTCCACCTCAAGGGTACTAATCTCAGGGCAGCATGAGGGTGGCTTTGCTGGTCCAGGTGTAGGAGCAGAGCAGGTGGTGCTCAGGCTCTGGACGGGCCGTGAGGCTGCAGTGGAGTTTGCTGACGGGATGGACTCCCGATGGCATGGACGGCAGGATCAGGGAGGACACGGGGGGTGGGGTCTGAGCGCCCGGGGAAACGGAGCCGCTGTGAACAAGAGCCGCCTGGTTCCAGGCTGTCCTGGCCGAATCAGCGGAGAGGAGGTTGCTTCCAAGGTGCCGGCCGTGACATGGGTGCCCAGATGCCCGGCCCCTCCCCTCCCCTCCCTGGGCACGGCAGGCCCCCCAGCAGACCCAGGGCCCCAGGCTGAGCCTAGGGGGGAGCCCCCCATCCCCTACCATCCTGCTCCTCAGCGATCCCCAAGCAACCCCGACAGCCGTGCATTCCCTCTGACCCCTGTTCCTTCCACGCGGCTGGCCCGGGGCTTGGAGCAGGCGCTGATTGGAGTGATGCCCCAACCCTGGGGGGGGGGGGGTGCCCTGCCCCCTGCACACGGCGTCTCCCCTGTACTGCTACAACCAGTGGGAACCAGCCTCCCCCAGGGCCCAACACCTCCTTCTCTTGTGGCTGCAGAGGACATGGATGTGCTCGGGGCACACTCTGACCCGATGGGTGGGGGACCAGCCTGGCTATTCCCTGGGCTGGACCCCAGGATTTTATTTGTTCCCTGATGGTGACTAGAAGGACTCAGCTCCGACCCCGGGGCTCAGGCCTGGGCTTCCCTCCTCACTGGCCCCTCCAAGAGGAGGTTTTCCCTTTGGTCAGAGCCCTGCCTGGAGGAGGAAGCTTTCCCTCTGACAGGGATGCAGCCACCAAGGGGACCCAGGACGGGGATCTGGCGGTGAGGACACGAGTACCCTGACCAGTTGCTCCACGGGGAGGGGGTGGGGGGGCTGTGGGAGGAGCAGGCCTCAGGCTGTCCCTGCCCCTGAGCTGGGGAACAGTTTCTACCAGGAGAGACTCAGCCCTGATGTGAGGAAAACACACATGGATATTCAACCCTCCGTGACCTTTGGGGCCCCTGGGGAGCAGAGCAGGGAGAGAACTTTTGGATAAAGTCCCAATAATCCTGCTTGGAAGGCAGTTGCTATGGTTACTCCCAAAGTCTCCGGGGGCTGTTCCTCACTTGGGCAGGCGCTGGCAGGTGTTTGCCCCAGGGCGAAGCCCACTGACCAAGGGGTGCGCTGGGGGGGGGGGTGAGCGCTGGGAGCCCCCCACCCATGTCGAGGGAGCAGGAAAACCGAGTCCTGATGGCGTGGCGGTCAGGACCCCACCCCTCTCTGGGCACCGGACAGGCACCCATGTTTCACCGATCCTCACTCACAGCGTCAGAGGGAAGGAGGTGATGCTCCCAGGTCACAGCCACAGCCACTCTGGCCCTGCAGAGGCTCAGGCCCTGGCTGATCCCACAGCAAGAGGTGGAGCCAACCCCAGCCCGAGTGCACGGGGTCAGCTCTCTGGGAGCCCCGGCCCAGCACTTCCTTCTCCTTTCTCTGGGTCCTTACCTAGGGGGTTAGTAGGGGGTCGGGGGCCAGTCCTGCAAACACCTTTGATGTTGGGAGGCCCTGCCCACTGCCGTACCCCCCAGGGAAATAATTCAGGAGCATCCCAGCTCCTCCTGCCAGGTGGGCTGCCACGGTGATGAAGTGGAGGTTCCACCGGGGATGGGGTGTTTCCAATGTTCCCTGGCCTCTGACCCCAGAGAATTTAATTCTGCTCCTTTCATAACTCCTGGGAGCCTAGATTCTGTGCACGAGCAGGTTTCCTCCTGCAGAAACCAACCTGGATCCTGAAGCTGCAGGCTGCTGGTGGGAGCGGTAAGCATGAGCATGGGGCTGGGATGGGAGGGCTCCAGGGGTTGGAAGTGCGAGCCCCTCCTCCATCATTCATGCCTTTCGCTTGATGCAAGAAAATTTATGTTCCCGTCACTGGATGGGGTTCAGGAGGAGGCAAAGAGGAGAAACGTGTGGCCCCTGAGGGGAAGACAGACATGTGTGGACAACAGATATGGTGGGAACAAGGTGCTCCAGAGTGTAAGGCTGTCCTGCCGTCCGGGCTGCACTGATGCACACCTGACCCTGGAGGGGCCGCTCAGGGCCCCGTCTGTAGAGCCCTGGGACTGAACCGGGAGCTTTGCTGGGTGTGGCTAGAACCACACGGAAACATGAGAAGGGGAGGAAATACCTTTCTACCGTGTGGCTGAGCTGAGGAAGACATTCTGCAGAGACAGACTGAGGGTCAGAGGGGGAAAAGGGGGGAAAGAGACTCTTTCCCGGGTAGAAGGGAGTGTCCCGCGTTCCAGGTTTATACTCCGAGGTTTAGACCGAGGCCTTGCCCTCGGGATTCTGAGGATGCCCCAAGGGCCTGGTAACCGGACCCTCTTTCTGCCTGCATGGGCTTCTGACCCTGGGGGCACAGGAGTCCCTGTGATGAGGCTGAGGGGCTCGGGTGTGTGTCGGCCGCGGGGGCGGCCTGGGAGCTGGGGGAGGGCACCAACATCTCCGAGGACAGTTGGCTTGTCAGAGGATGGTGCTGACGCCCAGGCTCAGAGGACAAAGGGCAGGGACAAACCGTCAGATGGTCCTTGTGCCACATGCTCCCCGAAGCGCTGGAGGGGAGTGGGGGTGGGGTCTGCGCACGGCCCTTGGGGAGGCCTGGGAAGCAGCCCCCCCCCCCCCACGATCCTGTTCCTCAGACGGAAAACTGAGGCCGCGGTGGACTGTGGTGTTCAACCGTGAGTGGGAGGGCAGAGATGTGCTCCGGGACCCTGGCTTGTTCAGACGCTGGGCTGTATGGAACCCCTCCCAGTACTGCCCTCCACCGGCCAGGTTTATCCTGAGGACAAGGAATGTGCGGCCTGGATCTGGGGCAACTGGACAATGTGGGGAGACCCTTAGTCATGCATGATTGAGAATTTTAAGGGAGGGGCACAAGGTGGCTCAGTGGTGGAGCATCTGCCTTCAGCTCAGGTCATGATCCCAGGACCCTGGGATTAAGTCCTGCATCAGGCTCCCTGCTCAGTGGAGAGTCTTTGTCTCCCTCCCTCTCCCTCTGCCCCTC
Organism: Canis lupus dingo; assembly: GCF_003254725.2. Lineage (NCBI taxonomy): Eukaryota > Metazoa > Chordata > Mammalia > Carnivora > Canidae > Canis > Canis lupus. Next base: position 31,136,471 of record NC_064247.1, on the reverse strand, counting down.
CCCCTGCTCATGTTCTCTCTCTCTCTCTCTCTGTGTGTGTGTGTGTGTGTGTCAAATCAATAAAACCTAAAAAAAAGGAAAAGAAAAGAAAGAGTTTCAAGGTGACAACATTAAGGCAGATGCTGCCCTTCTGGCCACCGGGCTGCCCAGGAAAGCGTCTGGAGCCTGGACAGCTACACCACCATTTTGAGCCTGGCACTCAGCGGGGAGTGTGGTGGGCATCACAGCCCCAGTGAGGGCAGGCTGGGGGGCTTAGCTTCATCCTGGAAGAGCCAGGGAGCCGGCAAGGGGCTCTGAGGCACCGTGATTCCGTCAGAGCCGGTACTCACACAAGGCCGCAGGCCGTGCGCGTGACAGGTGGGCAGGGAGGGCGTCGTTTCCATGCAGGATTCTGACGAGGTCGCCTTGATGTGGGCTGCTCGGGGCCTCGGACTGCATAGGGGATCCAGCCCTGAGGGTTCAGAGGCCGGGGTGGGGAACGTACCCACGTAGGGGGAAGCTGAATCCATTAACACAGTATTTTTTGAAAAAGCCTCAGCTGGAGGAAAATATTTAAATAGAAGTCATTAGTGAGCATATTTCTGAAGCTGTTGATGCCTAATAAGCCAGAATTGCTTCCCCTAAAAATGAAACCTATTGAAAGTTTCCAGCCCCCTTTCTGAAGTCCTCAATAAGGAAGGAAAAAAAGAAGGAAAAAAATCCCTGTAGCTCTCCCTGGATTGAAATTGCTGAGAGGCGGGAGTGCTTTCTGGTCAGGCACTGTCCAACCACACTGATACAAGTCAGCCCTTTAGGGTAATTTATGTCTTGGAGAGGACTTCGGAAATGGGTCTGCTTGGAGCTAAAAGCATCATAAATAAGCTGCGCCAGCTGCAGTGGGAGATGTGGACTGGCCTCCCCACCTCCCTGCCCAGCATTCAGGGCCTATCCACCTGGGGCAGGTGAGCCCACTGCCTCCTGCTGCGCCGGGCCATCCAGGTAGTCTGTGCTGGGTGCTGGGTCACTGAAGGGCGGAGAGGCCAGTGAAAGAGGCACCCAGGATCTACTGTGAGGCTCACCAGAAACACATGCAAAACCCATCTGTGTGCATGTGTGCACTGTACATACACGTGCAGGTGAATGCGTGTGCACCTCTGTGTATTCACTCATATGTGTAGGGGTGTGTGTATGTCTATGTGAGGACTGGTGGCACTGGACCCAGCCTGGGGGAGTCAGAGGATTTAACTCCTGGGACTGACGGTGGGTCATGTCCTGGGCAGGACTGGCACAAGGTGGTCTCAGGTCCAGCTGGATCAGGCTGCGTCTAGCTCATGCGTTCCCCACTCTGTAGGACCCAGGAGGGTCCTGAGGAGGGGAGTGACTTGGCCAGATCTGTGTTTTAGAGAATGCAAAGGCCCGCGTCTAAGATGATGTTAGATTTCTCTAAGTTTTCCCTTGGAAAAGATTCCTCCTGAGGTTTGTCGGGTAACAAACGGGACGCCGTCCGGGTTGTTGGGAAAAGCAGGGCCATTTGGAGAAAGACGCAGTAGCCGGGAGCCCCTCAATCTGTCACCAAAAAAGGGGGGGAAGGAAATAAACGAAACGCAGATGGAGCGATTCATTGCTCCCGGGAGTCTGGCCCCAGACGCGCCGATGCAGACGCAAGCGCCGCTTTGAGGGGTTCGCTCTGCGGAGCCAGAGAGAGGAGGGCGGGTTGGGAGAGACCCCGTGATGTGACTGGGGTGAGGGAGGGCCAAGCCAGGCTGTGGGGGCAGGGTCTGGAGCCGGACAGGAAGCCTGACCCCCGGGAGGGAGGCCGGCAAGGGGCCCGGGGTCCCTGAGGGGCCGTGTCCACTTGAGTCAGCTCCACCCGCCTGGACAGCTAGGTGATGGAGACTTAGTGGCTGTCACTTCCCGTTTCCTCGTTCAGTGGAGCCAGGCGGGAGGGGGGCCGAGGCGCGGGGGCGGGGGCGCAGCACAGTGGTGCACCTGACACACCTGAGCCCGCCGTGGCTCCTGCGGTGGCACCTGCTACGAATCCAAGGGGCGTCCGCGGCCGGGACATCTGTCTGGATCTCAGCCTGAGATCCTGTGGGTCAAACCCATCTCTCCAGAACCGCAGAGAAGGCACCTCGCCTGCTGCCCCGCCCTGGGCCTTCTCACCTCCCCCAGCCATCCAGGTGGGCCTACGGCCTGACAGGACACCAGCACGGCTGTCACTCCAGACCCTTACCCCCTCCATCCCTCCCGGGTCCCCTGGGCGCTGGCGGTGACCCTGGTCACATCCTCTATGGCTCAGCCGTGTCCTTCCCAGCACGTCCTTCAGCCCTTGGGGGGGGGCGGGCACATGCAGAGGGGGTGCCCACCATTGTGGCCACAAGGGACAGGGCCTCAGGGACACGGGGATGCTCTCCCACCAGCTGGTGCTGGGATCCGGGCTCAGCCGCTGATGCCTCTGAGCCTGTGTTCTCACCTGGAAAGCAGGGCTAACACGTGCCCATGTTGTCAGGTTTGTAGGATGGGCCCTAGGGCCTCTGGGTCAGAGCCCCAGCGCCACACCCACAGACCTGGCCTCTCCCCAGCCACCAGGCTAGCAGTCAGTGGGAGGCAGGGAGGCTCCACTGGTGCACACACCCCTGTGCTGCCCGCTCACCCCGTGTCTCCCCATCCTGGCTTTTGCTCAAGCACAGGCTGGGGGGACCCTGGTGGGCGGGGGCCGTGCCCCTGAGAGTGCTGGTCACCTGGGAGCAGGCATGCCTCAGGACCTCGCTGACCCTGTGGGGGATATTGGGGCCTCCCAGCTTGGAGGGAAGAAACCCACAGAAGGGCTCGAGTGTGGAGCAAAGAGACATGGTTTTCCCCACATGTATCCAGAGGGAAGGGTCCTCCGTCGGCGCTGCTGCCCCCGTGCTCTGTCCCCTTCCAGAGGGAGAGTCCCTGGTCCCTGGCGGCCTCCGAACGGCCACTTGGCTATGGGGCACAGAGGACGGGGCACCATGTGGGAGGTCCTGGGAAGGTTACACGCTTCCCCTGGGTAGGATCCATCCAGCAGAAGACGAGGTGCCCCGACCAAGACATCTGGTTTCCTTCATGTGAGGGCCACGCAGGTGGATGATGGGGGCCCCACTCGGGGTGGAAGAGGGCGCGGGGGCAGTGGGCAGGGGCCGCGAGCATCCGCAGCCCGACCAACCTGTCCTCCAGCGATCATTTCAGCACCGGCCACCTGCCAGCCCTGGTCCTTCCACAGTGGCCTCTCCTTCTCTTCCCCTCTCCTCAGGATGCTGACCAGCCGTCCAGTGGCAGAGCTTGGCCAGGAGGCCTCACACAGTGAGAGATGGCGTCCACACCCCCCGGACCCTCTGCAGGGGTGAGGGCCTGGCCGGTACCTCCCAAGGCTGCCAGGTCCCAAAGAACAAGGGAAGCGCAAGGAGTTGTCACAGGCCAGAGACCAGGGGGCATGGCCACCAAGGCCACGTGGGTCCTGGAGCAGGGAGACAGCATTTATGCAGGTCAATTCTGGAACATGGTCACTGGCGGCAAGCTGGTGCGGGGTCGTGTTTGGCAAAGGTGTCCCGGTACCATGAGAATCCACAGTCACTGCACGGTAGGACGTGCTCAGAAGTGGACGTGCATCCTCTTGCACTGAAGGAGGAAGCCTGGGCTCCACCCGACCGAGAGGACCACCTGCTCCTCCTGGACCTCTGACGAGCGACGTACAGGGACGTTCACAGAAATGGAAGAGACGAGGCAGATATTTCTTCTGCCGCGCACCCCCGTGTGCGGAGCAGGTGCCACCCGCGGTCCTCCTGCCCCAGGTCTGCTCCCCAACCTCCGCTGTCTAGGTGACAGCCGCCCCCGTGAGCTCAGCATCTGACCCAAACCACGAAAGCTGGCCTCTGCTCCACCAAGAGGGGCCTGTGTGCTGCGGGGAGGGCGGTCGGCTCAGGCAGCTGCAAACCCGCCCCAGTGAACCTCATCCTGCACCTGCCAAGCCAGACCGCACGCTGGGGCCATCGGGGGCCACTGGGTGAAGGGTCACCGTGGCTACCGTGTACTGTGCCAGGAGCTTGGCCCTGGAACCTTCTCAGTCTGGCAGACTAGGAAGCCACCCGGAAAGGGGGGGCAGGGGCGGTGATGTGATTTATACAGTTAGAGGAGTAGAGCTGACCCCCAAGCACTGCCCTCTGCTCCCCTGCATTCCCCACAGAAAGGCCCTTCCCTGTCACCCAGACATCGTGCCCTCTTACCGCGAGGCAAACCAGGACCCGGTGGAGGGGGTGGTCTGTATGGGGCCAGGCAGCCGGCTCAGGTCAGCCCAGAAGGGACCCCGGGCTTCCTCCGCTACCCCCACGCTCCCGAGACTCCGGGCTCCCTTGGCCAGGCCTGCACGTCTGGCTGCCCCAGAGCAGAGCTGGGGTCCGGGGGCGCCTTTCCAGGCAAATGAGGTCCTTCTTCCCACTGCAGGCCCCTCCTTCTTCTGCAGGCTCCTCCGTCCCATAAGGGTTACAATTCCCGGCTGTGTCTCGGTGGCCTCGCCAAAGCCCGGCTGCGGCCCCTCCTCACGGGGGGCGGGGGGGGGGGACCTGCGAACAGGCAGCCCAGCCAAGCGCAGAGCCAGGCCTGGCGTCTGAGTGCGCAGAGCGTGCCCCGAACGGTTCACGGCGCTGCAAACCAGCACAGGCGGGAAGAGGGTCCCTCCAGGTCTCCAGGTCTCTGAGGGCCGCGGCCTCTGGTGATGCGGATGCCATGCTCCACAGGAGTGAGGGCAGCCTTCCCAGGCCACTCCAGGGCGGTGGAGCTGATCGCCCTGTGGGTCAGGGTCTCCTGGAGTGGCAGCCAAGGGCTCCGCGGTCAAAGGGGAGGGTGCTCATGGGCAGGTAGCCAGGCGCTGGTGCCTCATCATCCCACCCTGGCCCGTGGTGGCTGGACCCGGCACAGTGAGCCACCCATACTCCCTCTGACCCAGGGCCCCCCTGGCGGCCACAGAATCCCACAGGTGACCGCAAGACGCAAGCCGACTGGGTGGAAACGGGGATCAGTGTGCGACCTGAGTGGGAGGGCGTGGTCTCTGAATTCCTGGGAAGCACCGTGGCTGACCACTGGGGACCTGCCCGGATTCATTAAAAATATGTCATGCTAGACTTACTGCATTTTAAAAAATCAATCAATTATTTATTTAATAAATATTTAGTGAGCCAGCCTATGTGCCAAGAATTAAGCTAGACCCCAAGGATGGAGTTGTGAACTATGCAGACGTTTCCCCAGGTTTGCATTGGCAACATTCTAAATGGGGCGCGGTGGGGGGCTGTGAGGGTCAGGAAGGAGATGACAGACAAAAACCATGTGCCCCGGGTCACGATGGGGTGAAGGTTTTGTGCAGCCCAGGAACTGGCCGGCAAGGTGGCTGCTTTAAGTAGGACATCAGGATGGCCGCGCTGCGGGGGAGGCACGCCATGAGCCTGCTGGGTCAAGAAAGTGCCCATGTGCGGCATTTCTGGAGTGCGGAAGCTTGGGGAGAGCTCCTCAGATGGTATTTGCTAAAAAACATTATATGTTTATTCTGTGGCAGACCACAGGCTACACATGTCATGACATCGGGTCACCAGCAACCCTTCCACCACACTGTGTGTTTCATGCTTCCCCTGCCTGGAATGGCGCCTGCTCCCTAGAGCCCCGATAATGCCGACTTCTCCTCTAGGAGTCCATGGAAATGTCACCTCCTCCGTGAGGCCTCCCCTGAATTCCTCCAAACTTTTGGTGTCATATGCATCCATGCACACCCTGCTATTTGCCCTCCCAGCAGCCATCATCCTCCTTGTGCTTTGCTACCCCCAGAGGAACACTTTTGACCACGTGGTGATGAGCTTGAAGCTACAGCCTCCCAACGGACACAGCAGAGCTCCTTCTCTGTTGCACATGCTCACTTTATGCATTATTTCATTGTCCCGTTCTTCACACTGGAAATTCTTTGAAGAGATCCCTCCTTCTTTTCTTTTTTTTTTTTTTCCCCTCCTTCTTTTCAAAGAGGCTTCAGTGGTCAATACTAATGCAATGGACGTCTTGCTCAGTGAATAAGTGAAAACATGGGTGGATGGAAGGATGGGTGGATGGATGGTTGGGTGGATGGATGAATGGATGGGTGGGTGGAAGGATGGATAGATGAGTGGATGGATGCATGAATGGATGGATGATGGATGGGTGGGTGGATGGAAAAAAGAAAGGATGGATGAAAGGATGAATGGAAGGATGGATACATGGGTGGATGGACAGATGGAAGGATGGATGGGTGGATGGATGGATGCATGGATGGATGGATGGGTGGGTGGGGGGATGGAAGGATGGGTGGATGGATAAGCCAGCAGGTAATATGAAACTAGGAGACAATGTAAATACTTGGGGTTCAGTCCCTGGATCCACAAAGAGAGGAGCAGATGGGGTCTAAACCCAAAGACAAGAGGTGGGATTGAACTGGGAGCAGATGGTCAGGTCCCTAGTCCCAGACCTGCAGGGAGAGGGAGGCAGTGCTCTGCCAGGGGTAACTAGATGTGTCAGTTCCACGGTGGGACCCCCACAGAGGTCCCCGTGGTATTAGGTACCTCCTGGGATGTGGACAAAGATGACATGCGGACCACTGTCAAACAGTTCTACCCGTGCAGATGTGACAGCTGTGAGGCAGAGCTGGACAGTGGTCGGGAGTGACAGCTAGTCCAGGCGGCCTCCTCATGACCTCTTGTCTGTCACCTCGTCCCAACTCTGAAACACCCCTGGCTGTCTGGACACCTGACAGGTGGTCCGAGCCCCATAACCAAGCCCTTGTCCACCACTTCCTGGCTTCCATCCTCCTCCTTCCTGCTCCACATGTCTCCCAAGTCAGCAGACGCCCCTACCTGTGCCCCCCGAAGAGGCTGCATGGCACGCCCCTGGAGGGCTTTGCACAGCAGGTGCAGTGTGGCATGGGGCACAGAAGTGGCACAGACACACAGTGGACGGCTCTTCTCTTGTCATGAAGCAACTCTCCTCCCTGGCAGTGGCCACAGGGGTCTTCCTGGCTGAATGCTGTCCCCGGTGACCTCCCAGAGGGGCTGGGCTAACAACACTCCCCTGAGCTCTGTTTGCTGGGAGCGTTGGGCATTTATCCGCCTTCGGGCCACAGGAGCTTCCTCTGTAAAATGAGCCGGTGAGGGCAGCCCCTGACCTCCTGTGAGCCCCCAGGGAGATAATGGGCAGGGGGAGGGGGCCTGGACCAGCGTCGCCAGCATGATCCTCTGCACACATCCGCAGTCTGGGAGGGATACACGTGGGGCTATTCTGCAAAGCTGGGAATGCCAGGGCAGTGCCGGATGTGGATCTCACCCCGGTACCCTCGCCCAGTGTCCTCAGGGCTCCAGGGGGGGCTGACTCTATTCTGACTCTGGGGCTTGGCTGAGCGAATGTCAACAAGTCCCCTTCCCCTCTGGGTGCCGCTTGGCTGACCTCCATGAAGCGGGGCTCCAACGGGTCCCAGTCTCATCCTCTCCTTGCCCACCCTGCACCTGTTGCAAACAGGCTCCTCAGAGTCTTGCCAGGCAGCTCTGCCCCTAGCGGTTGTTGGAGGCATGAAACTCCCCTTTCAGGAAGACAGGGTTAGAGCCTCGCCACCGCCACCTGCTCCTGCAGCCTCTGCTGCTGGTCCTCAGCCTCCCGGAGCCTCTAGCCGCGGTGAGGACAGGGCCCGCTGGTACATCCGCAGGGGGTGGCACTGTGGCTGGGGGGACTTCTGAGGGGCAGGGGCAGGGGAGAGGTGTTGAGGGGAAATCCTTAGGGTTGGATCCAGCCCTTATTTAGAGGGGGATTGTGGATAGCAGAGTGATTGTATACCTGTGTGTCCGTATCAGAGCCTGTCTGCCTCGTGTGTCACACACGAGTGCCTGTGGGTCAGTGCCTAGGCCGACTCCACACCAGAGTGTGTCTGTTAGTGGTCTCTGGTGTGGGGCATGGCAGGAAGGAGTGGGTCGGCCCTGAGGGTGGAGGGTCCGTGTGGGGGCAGTACCGTAGCAGGTGGCAGCACCCTGAGTGTGCAGGCTTGGGAGGTGGTGTCCGTGTGTCTGCTCGTGGGGTGGTGATTCCGTGTGTCCGAGTCCAGCCGTGGATGGGACAGTGACCCGGTGTGTGTCTGTGTGTTGGAACCAGAGTACCACCAAGTGTGTGACCCTGTGTGACCCTGTCACAGCGTCCTGGGTCGCCTGTGAGTGAGTGGGACAGAGCACAGGGTGCGTCCGCGGGGCTGGGAACAGGGATGCGGTGTGTCCTGTCCTCTGTCTGAGTGAGTGTGGCAGTGCCGCGTGTTGTGTATACGTGTGCCGGAGTGTGAGCACCAATGCACTGCTGGGTGTGTGCATCACGGGGGGGGGCGGCGTGCGTGCGCGTGTGCACCCGTGTGCACGCGCCCGGGCAGCTCACGCGCGTCCTTGCTCCGCCTGGGTGGCCGGGCTCGCGGGCCAGGTCCGGGCGCGGCCCCCGCCCCCAGCCCGAACCCCCTCCCACGCGGCGGCCGGAGCGGCGCGGGCGCCTCTAGGACCCGGCGGCGGCCGGCCGCTGTCCCCGGGCCGCGCGAGTGAGCATGTGCAGAGCCCGCCGCCCCCCGCGCCCGCGCCCGCCCCCCGCGCCCGCCCCCCGCGCCCGCCGCCGCCCGCCGCCCGGAGCCCCGGAGCCTCTGCCTGGAGGCGCGTCGGGCCGCTCGCGAGGGCGCGGGGGCTGCGCGGCTGCGGGGCCGGGGCTCGGACTCGGTGCCCGGGGCGGGCGCCCCAGCCGGCGATCACCGGGTGAGTCCTGCCCCCGGGCGCGCCGCCGGGACCCCGCCCGGACCCTCGTCGCTCCTTCCCAGCCTCCCAGCCGCCCGCGAACAAGTTTGTGCAGACGCGGCCGGCGCGCGGCAGGGCTGCACCTGCCTGGGCTCGGGGCGGCTGGCGGGGGCGCCTCTGGGGCCGGGGCGGGGAGTGGGGTGCGCGCGGGCGCCCGGGGAGGGCGCGGGGTGCACCTGCTTGGCTGGGGCGACCGGCCAGGGCGAGGAGTGGGGGAGCACGCGTGGGGGCAGCGATCGGGGCCCGGGGTGGGCGGGGGCGCGCAGGGCAGCTTTGGATGCGTTCTACACCCGCCCTTAACCGCCCGGGTCCGTGGAAGGGAGGCCATGGGCCGCGGCGGTGGGCGAGCGCGGGGTTGGGGTGCGCGCTGCCTCTCCGGGAGGAGCCGCGTCCCCGTGGCAGCTCCCCTTGCTCCGCGGCCAAGCCAGGCTTCCGGCCAGCGGAGGCTCCGTCTGCCTCTCCGGGAACTTGAACGGAGGCAGAGAAGAAGGCGAACCGAACCGTATTGCTGGTGCATTTGGTCTGGAAAATATCCCCAGCAGAGCCCTGCGCCCCCCCCCCCCCAGGTGGGGACCGACACGGGACTGGGGGCTGCTAATTGTGTTTCTCCTGTGTGTCCTGAGCCTCGGGGTGGCCAGTCGATGGGGGGGTCTGCTGGTCCTCCCCAGGGAGGTAGGGGCACAGAGGTCCAGCTGTCCATCTCTGGGCAGGGGGAGGCTGGCACCGAGGTCTGGCTCCCTCCCCACCGGCAGGGAGTGACTGTCCACACGGGCCCTTCCAGGGCTGCCCCCAGACAGACAGACTGGGAAATCCACTGTACTTTCCTGACCGCAGCAGATGCCACCACCCTTTCTGTGGCCTGAACGGCGTGCTTGGGTTTGTGGAGTCACTGGGGCCATCCTTGGTTGGGCCATCCTGGGTCAGGTCAGGAGATGGGGCCTAGGATATGGGGTTAGGGAAGCGAGGGGTGGGGGGGGGGGTGGAGAGGACGGAAAGGCTGGCCAGCCTTGCTGTGTGCAGCAGCTCCTTCCTGAGGGCTGCAGGTGCTGGACAGGAGGCAAGGGGGGCTCCCCCAAGGATGCCCCTCACCCCCCATCACATACTGTTGGCTAGGGTCTCGGAAGTCCCTGGGAGACGGTGCCCCCATGGGCCGCAAGAGCCCCGGGTCCTGTGAGGAGCGGCAGGGAGCAGGAACGTCAGTCTCCCGAGCACACTCGCGGTCAGGGCAGCTGGGCAGGCTGCTGGGCTGGTGCGCTGAGCCCGGGGGTGGGGGTGCCCGCAGCCCCCACCTGCAGCTGCACCTCCCATCCTCAGCGTGAGATCTCCTAACTCCTCTGGAAGGATGCTCAGTTTGGGGGTAAGCACACCCCGCTGTCCAGCAGGTGTGGGGGCCCTGCGGGGTGTGGCCCATGGCCTTGCAGCACACCCGGCTGGAAGTGAAATGAAGCTTAGGTTAGGCAGAAGGCCAGGCCCTGTCCCTTCCCTCCTGTCCACCTCACCAGACAGAAGGGGATGATGCTCTGGGCTCCCAGTTGGTGGGCCGCCAAAGCCCGAGTGTCCGGCCAGGTCATTGAAGGGCCAGCACTGGGGAGTGAGTCACGGAGCTGGTTCCCGTGGAGTTGGCCTGCAAGGCCCCCGGCGCCCCACGCCTGGAGGCCGCACTGAAATCCTGCTGAGCAGGCGCTTGTGAAGGGCTGCTTCCCTGGTGGGCAGTCCGGCCTGTGCTTCCATCCGGCTCAGCCCCAGGGCCGCCCGTCCCTCACGGGCTGCACTGAGGTCAGGGCCCAGGAGTGGGCTGGGTGCAGGGTGGACCCTCGGGGACGTCATCCAGGGACGCGCCTGACCAGCATGCCCACCAGCGGGCCACCCTGCTCACCTGGGGAGTGCGTGCGTGACCATACCCTGTCCTTGGGCCTCCAGGCCTTGTTGTCACATGGTTTCTTCTAACCTTTCCTTGCTGGTGTTGATGGGCTGCCTGCACGGTGTTCACGAGTGTGCCACTTTTGGAGAATGTGGTTGGAGAGGAGCTGCCTGCCCTTGTGGATGGGGGACGCGGATGGGGGAACAGGCTGGGTTAGTTAACTTAGGGGGTCAGAAACAAGGCGCACCTATTGGCTATGGGGTCCCCTTCCTTCTGCGTGGCTTCTCTTCTCCATGAAGACACTGGGCAAGGTGAGCCCCTCCGGGAGGGTGGCTGTCTTGGCCTGAGGCCCGCAGGGTTCTGAGGGCAGGAGCGCCCCGGGCACCCCATCCTGTAGCGACTGCAGGGCGGGGCTGAGGTTGCGGGTTCCACACACTCGCCCAGGCACTTCCGAATTGCTGGGAGGGATTTGGAGAAGCATGTGAACGAACAAAATGGGGTTCTCCAGGAGCAGGGCCCCACGGTAGCCCAGACAGGTTGTGACGGGCTGCTTCGGGGGAGCGTTGGGCTCCCTCCCATCAGCCCGCAGAGGAGGGGAGTCGGCAGCCCCCACGGTGGCTCCCTGCTGTCTTTCCGGATCTGCACCGTGGGGCTCCCTGGACGTGGGCTGCGTGGTGTGTGCGGCACATCGGGAAGCGCAGGTCTGGTGTAGTGAGCCCTCAGTGAAGGCTGGGTGGGGACGCGGGCCCTCTGTGATTCCTTCGTTGGGGGCTGATGGGGAGGTGGCGCATTCACGCCTGAGCGAGCGGGTCATTCCAGGCGGGTCATTCCAGGCACGTGGAAGCACCCAGTGGGCTCTGGGGCTGGGTGTGAGCCGCGCTGGTGGGAACCTCAGCATCCCTCCTCCCCGTCACGGTGCACACAGTCTCCACCTTTCTCTTATGTTTTATGCCCTCTTAGCAGCTTTTCTTATTTTGGGCTTTTTCATTGAAGTCCTGCATTCAGATCAAAGTACCTGGGTCTTCAAAGCTGGGGATCCCCACCCCGTTCCCATTTCCCAGACCTTGTCCCGCCCGAGGGCCCAGACATTTAACGTCAGGGAGTCCTTTGCTCTTTGGTCTGAGCCTCCAAGATGCAGAGGCGTGGGCACCATGGTGAGGGCGGCCGGGGGCACAGATCTGCTGGGGGTCTGTCCTGCACTCCACCCAGAGCGGAGGGGCCCCCAGGCTGAGAGGAACCGTGGGGAGAGCAGCGTGGAGCCCTGACTCCAGGCAGGATGCATCACCCAGGTGTGGTTTACCCAGCATCCCTGTCCTACAGTGGGGCTCTGGGGGCGGGGGGTGGCTCTGCCACAGATCAGGAAGGCTTCCTGGAAGGGGTGGCACTGAAGCTGAGCCTTGATGGTCACAAGGCATTTCAGAGTTATGTCAGGGTCACAGGCCCCCCCAGCCCATGGAAGAGCATGTGAGGGGACCCCACATGACACAGCTCACGCTGGCCAGGAGACACTGTGCTCGGGACGCAGCCTTTCCAGAAGGGGTCCTGAGGACCTTGGGCTGGGCCGTCCGAGTCTTGGGGAGTCGCCATGAGGGGCAGCAGCACTGATTCTTCCTGTGAATGAGGCCACCGTCCTGGGCTTTGGTGATGGCAGGGAGCTGAGTGCGTGGAGGCTGGGCTGGAGGCGGGGACAGGCATTGCCTGGCTGGGGGCTCCCCAGTGCGGCTCCCCACCCCCCGCCCTGGGTCCCGAGGCTGAGGACACCCCCCATCCTGCAAGCTGGAGCTCTGAGTGGCCGGGACCCCATGGCCCATCTCCTGGGGGACAGTAGCATGCTGGGCCCCGGGCCTCCATCTGTACAGCTCTCGCTCCCTGGGGAGGGTAGCTCTGAACCCGGGGTCAGGAGGGGGCCCCTGCCAGCTCTCCTTCCAGCCCCCAGGCCCCAGGGGCTGCCTGCTGTCCTCTCCCCATTGCCCCCACCCCCCGAGAGGCAGGCACCATGGGCCTGACACCTGTCCACCCACAGGCTGGGCACCTGCTGCCCCTGAGGCCCAGACAGCAACAGAGCAACAGGAGAGGGCCCCAGCTCCCCCGGGATCCCCAGGAGCCCCGTGCCCCCTTTCCCTCTCCTCCCCCAGGCCTGTCCTGGTCTGGGCAGGGCAGCGAGCATCCACCTGTGTCCAGCCCCGGGACAGGCTGAGCCCCACACCCCCTCCTGATGAGGGCCTGGGCGAGGTCCCTAGAGCACCTGCTTGATTCCAAGATGGGAAAACTGGCCCAGGCCCCCAGCGGAGGGGCCCAGGAGCTGGCACGCTCCCCCACACGCTCACTCACATGGCAGCATCTGGGACACTGGGCTTGGGGCACACCGGGCACGACACCTGCGGCTCGGACCCGGCGTGATTTTAGGGAGGTGCTGATGGAAGCGCGTGGGAGTCCTTGCATGCAGCGGGCGCAGGGGGGGCTCCAGAGCAGGTGGCCCAGGCAGGGGGCGTGCAGCCCTGTGGTCCGACGGCAGGCAGTGGGCCTCACCCCACGGGACGTGGGGGCTGCAGCTCTGGGGTGGGGGAATGCCGGGCACCCACGGGGGTGGGGTGGGGGTGACCGCGGCCCAGCTGGGATCTTTCCTCACATGGGAGCAGCTGCCAACAGCTGGGGGTGGTTTCAGGCAAGGATGGGGCACCAGGCCTGCCCCAGGGAGTGGGGGTACAAGGGACACCAGGGGATGGGTCACACCTGCCGCGGCCCCTCCTCTGGCTCTTGCTCCCTCATTTGCCTCCTTGGTGTTCGTAACTTCTCAGGAGCAGGAGTTTCAATGGCAGGGCTGAGCTAGCTGCCCCACATCGTAGTTGAGGAGCCTGGGCTCCGTCCTGAGCAGCACCTCACCCCCGGGGCTGTGGGGTGCCGCAGGCACCACTGATGGGTGCTGACCTGGGCAGGCAGGCCATGCTGTGGGGCTGACCCTGCGCTCCCCCCACACTCCTTGGAGCCGCCCTCCCTGCGGGCTGCGTGTAACACATCTGGTAGGATGGGTGCCCTGCTGGAGGGGCTGCTGGCCTCAGGGAGGGTGGGCATGGGTGGGGAGGAGTGCAGGGTGGGGGACCCCCCCTCCGCCCCCCACAGGTGTTCTGGGCTGGGAGTTGGCCTTATAATGGAGAGTTTAGGATGGCGGCCTGCTTTATAGGATTTCAGGGGCCGTCCCTGCCCCCAGGCGCAGCCCCTCCCTGCCAGGAGGCCCTCTGGGATGGGTGACTACAGAGGTGGGGTCCTGGGGGAGCCTAGGGGTGATCCCTGGCTCTGCGAGCACCCACCCACCATGTGTGGCTTGTGGGGACTCCAAGCTGTGACCATACATTCACAGTGCTAACCCGCCACCCCCTCCACCCCATCTGCCCCGACCCCTTCCCTCCACAGCCAGAGTCTGGCTATGTTCATTTTAGAGGGTTTTTCTCAAACAGAACCCCAGGTTCATCAGCAGAAGCCTTTTGCAAGCAGACCCGAGACCCCCTCCCTAGAATGACAACACGGACAGGGGTCACACCTCGTGGCTCCTGCTGCCTCAGGGTCCTGGCTGCTGGGTGTCGGCGCTCGCCCCAACTCCCCCACATTTGGGCGCGGCCTGAGAGCTCGGAGCCCCTGGACCCCATAGGGGGAGCAGCTTCTCGACCTGAGGATTTGCCTCTCAGGTCATCCTCTCCTTCACCTTGAAGAGCGTACTCAGAACGAGGATCGCTGCATGTACAAGGCCGGGCAAGCTCTGCGCTGGGGTCGGGGTTGCAAACATGAGCCGGGCGCAGGATCTTGCCTGGAGCTGGTCACAGGCCTCCGTGGGTGATCCACAGCTTTCTGAGCGGGGTCAGCTGTTGCCAGGAGCCGGGTGCTGGGTGCTGGGCCAGGGGTCAGCCCAGGCTGTGGGACGGCAGAGGAGTCTACCCCAGTGTGTGCATGTGGTGGCAGTGGGGTGGTCAGGGAAGGCTCCCTGGGGGAGGTGGCACCCAGGCTAAGCCCTGGAAGATACCCGGGGATTCACTGGGCCTAGAGGGTAGATGAGGCCCAAGAGGAGGCAGCAGAGACTCTGTGCTCAGGAGGCTCCCTTCGTCTGGGTGCGTGCATCCCTGTGCGCGAGCCCCGGGCCTGGGGCGGGATGAGCTGGTTGGAGCCTGGTGTTTATCCCAGAGCCCTGGGGTGGGGGTTGTGAGTAGGGCAGCGCCCATGAGCAGGTGTGCATCGGGAGGGTGGCCCTGGCGGCCTCTCGGAGCAGGAGGCACAGAGAGCAGCAGGGATTTCTGGGGATTTTCTCTGTGGCCTCACAAATCCGATGGGGCAGGGAGAGTCTGGGAGACCCACTGCAGGCCCCCACCCTGCACTGTTGGCCCAGGACCTGCCCACACCCCCACCCCTGGCCCCCAGGATATGCACAGACCCCGCACCCCACCCCAGGACCTGCCCACACCTCCCCACCCGCTAACCCACCCCTCCTCCTCTGGTGATGGGAGGGGGTAGGGGGTCGGAGGGGGGTGGCCTCATGGGCTCTGGGGGCGGGCTGCTCTGGCTGCAGAGTCTTCTCCCGGGATGCCAGCCCCTAAGAGCCCAAACACCTCTTTTCTGCTCATGCTGGGCTGGCTGAGCCCCACGCACAGAGCGGCCATTGAGGGGCTGCGGGCCTGGCGGGGGTCCCAGGCCGCGTTAGTCACGCTCCCAGGAGCTTTTCTTCCTGGGACAAGACCGTCCTTGTGCTCAGGGCCACCCTCGCGCGGCGGCCCGGCTCCCGGCAGCTGCAGAGCCCCCCTCCCCGAGCAGCGAGCAGCACACTTGAGGGGCGCCGCCGCAGGAGCCTGGGCCAGCGCGGGGCGCCCTCCTGCTTTCCCACCAGGTGCCCACCTCCGAGATAGCAGGTGCTTGCCCACACCCTCTCCCCTGCTCAGCCCAGTGACCACTGCAGAAGCAGTTTCTAGAACAGTTTCCAGTCCTGAGGCACCCCCAGCGGGTACTTGGCAGGCCGTTCGCATGCATGGGGCACCTGCTGCTTATGGGTACCTTGGCTCCTCTGCCGGCTGAACGACTCGGCAAACTATCTTTGCCTCCAATCGCCTTGCCTGTAAAATGGGGCTCCTACCCCTTCCACCTCGCTGGGCTGCCCCGGGGTCAGTGCTCAGGTCAGGGCCTGGCGGTGGAGTCTGTCACAGTCCCTCTGTCACGGGATCTGCTCAGTTGTGGGGATGGGGGTGTCATTCCCCATTGGTGGGGAGGCTGAGGCTGGAATAACTGCCCAGGGGCACACAGCCGGCAGCTCGCAGGGCTGTGCCTGGAGCCCTGTGCTCTGTCGGTGCATCCATAGCACAGGTGTCCCGTGGGTAAACTGAGGCAGGAGCCTCAGTGCCCACCCCCCCCCCCCCACACACACACCGTGGCATCTAAGCGTGCTCTTTCTGCTTTTCCAGATTCCGCAGCCGGGGATGTGTGTCCGTGTAGCTCAGCGATGGTGAAGCTGGTGACACAGGGGCAGAAGCCACAGCTGCGGGGCTCTGTAGCCGGAGACGCGTGATGCTGCCCCCAGCGCACCTGCTGACCCTGAGGAGCACAGGCGGGCACCGGGACGCGGGGATGAGGCCTCTGGAGGCCCCGGCCTCCCTCCCACCTGGGCGTTAGGAGCCGTGCCCAGGCTCCAGCCGGGAGCCCCTCTGTCCCGGGGGCATGGCCAAACCCTCCTTCCGGCTGCAGAAGCTGCTCCGCCGCACCCAGTTCCTGCTCTTCTTCCTCACGGCCGCCTACCTGATGACCGGCAGCTTGCTGCTCCTGCAGCGAGTGCGCGTGGCCCTCCCGCCGGGACCCCGCGCACCTGGCCCCCTGCAGGCCTTGCCGGTGGCCGCCGTGGCGCTGGGCGTGGGCCTGCTGGACAGCCGGGCGCTGCAGGCCCCCCGTGTCAGCCCAGAGCTGCTGCTGGGCGTGGATGTGCTGCACGGGCCCCTGGCGCGGCCCCGGCCTGGGCCCCGCTGGCTCCGCGGCCGAAACTCGGAGCTCCGCCAGCTGCGGCGCCGCTGGTTTCACCACTTCATGGGCGACCCCCAGGGGCCGCTCGCCCCAGGCCCCGAGGCTCCCAGGCCCGCCGCTGGCAGCCGAGGTAGGTGCTCCCCCGGGGGCCCTCCCCTGCCTGGGGTGGCTCCCAAGACCCCGTAGGCCCCGCAGGCCCACTGCTCCCATCTACATCCTCAGGAGTCCTGCTGTCACCTGCGGGACAGGCCCCACATCCCGGAGCACGTGTCCCGGCTTTGTGGCAGGCTTGACGGTCAGGTGGACATGTCCCCCAGCGTCCCCGGGGCCCCGAGGCAGCAGGGACAGAGACTAGAGCCCCAGGGCTGCAGCCTCCCCCAGAACTCGGGGCACGAGCCGCGTCTGCACAGCAGTGTCAGCAGGTGATGGTGGCTCGTGCAGGCTGAGAGCCCAGGGTGGGAGGGCCTGGGGCATCTGTGGGCACTGGGACCTGGCAGCTGTATCTTGTCTGTAACCAGTTCCATCGTTTGGCATTTATGGTGCGTGTATAAATGTACCACATGCAGGAATTACCGTAATGGTTGGATCCCGATCCTACGGGGGAAAACTCTGGGGTGCAGAGGTTCAGGCAGGTCCCGCCATCACCCTCCCCTGAAGCCCTGGCCTATCTGGGGTGTGACCCCAGGTGCTGGCAGGGAGTGGAGAGGGAGTCGGGGAGGGGAAGGTGGCAGAGGAGGGATATGGAGGGCAGAGTGCGTATCTGGGAGTGCAGCCTGGAGGCAGTGGGTCAGGAGGAGAGCCAAGCCTGGCAGTCTGGCTTTATCCTCAGGATGGTGGGAAGGTCCAGGGACAGGGAGGAGCCCTGTGGCCCTCGTGATGGTGAGGGAGGCCCAGAGGATGGCGGGCTCCTGATATCACAGAAGGGTGTTTCTCAGGAAGTGACCTAGGTCAGAGCCCTGTGCTGTGGGGTTTGTCAGCGGGGCTTCCCCCAGGCTGGGGGGCGGACACCGATGGTGCATGCAGCCCACTGTGTGCAGGCCTGCCTGCCGAGTGTAAGCCTGCCCTAGCACCTGGGAGTCTGGGTCTCCATGCAGCCTGTACTACCCTGCCTCACTCAGACTAGAGTATGAACGACTGCTAGTCAGCATGGAGTCCTTGGGGAGCCGCTGTGAAGAAGCACAGGTGTTGACAATGGACCTGAGCTTGTCTCTTGGTGCTGGGGTCACTGGCTCTGTGACCCTGGGCAGACTGGTCTGCACTTCTTGGGGTTCCACGTGTGAGTCTACTAGGCTCTGTGCACTTGAGACCTGGGGGTAGGTCTTTATGACCTGGCCCTCAGAGGGCAGGGCAGGGGTGACCCTGTAGAGCCCCAGGGATCTCCCCCTAGTGAAGGGGTGGATGGGGTACACCAAGCCATGCTCAGGCCCGGAGGGTGGCGGTGCACTGCGGGTGTGGGATGGTCAGCACAGTGACCACCAGGAGCACCCGGGACCAGCGCAAGGAGGGTGAGTGGCCGGCTCAGCAGGAGCATGTGGGCGGCCCCCCACCCCCACCCAGGACAGGAGGAAGCGTGTGCGCCCTGGGGGTAGCGGGGGCATCCTGCAGAGCAGGGGGCCGCTGGCCTGTGATCCTGCCCCCCCCCCCCACCGAGCTTGTCACGAGCATGGTGCGCCCCCGGGCCAGCTGCTGGGGCTACAGACAAAGAGGGCGGCTCTTTGCGGCTGGGCAGGCGGCCACGCTCCTGGCCGGGGATCCTGCGGAGCGCGGAGGCTGCGGGAGGCCCATCCATCACCCGGCATTTCATTATACCTTGGACAACGTCCATAATGGAGTAAAATGTCAGGAAGTTTACTAGGGGAGAAATAGTAACTTCCCACCGCCAGTTTGTTTTTTATTGATAGTGATTCCCAAAGACGTTCCAATATCTCCAAAGCCATCGTTAACGGCCTCGCGGCGTGTCCGTGTTGATGTGCAAATGAACAGTTGCGGAGTCACAGACAATAATGCGCTGCCTCCGTTTTAGCTGAAAGCAATAAATCCGCCTCAGAATGTGTCCCAGCGTGTCCCCCGGATGTCCTCTCCCCGCCGCACACCCTCACCTCTGTCAGAGCTGGAGGAACCATTCGGTATTTTTCCAGGAGGGAGGGCTCACCTCCTCTTCCAAACGGAGCAGGCGCGTGGGTCTCAGGCCTGGTGCGCGGCCCGGGGTACGGCGAGTGGAGAGCCCGGCCTTGGAGTGTTTCCTCCCATCTCACACGTGTGGGTCATGGGCCGAGTATCCTGCGACGGTTTCCCGTCCCCGGAGTGGGCTGGGTCCCTGCCGGGTGGCACCAGAGCATGGGGAGCACACCCAGCTACACCCACTGAGTCCATCCCTGGAGTGAAGGAGGTGGTGCCCCTATCTCAGGGAGAAAGGAGTCCAGTCAGGAGGGGACGGCGCCCCGTTTGTCATTTAGAGTGAACCCAGTCCCACTGGGTGCCACCTTGCGCAGACCCCGCCTGCACGTGACCTCACCCTCTCCACCCTCCTGCGCCTGCCCCTCACAGTTGGGAGCAGACTCATGCACAGACTCGTGCCCCCCTGCCCCCAGACACGTCCCACCTCTGCCAGCCAGGACCCGGGGCCTGGAGCCCTGACCCCCGACTTGGTCTTGGGTGATCTCCCATCAAGGGCGACAAACGTTCAATGTGCTGTGGGCTTGGGTTTGGGGTTTAACTGAAAGCTGTAATAGGATCTCTTTGCTGAGCAACTCTCTAGAAATGTCTTCAATGAGGGTTTTCTCTCCCCAAGTAGGTGACTGGGGACGGCACTTCCCTGCAGTGGGGGAAGGGTGGTGCTGGTCTCAGGGGTCCCCATGCGGCCATAACCCCGAGGGCCCACATCCCGAGTGAGAGCCGGGGCCTGTGGACGCTCTGGGTGAGGGGCATCCCAGGGTGAAGGTGAGGGTGCACAACCTGCGGGAAGACACTGAGAAGGTGACCTCGGCCGCACCCTCCACGGCGTCCCCCTCGGTGACCCTGGCCTTGTGGGGTCCTGCCCCTGGCCACCCACTCACCTCCCGCTGCTCTGCATCTATTAGTCGGGGCCTGGGAGCTGCGGGCAGGTGTCGGGCAGACCCTCTGGGCCCCTCCCCGTCCTTGCAGGACTCACCTAACCCTGGGGCCCTGACCCACCTTGGACAGTGGGCGCTTGTGCCAACGGTGTGCCGGGCCCGGTGGGGACCCTGGTGGACACAGTGGCGCCCGTCAGGGACAGGCAGGAAACAGAGGGCGGTTATGGGCAGGGGGAAGGCATAGGTCCATGCTGAGGGCAAGGGAAGTGGCTCGGGTGGGGTGGGGCAGGTGGCAGGCCTTTATCCATTGGGCCGCTAGGGAACCGGAGGGAGGCACAGAGCATTGCCTTGCGTAGCAGAGGTCAGAAGTGGAGTTAGGTGTGACACTCACAGACAGGGCGATCACCCTGGATTCAGCCCCGGGAAGGAAGGCTGGGACCTGCGTCTCCAAACCCCTTGGCAGGAGGCCTGCTCCTGCTCCAGACTGGGATCCCAGAGGCTGTGGGCAGAGCATCCTCCTGCCACAAAGCTGTCCAGGAGCCGCGGGCCGCCTTGGGCGTCACTCCCCAGAGGCAGCGTGTGCTACATGAGTGCCCTTCCAGACGTCCTGGGGGTGATAGGCAGCATCTGCCCATGGGCGCCCCATCCTCGTCTCTGCACAGCACTGGCATGCGTGGCATGGGACCCAGCGAGCTCCCGCACAGCGTGGCAGTGCCTTCACGCGCCCCATGCGCTGGCTCTGTGCTTGCAGTCTCTGGGCATCTCTGGGAGACTCCGCTGTGTCGGGAGACAGCTCCCTCTGCCCCGTAACTGTGGGGTGACACCGGCACCACCTGGCAGGGTCACACCCCCCAGGTCACCTTCCAGGGAGGGGCCAGAGGTGCCCGACTGCCGCACTACCGATTCCCTCCAGGGACTGCTGTCTCACAGCCTGGCAGACACATGTGGACTTCTCCAGCAACAGGGCTTCTGTCCTCCCCGCCCAGGACCACAGATTTTTTCTTGAACTCACTTTTTCCATTTGTGGGATGTTCTTTATTTCAGGGAAGGTCAGACTTTCCATGCCTGGCTTCTTCCCTCAGGGTTGTAGGGAGGCGACGTGACCTGCCGCAAGACCTTGGTGGAGGCCGGGCACCTTCCACGCCCGGGAGGTGGGCTGGCAGTGGACAGTAGTGTCAGGCTGATGCTGGGGGATGTGGGACCTATGCCCTGGGTCCTCTGAGGTCCCTGTCTCCCCCGGCCTGAGTCTCTGCTGTGCTTTCCGCCCGCAGGAATGTACGTTGGCTGCTTCAGTGACAGTGGCCGGGACAGGACCCTGAAGGGGGCCGTGTTCTTTGACCTGAGAAAGATGACCGTCTCCCACTGCCAGGATGCATGCGCCGAGCGGTGAGTAAGAGCTCCAGGCCGTCCAGCCGCCGGGAGGGAGGACAGTCCCCAAACCCGCCAGGTGGCCGGGAGCTGGACCATCAGCCTGGGCTTACTGATGCTGCAGCGCTGCCTGCGGGGACAGGGCCCGCTGTGCGGGGCAGGGGGCTTAGTGGGAGGTTCCTCACCCTGAGCCTCGGGTTACTTGTGTGTCCAGACATCGCCCAGGCCCCAGTCCTTGTGCCAGAACCAGCAGCTCGCCGGACTCAGCCGACACCCGCCTCTGTGAGGGAACGGCTCCCAGGTCACAGGTGGGGGGTTGGGTACAGGCATGTGCACTTGCACATGGGACACGTGTGTGCCAGCATCGAGGGGGGCGTGCACTTGGCTTGTTTCTGCCACATCACA
The DNA here is from genome assembly GCF_003254725.2 of Canis lupus dingo. Classification (NCBI taxonomy): domain Eukaryota; kingdom Metazoa; phylum Chordata; class Mammalia; order Carnivora; family Canidae; genus Canis; species Canis lupus. The sequence continues at coordinate 31,114,977 of NC_064247.1, read as the reverse complement.
TTCCTCCTCGTGTGTGGTCTTGAGTCCCCATCACCGGCCGATCAGTTAGCTCCCATCAAGCCCGTTTTATAGATGGAGAAACTGAGGCCAAAACAGACAGGATGGGTCCTGGCTCAGCCTCGCAAAATAGACAGAATTGAAAGTGACTCTGGCAGTTTGGGGAACAGCCTACAGGTAGTAGGTGCTGGTCAGGGCCAGGAGGCCAGCAAGTGGCCACACAGGCACTGGGATTGTGTGGGGGTGAGGGTTTCACCTGGGTTTTCCGTGTTGGCCTGTGGAGCTGGGGGCGGGAAAGAGCAGGCCTCTTGGCAGGGCTGACGTCCCGAGGGGCACGTGGTTGGTCCCACCTGCAGTCTTTTTTTTTTTTTTTTTAATTTATTTTTTATTGGTGTTCAATTTACTAACATACAGAATAACCCCCAGTGCCCGTCACCCATTCACTCCCACCCCCCGCCCTCCTCCCCTTCTACCACCCCTAGTTCGTTTCCCAGTTAGCAGTCTTTACGTTCTGTCTCCCTTTCTGATATTTCCCACACATTTCTTCTCCCTTCCCTTATATTCCCTTTCACTATTATTTATATTCCCCAAATGAATGAGAACATATAATGTTTGTCCTTCTCCGACTGACTTACTTCACTCAGCATAATACCCTCCAGTTCCATCCACGTTGAAGCAAATCCACCTGCAGTCTTTCTTCACCTGTGCTGTTGCCACACCTGGTGGAGTGGGGACTCTGGGGGTCGCGGTCCCAAGAGGCAGGTGGTAGTCGCTTACAGTCGTGCTGGCTCAGGGAGGACCGACCATGGATGCTCCAGTGTTGGGCTACAGCAGCATTGCCACCAAGGCGCTGACCCATGCCACAAAGCAGGGCCCCGTCCCCTGGCCCAGAGCCCATTCAGGACACCCAGTGGCACCTCAGGGCAGGGTGCAGGCTGGCGAGGGCCCCGCGGGGCTGGCCGCTGCCCCACAGGGGAAGGTCTGCTCCCCACCTCGCTGGTGGCCCTCCAGTCTGGCTGACAACCAGCCCCTCACCCCACCTGACCCCAGCCCACGGTCGGTGCTGCGGGACCTGGGCCGCGACAGGAACCCAGCGGGGCTGCTCTCCCTGCAGGTCCTACGTGTACGCGGGCTTGGAGGCCGGGGCAGAGTGCTACTGCGGGAACCGGCTCCCGGTGACCAGCATGGGGCCCGAGGCGTGCAACCACGAGTGCAAAGGAGAAAAGGGCTCTGCATGTGGGGGCGTCGGCCGGCTGTCTGTGTACCGCGTGGAGGAGCTGCAGCCCGGCTCCAGGAAGCGTGAGTGTGCCGGCCTGCCCTGCCCTCTGCCCTGCGGCCTGAGGCACACGCAGGGTGCAGCCCTGCTGGGGGGCTCACGTAGGGGTGGGGGGTCAGGCTCAGCCAGGCCTGGGCCCCTGGCCTGTGGGTTGGTCACGCTTCTCTGGAGGCCTGGCCCTGCCACATGTCGGACATGCTATGTGGCCCTGGGCATCCTGCCTGCCCACTCTGGGCTCTGGTTCTTCGTAAAGCGTGGAGGCCCACCTGGCCGTGCAGCAGTGAGGCGGGCCTGGCGGCCTGACATGCCCTGGCTGTGGAGCGCCCAGATGTTCCAGGCAGACAGGAGCAATCCTCAGAAAGCCCAGGCCCCAGGAACAAAGAGGGGCCTGAGGGTGGCAGGGAGGCCCACACGGGAGGAGGTGCAGGGCCGTAGGCACAGAGTTGGAGTCAGAGCTGCCAACAGAGAGCTTCAGTTCTGTGGGAGAACAAAGCCCTGGAACTTTCTGTTCAAAAGCAAACAGGGGATCCCCAGGTGGCTCAGTGGTTTAGCACCTGTCTTTGACCCAGGGTGTGATCCTGGTGTCCCGGGATCGAGTCCTGCATCAGGCTCCCTGCATGGAGCCTGCTCCTCCCTCTGCCTGTGTCTCTGCCTCTCTCTCTCTGTGTCTCTCATGAATAAATAAATAAAATCTTAAAATAAATAAATAAAATCTTTAAAAAAAAAACCCAAAAAACAAAAGCAAACAGCAGCTGCTGTGTAGGGAGAGAGGAAGGTGGAACTGACCTGAGCAGGAGGGGAGGGGCAAGCAGACCTTGCAGGGAGCGGTGACCTGCAGGCCTACATGGTGGGGGGGCGGCGAGCATCCAGTGGGCATCCAAGTGATCGTCTGGTGGGTGTGGGGATGGCGTCAGGGTGAGCCTCTGGGTAGGCATTGGAGGGGCATCCAGGTGGGCGTCAGGGTGGGTGTCGGGGGTGGCATTGGGGCGGGCGTTGTTGGGGGCGTTGAGGTGGGGGTGGGGCGGGCATCAGGGCAGGCATCAGGGTGGATGTCCAGGGGATGTGGGCTAGGGGCTGGACCCTTCCACCTGGCCTGGAGGACAGCCTGGCAGGAGGCTTCCTTGAAGCATGGGCTCCAGGAGCTCCTGGCGGGAGTTGGATCAGAGACAAGAGGGTCTGACACGGCAGCACAGTGAGCCGATTGTGGTGGGATTTCACGCATCCGGGTCTAGTTCCTCCTCACGCCTGCACTGCAAAGACATGGAATTTTGCAGAATATCAGCCTCTTGGGTCACAGGGTGCAGAACCTGGCCCATAAGGGGCACAGAGTCCAGATCTGTGGAAGGAAGGAGGGAGGGACAGAGGGCTGGCTGGATGCTGTCCCCGAAGTGGGTGGGAGACGAAGACCTGAGGTCCACCCCTGATGGCAACCACAGTGACAAGGTTTGGGCGCCTGGGGTCTCAGGAGTCTGGCCTGCCAACCCCTGGCCGCAGTCTGCTCTCTGGTTTAGAACCCACCTGCTGACTGCGTGGGCACCCGGGTCAGACCCCGAAGCCACCTTCCCCCCCGTGACAGGCACCAACAAGGATCCTCATCAGCAACCCATTTTGTCCCTACAGGGAGGACCGTCACATACCGCGGATGCTTCAGGCTGCCGGAGAATGGCACCCACGCCTTCCCCGACTCCCTCGTGCAGGCCAACGCAACAGTGGAGGCGTGCTCGGGATTCTGTTCCCAGAAAGTAAGGCCACCTGTGACAGGTGCGCGCGGGGTGGGCTGCGTGGGGCAGGTGCGCAGGTGTCGGGGCAGGAGGGGGCGGTGAGGAGACCCCGGGAGGGCCTTGCGGCCTGTGCTAGCTGACAGCAGGGCCGCATGGCTCCCTGACGGCAGCTCTTGGCAAGGGCGTCGGGTGCTGGACTGACTGGTTTGTTAGTGAGAAGTGCTGGCCGGCTCAGAGGGAGCGGGAGGGTCACCTGCTTCACCTGAGGACGGGGCAGGGTGCTGAGCCTGGCTTCAGGGGCCATGGTCACGGGTGTGCTTTGGGCTCCGTCCGAGCTCAGGGGTGGGACGTGGCTCTGCAGAAGGTGGGTGGGGCACCTGGCACCGCAGCTCTGGGTGGGACACAGTGGTCAAGGCCAGACAGGACCCCCGGAGCGCTGAGGTCTGGGGCCGGGTCCAGCGGCCCTGCGGGTGGCCCCTGTGGGGGGCAGTAGGCTGCTGTGAGGACTGTGACCAGAGGCTGATGGTGACATCGTTCATCCAGCTGCTGTGCGTCCCTCACCAGGCAGCAACCCCGCCTGATCCTTCTGACGGCCCCTCCAGCGGGCACTAGGATGCGCTGCGTTTTTGGGTGAGGGAGCGGAGGCAGAGGGGCTGGGCATGCTGTCCGAGGTCACGCGCCCCTACATGGGCGAGCCGGGATGTGGACCCAGCCAGTGCCTGGTGCTGTAGGGAACCCCGAGAGGCGCGCCCTCCTTGGCACCCCTTGAGATGTCCCCCCTGGAGGCCAACACACAGTCTTTCTGCGCTTCCCACCCAGGCTGCAGCCTTTGAGGTGGGTCTCTGCGTCTGCAGCAGCTCGGGATTTCTGGGGCGTTCTTGGGGCTCACACCATCTGGCTGCTCACAGCTTCTCAAGAGCACCCACAGGGACCAGACCTGCAGGTGTCTTATGTGCTTGGGGACCTGCGGTGACCTCTCAGGGCTCTGGGGGGACACTCCACCCCCCCACGTGCTGCCATCCCCTGGGGCATCAGGGGAGGGACGGACGGCTCCATGTCCCCGACCCACAGCCCATGGCAGGGCCCAGGGACGGCTCCATCCATATTGGCAGGGAGAGCACTTTCCTGCTCTTCTGCTCTGCTGTGCGGACATCCTGTTCTTCGTGTGACCAGTGCTCTGCTGTGGAGTGTTTCGGTTGTCTTCAGCGTGTGGCGTTTGCAAGCAGGGTTGCAGTGACCTCTTGGTGGGTGGGTTGTTCTGTGTTGCTGGATCCGTAGAACAAGACCCCAGGGGGATGCTGGGTCAGAGTCTGTGCATCCTTGTCCCAGTGGTAACCTCGGTCGTGCTGCGCTGGGCACAGAATGCGTGGCTTTGATGCCCTTGCCGCTGGTGCATGAGAGGCCAAGGAGGTGGCTTTGTGACGTCCAGGGGGAGCGGCTGCAGAGCAGTCCTGGGCCGAGTGCTCTGACCTGGGTAACCTGGGACCTGCACGATGGCTACAGACACAGAGTGTGCAGACTGGGGACCAGTTTCACCCTGACGGGGGCGGGCTCACACTGTCCTGAGCCATCTCGGGCTTCGGCACCTGAGGGTCTGCCGTCCAACGGGTCTCATGGACCAGGTACCTGCCTGGCCCGGCTGGTGCTGCTGGGGACTGTCTGGGTCAGACCGAGGTTGGAGGCGCATCCTGGGTTCTCAAAAACGGCTGCGGGGCCCCCACTGCACACACAGGCCTGCCTCCCCCTCCCCTGTACCGTGGATGTGGCTGGAAGAGGGGGTCTGGAGTCCTGTTGCCATCCACAGGACTTCCAGCTTTGAAGCTGAGGGCAGGTCTTAGCAGGACATGTATAGTGGATGGAGGGTTGTGGGCAAACCCTGGGGTGGGGGGCGCACAGCTCAGCACCCGGAAGGGCTGGGGCAGGCCCGGAGGGTCAGCGGCCCCCGCGGGGGATGGTGACCTGTTGAGGGGTGCCGCTCCTGGAAGGGACGGAGCTGGAGGACATGATAGGAGCCGGCAGGCAGATGAGGGCGAGCAGAGTGCACAGAGCGGGAGCTGCGTGTGTACAGTGGGCGCGGGGGCCGTGGCCGGGTCCAGGTGCATGTCTTCAAGTAAGCGGGGGTTGTGACAGCCGCAGGGAGGGCTGGCTATGGTAGGATGCTCTGGAGATGTACTCTGGAGACCCAGGGGGCACTTGACATACCACGGAGGGTGGCCTATGACCTGGCTCTGGACCCGGGGTCCAGGTAGGCAGGGAGGACACAGAGGGTCACGCAGCCAGGTGAAGCTACCTTCTACCCAGTGTGGTGACCTCTGTTCCCAGCCTGCTGTACCCCTCAACCTTGTGCCCTGTGGCATCCATGTAATGTGCCTGGCCTCTAGGCGGCCGCCAGGTTGGATTCCGTGGGGTCTAGGGGCACCCACGTCAGCCTGCAGCAAGGGCGCTTCCTGGTAGATTGTGTCCCCATGGACAGGGGCGCAGCACCCCCAGTGCGAGGCCAAGGCTGGGCTCAGGTGGGGCTTCACAGGGACCAGCCTATGCCGTGGCCACCTTGCGGCACCCCGCTTCCCAGTGCCTTGGGAGTCCTGCTTCTGGCCCTGGATGAAAGCCTCTACTGTTGTTCAGTGGTTACGATGGTTCAGGAACTCCAGGATATGGCCAGACAGGATGCCTGGGGCACCATCAGCCCCCCCAACATCGTCTGAACCCAGAGAAGCCATCTGCTCTGACTTTCTGCAGTCTCGGGAGAGACCTGCCTTGTCTCCGTTCCTGGATCTGGGATGGTGGTTTTGGGGCTGGTATTTATGTGCAGGCCCCGCGGTGGGGCCCAGGGACTCAGGCACCATCGGCGATCCAACTGCTGACACCTGCTGCTCCTCCAGCAACCCTGCGTGCGGCTGACCCCTGCTGCCCGACCCACCTGGATCCCCGCAGGCGCAGTCTGTTCCCTGGGGGCAGGTGGGGGCACTGCCTCTGCGGCTCTGCCAAGGGTCAGGTCAGTAAGGGTCTGGGTTTTGTGAATTAACTGCCTGGACATTCGCAAGTTTTCCCTTTGCGAAAATGCTGGACAGTCCTTCATCGGGGGACGATCCCGCACAGCTTTGGGTTTCTTACACTGTTTCTGCAGTAGATCTGTCGACGTTGTACCATGTGTATCTTTAAACAAAATGTATTATTTTTCGGGGGGTTGGTGGTGACAAAGGCATATCTATTTTAGAAAATTTCGAAAATTTTGAAATGCAAAATTACATGAAAACTCAATGGTAACTTTACCACATCGGAGAAAACCACCAATAATATTTCACAGCCTCTGGTCTTCTACCTTTGTGGAATTCGCTTCTCAAAAATTGATGTTTGGGGGCCCTTGGGTGGCCTCGTCGGTCGAGCGTTTGACTCTTAAACTCAGCTCAGGTCATGACCTCGGGGTCGTGGGTTCAAGCCCTGCATTGGGCTCCATGCTCGTCGTGGAGGCTGCTCAAAAAAAGAAGGAATGTCTCCTTCCATTTCCCCCCTCTGTGATACGTGCCCCCTGTGGCTGCAATGCACGCCTCCTCCTGTTGGGCCACCTGTTGCCGCGACCCTTCCTAAAGGTGGACCCGTGAGCAGGTGCACAGCCGTTTGCTGCGTCATCACACGTGGAATCGCTGTTGTGAAGGAGTTGTGTGTCCCCATCCCCTAAGTCACCCCTGAGACTTGAGGTGTGTTTCCAGGAGTGAGTCACCCGGCCTCGCTCTGACTTGGGTCAGTGACCCGGATGCGTGTCCCTGTGCAGCCATGTCCTTGCTTTGCAGTCCTGGCCAGTGCGTGGCCTTGAGCCATGGCATTGTCACTGACTGTCATGGATGCGATTCGAAGCTGTGGGTTCCTGGCGTCGAGCGTGGGCTGGTCCCGCCTCTGGACCTGCCTCTGCAACCCCATGGTCCCCACTTTGCAGCCAGACGGCAAGAGCCTCAGATCAGCAGGAGACAAGGATGAGGTGTCATGTTCCGCGGACGGGCTCTGGTTCACCCTGACGCTCGCCTGCCAGCAGAAGTCCGCCCTCCACTCCCATCCCCGCAGCCACCCCCGAGTACCTCCTTCCCTTTGGGCCTCAACGTCCAGGCCTGCCTTGGAGCAAAAGCAGGTGGGAGATCCGTCCGGGTGAGCTCCGTGCTGGTTCAAAGACTTCACCAAAACCTCCCACCTTGCACTCATCTGTGTCCACAGAGTTGAGTGTGGAGTGTGGCAGAGCCCTGGGCAGCTCTGTCCAGCTTGGCCTCACGGTCTGAAGTCCTGGCCTCCTCGCCTCCACCTGCCCTCCTGAGGCCTCGAGTCCTGATTCTGGACGTTTCTGGGAGTCCCTGGAATCCTGGAGACTGACAGCAGGGGAGATGCTCAGGGCTGCTGGCCTGCTGGGACGTCACTCCCGAGCCTAACCACGACCACGCTCTGCACGTGGGCCCCCGGCACCTAGGACCCGGCCCCTGCTGTGCCGTGACCCGACGCGGGGCCCAGGCTCTGGATGCAGTTCCAGGCAGCAGGAGGACGTGTCCCCCACCCCAACCCTGACAGGTTGAGCCGGTCCCCTCTTCATGCCTGGGATGTTAACAGTCCCACGTCCGCGTCCCAGATTCCTCCTCCCGCCTCCCCTCCTCTGATCGTCTTCTTGCGCGGGAGCTGGCAGAGAGGAGCTTCATCAATATTTAATCTTTATGGAAATCACGTCCTAGAAATCCCCAAGGGGCTGAAAATTGTTCTGTGTTTTCAGAACCCAGGGATGTCGCTGAAGCAGGCACGTTGTAAATAAAATCACGTTAGTGTCTGCGGCTCCCCTTGCTCTGCACACGCCTGGGAACTCGACTGTCTCATCCACTCGTGGAGGCCGAGGGGCCGGGGTCACTGGTGGGGGCAGCCCAAGCCGGCCCGAGGGTGCGGGGTCATGGGGTGGCCCTAAGGCCAGGGAGGGGTCCTGCGGTGGCATTTTGTTCTCTGAGCAGAGCCCAGGATGCTGGCAGGTGAGGCCCTGCCTGGGTTTGCTGCTGTCTGTGCGTCCCTCCAGGAGTCTGGTGCCCACGCACGCTGGAGGCACCTCAGGGGACACTTGTCTGCCCGCCGGTGTATTCGTCAGACACTCACGGGGCGTTCACTGGGTGCAGACCTGCTGGAGCACACAACACAGCACGGTGTGCCCGCGTCACTCGATCCTGCCAGCACGCCCGTGGACGTGGCACACAGGGCCCAGGGACCACCCGATGCATGGGAGCCAGTGGAGCGCCCGATGGCGCGTCTGTACACGGACTGCGACGCTGCAGTAATAAGGAACTGTCCCAAAGGAGGCATCAGCGCACGAGGACTGGCACCCAGACTTGAGTGAAGGGAAAGTACGTGCTTCGGGATCCTGTTCTTGGGACTAGACCGACCGGGCACAAGAGTCAGAGCCGCAGCTGTTACAGGAGGGAGCGGGGGCAGGAGGGAACGGCGGCGCGCGTGTGCACGGGCATCAGAGCTGTGCGAACGTTCCCGTGGGACTGAGCTTTCCTCTGGGTCAGTAAGTCCTGCCTCTCAGGGAAATAACCAGAGGGCTCGCCCAGGGCATAGGGGGCTGGTGAGGGTGGGGAGGGTGTGTCGATGTGAAACAGGGTGGCCAGTGAAGGCCTGTCAGGGAAGGGAGCTTGAAAACGTGAGGCAGGGGCCTGAGCGCAGAGGGAGCTGCAGGTGCAAAGGTCCTGTGGTGCACAACCAGGGACCATAAGGACCCCAGTGTAGGAGCTCTCCACAGCTGCCCCAACAAAGTGCCATGGATGGGGGCTCGCCCTTCCTGGGGTTCTAGAAGCCAGAAGCCTGAGGTGGGGTGTCGGCAGGGCTGGTTTCTTCTCAGGCCTGCCTCTTGGGCTCACAGGTGGCCATCGTGTCCCTGTGTTCACACGGCCATCTGTCCATGTCCTAATGTCCTTATAATGACACTAGTCAGATGGGATCACACCTCCCACCCCGTGGCCCATTTTCACCGAATCACCTCTTTAAAGGCCCTGCCTCTGAAGACAGCAGCATCACGGGGAGCGGGAGGGGGAAAATGTGGGTTCGGGACAGATTCCGTGTGTGCAGAGTGCCAGCTCGGAGCCCTGCTGGTGCTGCTAACTGGCTTCCAGCCTCTGTGACATGCCACCCCCCCAACACCAGCCCCACTGTGGTGCCCAGGCATGTGGCCAGTGTGGGCTGGGGCCACTGGGGCCACAGGCATGCCTGACAGGTGTCCTGCGGTGAGACTTCCAGCCTCTCTCCATCCCAGGCGCAGGGGCCTTGGAGGGGAGCCCATGGGCAGAGTTCAGGGGTCAGACCCTGGGGTACCCTACACATGTGGGGGGACAGTGGAGGTCTTGAGATAAAAGCGGGGTGCCTAGGATGCATTGGGCTATCATCCCTTGTCCTCCCAACAGCAGGGAGTTCCTGCCCCCAGCTTGCAGGTGGGGAAACCGAGGCTTGGATGGGGCAGCTGTTGAGCTGTAGGGCTTTGTGTCAGGGTCTGACAAGTTACACACCTGCTGCTTCCTCCCTGGTCCCTGCGCTCATGAAGACCATAGACACCCGGAGCCACTGCCTCCCCCGTCCTCCATCCTCCGAAAATCCACGTCCTGAGCCTCGCCTAGCAAAGGCATGGAGAGCAGGGCTGCGGCCCCGGGGGAGCGGGAGAGCTGTGAGGAGACTGGAGGGAAGCGAGGTCCTCTGCCTCTTCTAGGCAGGCCACCCGCAGGTCTTGTCTGTGTCACAGATGGAGAGGCTAGGGTTCCAGGAGGTCCCACAGCTGTTCCAGGGCTTCTCCAATGTGAGAAGGAGCTCGGTGCTGGAGCAGGGATGGGCATGCGTGGTGGGGGTGTGCAGGGATGTGCAGGGGTATGGGGGGTGCACAGGGGTGCATGGTGGGGGTGAGGAGTGCACAGGGGTGCATGGTGGGGATGAGCAGGGTGCGTGGTGGGGGTGAGCAGGGTTGCATGGTGAGGGTGAAGGTGAGTGCATAGGGGTGCGTGGTGGGGGCATGCAGGGGTTTGTGGTGGAGTGTGCAGTGTCAGAACAGTTCAGGGTCTCTCCCGTCCCTGGGGTGGGAACCCTGGGAACTCCTGGCAGGGGCAAAGCCACCCGCAGGCGTGCTGGAGGAGCAGGGAGGCAGGGAGGGGCTCTCGTGGGGGCTGCAGGGCACTGGGGTCACAGGGGCAGGCCCCGTGTTGCCCTCCTGCTGTCCGTGGGGGGACTCAGCCCATGGTGTCCCCATGGAGATCCCGGCTCTGCCAGGCCTTGCTCAGAAAAACATGATTGATTGTCTTTTTACTTATTTATGAGACTTTTGTTGTGAGCGAGAGACGACGAGGCCTGTGTGGCACGGCTTCAGCCGTGAGGGGCTTTCTGGCCTCCCGCCTCCCCCTCTGCTGGTGTGGCCAGCCTTCCTGTCTGCAGGAGGCAGGACGGGCAGGGGCGAGTGAGGCTGGTGTCCCTCCCTGGTGCCCGTCCCCCAGAACATCCGCCTCACCACCCAGCCCCACTATGACCTGGCCCTGCACCCCCACCTCTGCAGGAGGGTTGGGCTCCCCCGACTCCAACGTGGCCCATGCTGCCCAGTCCTGCCCCCGCCCAGGCTTCTCCATCCCATCCTGACCCCCCACACACACCCCTACCTGCTCCTGCCCACACTCCTGCTGGCAGGAGGACTCCTCTGGGATGGCCATGCCCGGCTCCATCCACGCGGGGACTGCTGAGGGGTCCACAGCCTCTGGAAGCTGCTGGGGGTAGAGGCCGTGTCCCCCCCGGCTCGTCATCCCTGTGGATCCTGCGTGTCCCCCCAGCCCTGGGTCCAGGAGGCCTGGCCCCCCGCGCCCCAGCTGCTCTCACCCCTCGCCCCCCAGGAGTTCCCTCTGGCCGTCCTCCGGGGCTGGGAGTGCTACTGCGCGTACCCCACGCCTCAGTTCAGCCTTCGGGATGCCGTGGACAGCTCGCTGTGTGGCCAGGAGCCTGAGCTACAGAGGCTGGCTGAGTACTGCGAGGTCTACCAGACGCCCGTGCAGGGTGAGTTGGGGACGGGAGACGCACTGTGTGGGGCCCCCACCCCGTGTCCACCACGGTTTGCCCTCCAGGGGTTTGGGGATGCCAATGTGGCTGTGTGCAGTCCTGGGGAGGGCAGGGAAGGGGAGGGCAGGGGAGGCCACCACCGTCCCTGGAGGCACCTGACCTTTTCCTGAGTCGGGGAGAAGGTGGTTTGAGGACGGGCAGGGGAATGGAGAGGCAGGGCCCGGCCATTGCCCTGTTCTGGAGCTTTCTGTGCTGTGGCTCAGGGCTTGCCGAGGCCACAGAGACCAAGCAGCAGCGGAGCTGCCCTGGGCGGAAACCCCGTCTTCCCTGGGCCTGCCTCAACTTCCCCAGTGTGAAGCAGGGTCTGGGGGCAGCCAGTCCCCTGGGCATTCGGTGGCCAGCCTGTGCACTTGCAGACACCCGCTGCACTGACCGGAGGTTCCTGCCCACCAAGTCCAAGGTGTTTGTGGCTTTGTCGAGCTTCCCAGGTGCCGGGAACACGTGGGCGCGGCACCTCATCGAGCATGCCACAGGCTTCTACACCGGAAGCTACTACTTTGACGGGACCCTGTACAACAAAGGTGAGCGACAGCTGCCAGCAGAGGGTCCCCCGGAGGGTCAGGGAACCTGCACAGCTAACATGCTCCCAGCTCGCGGGTTCCCAAGAGCCCCTGTGTGCGGTGGCCCCACACGCAGCCCCCTCCACCCCCAATGTCATGTCTAACTGAGCACAGCAGCATCCTGTGGGTGCACGTGTGGCTCTGTGATGGAGGGTGGGCCCGGTATGGGGCCACGGCATAAGGGCAGAGGGCAGGGCAGCCGTGGCTTATGGCCTGGCCCCTGGTGACTGCACGCCGGCCCCACTGCCAGAGGTGGGAAGGAGACAGGCCTCCCAGGGACACACGTGCCCTGGTTGTGCCACTGCACTGCTGTGGGATCTGAGGCAGGGCACGTGCCCTCTCAGGGCCACACCTGCAGCCACGACTAACTCACAGGTGATTTGCTGTGCTTGTGTGGCATCGCCATGCAAACGCCCCCATGGACCACGCATCTCCGCATCTAGGGGGCATCGGGCTTCTGTGCCCTGACCTCGGGGTCTCCTGGAGGTGCGTTCAGCTCGGCCTGCTGCCATGGCAGGGCCCTGGCGCCTTCCTCAGGGGCCTCCCCTCCCTGTGCAGGGTTCAAGGGTGAGAAAGACCACTGGCGCAGCCGGCGCACCATCTGCGTGAAGACCCATGAGAGCGGCAGGAGGGAGATTGAGATGTTCGATTCAGCCATCCTGCTGATCCGGAACCCGTACAGGTCCCTGGTGGCCGAGTTCAACCGCAAGTGTGCCGGGCACCTGGGCTATGCGGCCGATCGCAACTGGAAGAGCAAAGGTAGGTGGCAGGGGCAGGTGGGGGGCGTTCCATGCAGCTTTATCTGGTGCAGACACATGTCCCCTATCCTGCTGGGGTCGGACTGGCAGTCCCGGCCTCTGCCTGCCACCCCAGGCACCACAGTGCGGTCAAAACATGGGTCTGCATGGCAAGTGACAGGATACCAGGTGGTCAGTGGGGACTTGGAGCCATAGGGTAGGCAGGCCGTCACCACAGACTCCAGCCCTTGCCTCCCGGTGCCTCCTGCTGCCCCTGCCCCTTGCTGACCTCCTGGATACAGGACACTGAGCTCCAGTCCCTCCTTGGCTCTCACAAGCCTCGGTTTGCTCATCTGAGAAACCAGGGAGACCCTGAGCTCAGGGTCATCGAGAAGGCTCCTGGGGCACATGAGGTGTGCTGGCGGCTCGGTTACACCAGCTGTGTCGGGGCCGGTCTTCACGTTTGCACCTTCCCACCAACACAGAGAGCCTGCCGATCGAGCTGCACTAGGACCCCCGGCATAGAGTGTCTGTGAACGTCGGCAGCTGTCCCTCTGGTCCTTCATGGCGCTTCCTGCCACTCGGCAGGGTCATGGGGTACACTGACGATACCGCCACCAGACACGGTGGGGGCCTCGTTCACTGAGCTTCCCAGGAGGACCCAGGGCAGGCGATTGGGCCGGAGTGCATCCTTGCCGCAGCCCTGCTCATCCCCGTCACCCGCGCTGGACGGGCATAGCTGGTGGGGGAAAGGTGAAGGCAGCGAGGGTCATCTGGTTTCCCAGTCATCCTAACGCCGCTGTGGCTCCCCCGGCCCCAGCGTGGGCCCAGCGTTCAGGGACTCCCGGTCCACGGCAGAGGGAAGCAGTTCGGCTGGTCTCGGTCCACATCTGTCCTGGCACGGTGCGCCCGCGGCCGTGGCCACGTGACCCAGGCCAGCCCGGGGTGCTGCTCGCGCTCCCTGTGGGTTGTCACAGGGCCTTGTCCGTCGGGTGCCCGGGAGGCTGGCCTGACAGGCACCGTCTCTCCCGCTCAGAGTGGCCGGACTTCGTCAACAGCTACGCGGCGTGGTGGTCGTCGCACGTGCTGGACTGGCTGCGGTACGGCAAGCGGCTGCTGGTGGTGCACTACGAGGAGCTGCGCCACAGCCTGCTGCCCACGCTGCGGGAGATGGTGGCCTTCCTCAACGTGTCTGTGAGCGAGGAGCGGCTGCTCTGCGTGGAGAACAACAAGGAGGGCAGCTTCCGGCGGCGCGGCCGGCGCCCCCACGACCCCGAGCCCTTCACCCCTGAGATGAGGGCGCTGATCGACGGCTACATCCGGACGGTGGACAAGGCGCTGCGTGAGCACGGCGGGGCCGGGCTTCCCGGCGAGTACGTGCCCAGATGACGGCTCGGCAGCTCTGTCCGTGCCCGCCTGGACGCTGCAGGACCCTCGGTGTGTGCACATGCCACGGTGTGCTCACAGGGCCACGCAGGGGGCTGGACACGCTCGGACATGCAGGCGTGGGTTCCCGGGCTCCCAGGCTCCTGTTTCCCGCTGCGGACTTGCTAGCCGGGCTCCTTGCCCTGAATGCAGGGCCAGGTGGGCGTCGGCACCGTGGGCAGGTGCTGCTGGGCCCCACAACTCTGACAGCACGTCCGACACCCGACAAATGCATGTGGTGTGACCACCAGGCACCACGGTCAGCAGCCCCGCCTCTCCCTCCTCTGCAGACAGGCCGGCAGCACTGGACACCGAGCAGGATCCCCCAACACTGACCTCAGGACCTGTGCCAAGCTCTGCACCCCCACCCTGTCCACATCTGCAGTCCCTGCAGGGCCCCCTGCCTGACTCCCAGAAGTGGTCTAAGGGTGCGAGGACAGGAGGGGCTGGCTTCAGGGGAGCCCCAGGCCTCAGGGGTTGCAAGGGGTTGCAAACCCCTCTCAGGGGGTGCTCAGGGTACACATGGAGAGACCTGGGGGCTGTCCTGCTCCCTGTGGGGTCCCATGGGCCGTGTCCCCCTGGACACACCCCTGGGGGGAGTCTGCCCTGCGGCCAAGCCCTCGGTGTTCACCCCACGCCGTCCCTGGGCCTCCTGGTCACACCCCGGTCTCTGTGCCCCTCCTGGAGGAAGGCCCCTCAGGGATGCTGCTGCCTGTGGTGTGCCAGCCGGAGCAGGGGGCAGAGGAGAGGCCCCCAGCTCACAGCCTCAGGGACCGGGCAGGGCTCACCAGAAACCGCAGTGACCTGCTGGCAGAGGAGCTTGTGTGCTGTGTGGGCGGGGTTGGCACCTGGGCTGGGGGCTCTGCAGGAATCACGCAGCACAGCAGAGGGAAGGGTGAGGAGGCTCAGGGAACAGAGGCATGAAGGACAGGTGGGTGGGGTGTGGCCGTGTGTCTGAGTCCATGCAGTGAGGACGGGAGCAGGAGGGTGGGGACAGAGCTGGAAACGCAGAAGGGGACTGTGCACACACCACCTGGCACTCAGCCTGGAGCACAGACAGCCTCCTTCATGGGCACCGTGGGTTCAGAGTGAGGCTGCGGAGACCAGGGCCCGGGCCAGAGGTGGTGGGTGTGGACCCCTGCGAGGGGCGTGACAGTGACTCTGGCTGGGCCCTTGGTCTGGCCTCCTGTGGCCTGAGCCAGGCTGCACCCAGGGGAGAAAATGAGGCACGAGATTTGGGAGAACCAGCACTGGGACACCCTGACCCTGCACCCTGCCAGCCACGGGAAGCCAAGAGCCACTGCAGCGAGGGTGGGCGGGGTGGAGAGCCCAGCAGGCTGCCCTTCCCAGAGGGAGGCCTCCATGCCCGCCCCGGCTCTGCTAAACCCACACTGGTGCCGAGCCAGTTCTGGGCCCTCTCATGGCTGTGCATGGCACACAGGTGGACATGCCAGGTCTTCGTAGACGTTTATGGGTGCGGCTGTGACTCCGCAGTCCAGCCTGGGAAGGGCCCCGATGGCACTCTTTCTCTGCAGTCGCAGGAAGGGGGGACCTGCCAGGAGTTAGACCTGCCGTGGAAGGCAGCCAGCACCAACGGGGTCCTGCAGCCCTGGGCAAACCTAGTCTCCAGGGGATGAGGGCCAGAAGCTGGCCACCTCCTGGGAATGGCCCCCTGGCTTTGGTCCTCTTCCTGGCCAACTGGATGGTTTGGGGAGAAGACCTAGATGCCAGGGAGGCCGGGAAGTGCAGCGGTGTGGCTGGAGGGCCACCCACTCTCCTGCCCACCCCGAGGTCAGGATAGCAGCAGCCCACTCCCCCGTAGATGGTCCATTTCCTGCTGCCAGGGGCCCAGAGACCTCCTCTCCCTCCAGGTGGAGAGCCACCTGCTCAGGCGCCTCGTGCTTCCTGGGCACCTTAGCCAGACATGCAGATGAGTAACTGCATGAGTGGGGATCAGTCTGCACCCGGGTCATGTCGAGTTGGTCCACACGGTCAGGCACCTGATATGGGGCTGGTGCTCCTGGGTGTTGGATGGGCAGGGACGTGCCCGGGACCTGGAAGTTACACAGACGTGTTAAGACATGTGATTTCCATGCATTTCACCTCCCGTTGTGGATCAATTTGGAAAAACCAAAATATGTAATTTTAGGAAACTAAAACACATTTCTGATAATCCCAGTGATGTGCAAATGAGACAGAAGAATAGACAGGCTCCCAGACCCCGGGAAGAAAGCTGCTTAATTATGTGAGCGTCTCGTAATGAAGCCTCTTACAGCTAAAATTAGACCGCGAGTGTGTGAATATGTGATGATGTTTGCACACCAGAATGCATTTCCCCCTTAACGGGAGCCGGAGCTGCTTGGTTCCCCAAGGGGGCCTGGGTGGGGGACGCGAGAGTGCCGGGGGTGGCCTTCGTGGCTGCAAGAATTCTGAGGATGCAGGTTTGCTCACTTGTGGCTGGAAGCTCATCGGGGTGTCACCGCGTGAGGCCTCCAGGGCCGGGGTCTGGGGCGGGTGGGTCAGGATCCACACTGATCACTACTTTGCACAGAACTGGCCGGCCCGGACAAGGTCCGAGTGAGGGGAACTCAGCCCGCCCACTGGGCAAGGCCGCATTCCGTGTGGTCTCAGCTCCCAGGCACACAATGAGGGGTGTGGTACACGGAGTCGGTTCCCCCCCCCCGTTCTCCCCATTTCTTTCCCCAGCAGCCCCGGTTTAGGTGGGGGGACCCCCAGCCTGGACAAAGTCAGAGTGCCTCTCTCCATTTCCCTGGCTACTGGCCGCTTCAGGGACGGTCACGTGAGCTCAGGCGGCCAGAGGGCACCCCAGGATACCCCAGGACATCAGGAGTTGTGGGTAGAGACTGCGTGTGTGCATGTGCGCCGCTGCTGGGACAGGAGGCAGGCAGCCCTGCGCCTGGAGAGGGGCCACCCCCAGCGCGAAGCTGGTTCTCCCGCAGGGGCCGTCGGGAGGCACAGTGAGCCGCGCCCCTTGTGGCACCGATGCGCGCTCCAGCTTTGCCTGCGATCGCCCTCCCTCTGGACGGTTTTGTTACACAAGCCAATAAATCCCCTTTATTATTCACATTGTGCTGAGTCGGGCTTCTGTTGGCGCCACGTTCCGACCGTCTCTGTGGCTGACACAGGTGAGGGCTGAGCCTCAGCCCGGCTCCAGCTGGGGGCCTGGGGACGGTGCCTTCTCCTGGAACGGGGCCGGGTGTGTGCTGCTCTGCAGGATGCTGGGCTCGGCCGGCCAGGACCAGCCGCGGTCGGTCACCACTCAGTAGGTCGCCCATATGTCCTCATAAAGTAACTCCTGTCATGTGCCCAGTGCCGACCAGCAACTGGATCGTTTAACCTTTAACCAATCCTTGTTGTCCCCTGGACAGTATGAGTGACCATGGAAGCATGGCCCTGTCGTGGTTTCCATACCTGCTTCTGTGGGGGATGTGCTGTGGGGCTGGGGGGAATCCTTTAATTAGTGGTTTTGGCTGGGTGGGGATGCGTCTGTGCCACAGTCCCTCGGGAGTGGGAGGTGGCCACGCAGCTTCAGGCAACTGCGAGGGGCGTGGGAACGTGAGAGGGCAGCGTGGCTGCCGTTGGAGGCAGGTGGGCTGATGTCAGTGAGCAGCAGCCCCTCCTCTGGCCCCGTCCTTCCCTCTTCAGATCAGAGGACAGAGTGTGCTCTGTGTGGCCCGTCTTCAAACCCTCCTCTGTGTCAGCCTACGACACAGGGCCCCAGGGTCCCAGGAAATCACCAGGATCCCCCACCCCCACCCCCGTACTCCTGTTTGTGGCCGAAGGCAGATGCGGCCCACCGGGGAGCCCCTACTGTGTGCACACTGCAGGATCCTGGGCCCCTGCCGGGGGGAAGTGAGCAGACCCCCCGGAGGAACAGTATCACTGCCCATGTACAAGGAGTCTCCACCTCAAAGATAAAAGCAGCCCCATCTGCTGCTGTTTGTGCAATCGCAAGTTGGACACGCAGCCTTCCCGAGGGGCCTTGGGTCCCTTGAGGTGTGCTCAGGTGCAGACGTCAGGGACGGGCCCGTGGTGATGGGATGTCACGGAGTTACAGAGACCTCGCCCCGGGTGTGCCTCGGTGGGGTGCACATTGTTTCCATTCCTGGGAGGAGAGAGTTAGCACTTCTACTTCACAGACAAGGGAAATGGGACTCGGGGTAGGCGGGTCTCCCATGAGGTTGCCCTGGCAGGATGAGCCAGCAGAGCGAGGGTGGGAGTGCGGGCTCCTTCCACGAAACCACCTGACCGCCCTGCTGCATCCCTATAACTCTTGGAGGCGTCGCCACAGATGGGCAAGTGTGCACACCCAGCTCATCTGCAAGCGACCCCATTAATCTCCCTGCTAGTTCTGTGCCAGGATACACTTGGTGGGCGCCTGAGCTCAGCGCCCAGGGCCATTTTATCAGCGCGCCGCCAGTACTTGAAGACCTGCCCAGAAGGAGCAGTGAGAGGGACTGTGACGTGCCCGGGGCATTCATCCTCCGTCCCAGCATCCCAGACCGCAGGGGGCCCGCCCCCCAGGTGTGTCCACCAGCAGGACAGGCAGGTGACCCTCAGCATCACGTGCCAGCCCTCCTGACCATGAGACAGGTGCCCGGTCACCTGCACTTTGGCATCAGGTCCCTCGGTGATCTTGTCCCCATAGACCAAGCCCCACACCCAGCTGATGTGACTCACACCCACCTCACAGGCAGGCACACCCCTGGATGGCAGCGGAGCAGCGGCTGCCTTCCTTCCTGCTGCCTCCACCCCCCCGCCCCACCCTCCCCCGTCCCACCTGCACTGTAGATCCAGCGGGGGCTTGAGATCACACCACACCAGCGTCCCCTGGCTGGTTTCCGCTGCCACGTGACACAGTACCTCCAAGCCCACAGCTCCAATTCCTCACTCCCTGGCACTGGGACTCCAGGGCTCAGCTCCATCCGTCCCTTGTGGCGGCCCTTTCCCACACATGCTGTCTCCATCCCACCACGCCGGGTGCTGGGGCCATTCTGCACTTTGATCCTCAAAAGTTATCATTTGCTCTTCACTGCATACAGCTCCCTTTAACCTGTCCGTTTCCATATGTGGGTTTTCTTTTAAATTCTTCGAACTCCTGGTTGATGCTGACCGCAGTCTGCACTGGCTTCATGGGTGGTGCCTCTTCACATCTACTCGCAGATACTAAACACACTTAGTGCTCCACTGACTCTGTTTCCTTGGGTGTGAGCTCCTCTCTCCGTTGACTTCATGGCCTCTTTCATGAGGCTGGTCCTCATCAGGGTTTGGGTGGCTCTGCCCTCATTACAGAGAGGAGGATGGTGCAGGGCCGACTGTCCTGGGGCCTCAGCCAACGACCCCTCAATCACCCCAAGGCCACCTTCTGCTCCCTGGTTCCACCCACTCCTGGTGGGATCTGCCTGCCTTTCCGAGGCACAAGCCAGGCGCCTGCTGGGCGCTCATGGCCTCTGACCATCCCGTCTGTGTGCCACCGCTCAGAGTCTGTCCCGTTGCTGTCCACAGCTGTCCAGCACAGCCGTGTCACTGTGTGGGTATAATTCAGGGGAGGGAAACGCTGAGCAAGTGCTTGCCTCACCAGCCGCAGTGAGAACCCGATCCCTGAACAGGCAAATCAGATCAGGTGACCGACGAGCCTCACGTGCCAGCAGGTGCTGTGTGACCTCGGGCAAGCATCCTCTCCCCCTCAATCCCAAGCTCCTCACTGAAAACAAAAACAACCTGAGAAGTTTGAGAGAAGAACTGTCTATGACCTCATCTGGCTGGGAGGTCCAACCACCTGGCAGACGAACACACCCCTGCACCTGCTCCAGACACTGGCCTGACCAGTCACGTTGTAACAGCCAGGCTTTCACTCAAGAGGCCAGTCTCTGTCAGGACTTCCCGAAAATGGACAGTGCATGGAAAGACATAAAATACTCCTAAAATACTCTTTGTGTATCCTTCTGTATTTTGTGTTCTAAATTTGATAATCACCATTTTTCAATTCACTTGAAAAGCTGTATTTACACGTCTACTCCTCTGGATTTTAAGGCAGTGGGGACAGGGATGGTGCTGTGCCCTGTACTGACCTTTCTAGTCTCGGCTCCTGGCCCAGGACTCGTATGTAGGAGGCGCAGCAAATGCCAGGGGAAGGAAGTAGGGATGTGTGGAAATCCTAAACCATCTGGCTTTTCTAGTATTCTAGGAAAACAGCCACTTCCTGGAAAATGTTGCCTCGTGCTTCCTGTTTGGAGTTGGGGGGACATGGCTAAAGACACCTGCTGAATTTCTGCACCTGTGTGTCAGGGTCAGTGCTGCGGGCAGAGCGGGGACAGACACCTGCTGCCCCCAAGCTCTCCGGAGCCTCGTTCCAACCCGAGGCCACCTGCTCCTGTTTGCACAACGGGAGACAAAGCAGCAGGGTTTTCTTCCAAAACCTGGTTGGTGGATGTTCGTGAAGATGGTCTAACGGCATCACCCAACCTTCGCCCCCGGTTCCACCGCTTGGTACCTGAAGCGGAACGTCAAACCTACAGCAATGCTTTTTCTTCTAAACAGAAACCTCCTTCTGTCAGAGGCCCCGAGGTATGACACGGAGACGCCCTCTTTCTCCTGAGGGCAGCGGAGGGCAAGTGTGTTTAGATACGTAACGAGGAGTGGGAAGGATGCTGTGTGGCTCCCAGACCATGCACACATGCTGGCCCGGCCGGGGAGGACCAGGCTTCTCTCCCAGCCCCACTGCCCAGGAGAGGGGGCGATGGTGGGGAATGCATGGCATCTGTCCCCCAGGCCCCTGCAGCCCCCACCCCAGCAGCAAACTTCACCATTAGTGACCCATCACCATGCAGCAAGTCACCCCAAAACAGCCACAACGTGAACCCACGGCTTCAAGCAAACATTCACAGACTCAGACTTGGTGTGTGTCAGGAATCCCTGGCAGGGCTTTCATGGGTCTCTCACAGACAGACCTCCCTGTAAGGCCCTCACCCACACAGCTAGCTCTGACAGAGTGGCGGGGAGAAGGATGCAGGGTGTGTGTGTGACTTGGAGGCCAGGCTTGGTGATCCAACCCCATGAGTCCCACCACTCTGTTGCCTACGTTCACTAGAAACACGTCACCAGGTCCGGCTGGCACCCAGAGGAGGGGTCACGCAGGGGCACGGGTGCCAGAAGGTGGCCCCTTTGGGAACCACACTCCACCCAAGGTTGCTCCCCACCTACCCCACCCCCACCCTGCACACTGTGACCTTCAGAACCCTCGGCCCCCAAACTTCTCTGCCAGGGCAGCCAGGCACCTGCTGCAATGCTTGAGTGCAGGGCTTGCTTCCTGCAGGCCCCACCCTCCAACTGTGTCCTGCTTCCCACATTCAGCCTGGGAGGGGACGCGCAAGGCCAGGAAACTGTCCAGACATCCCGGGGGTGAGACGACCCGCTCCATGGGCTCACCCACAGAAACGGCTCTCAGCACAACCCACTGTCCCCATCACCCCCAGGGCCCCCGTCTCCTGAGGCCACATTAACCTCCATCAGATAATTACGGGCTTGACTCCACGCGGGAGAACTTCGCTGTCACCCTCCTGCTAGCCGGTCGCCTCTGACTGACAGAGTCTAATGAAATGTTCAAACAGAGAAAGCTCAACGGCTCCTCGCTTTTGTCATGGCGTCACTCGATGCTGGCCCTACTGCCCAACTGCTGTGGCGTCACGGTCGATCTTCACAGGCCCAGCGGGCAGTGCGAGCTTCAGGGGAACTGTCCAAGTGCTCTCCCTTGCCTTGATAGCCTCTCACTCCCGGGACAAATTGTCGTGTGTACCGGAGGAGGATGGGGTTAGAAATCAATGTTCCCCTCAAATGGCCCAGTAGCCAAGGACAGTGGGATGGTCCCTGACTCTGGGGTCAGGGGTCAGGCTGGGCCCCACCCCTGAGGGCGTGGACAAGCTCCTCCGATCACAGCAGCCGCCCCTGGAGACCTTGTCCTGGGACCCCTCTCCACCTCCGTCCCAGTCCGCAGACTGAGCTCTGCTGCACGGCACCCAGAGGAGGTTTGCTGCACCCGAGGCCAGCGCACCCTCCGATCTGACATGAGTGACCGTGTGGTACAGACTCTTGATGGCAAAAGAGCCACAGGGGAGCCGCCTGCTGTGTACACAGCCATGTTCTGCTCCGGGAGCCTCTCTGCTACCCTCCCACAGGAGCACCTTGTTGGGATACCTCTGGCCTGTCTGGATCTGGGAGGTCACTGAGCAGTGTCACTGAATGTCATCGGCCCTCGGACGTGCAGGCCTCCTGCGGGGAGGAAGCCTTCATGCGGTGGCTTTGAGTTCTCACATCACCAGGATGACCTAAACCCAACACAGAATCATGCCCCGCACCAAGTCAGAACCCCTACGTGTCCTGGTCATTGGCTGGTGCCTTTCATCTGCTGGCGTCCTCTTCTCTGTGAACTCATGCAACACACGGGGTTTACTTTCTCGCCTATTTGGCATCACATCCTGCATATTTTCTCGGTTTGTATTTATCTGTTCATTATCTTATTTCTCCAGTCCCTCTCCCTTTCCCACTTTCGCGTCCAGCCTCCGCCAGGGCTCCGGGAATGGGGACTGATACTACCTATCCACAAAGGGCTGTGCACCCGTGTAGGCACACGAAGGCGTGAGTGTGCATCCATACCTGCATATCTGCAGCCATAAAGCTGTATCCACAGTCTACAGACAGACACAGGAGAATTTGAAGGCCGCTGTGTGTTTTTGCAATAACATGATCCTACGATGCACACACTTTCCTGCCTTTTTATTCTCCGCTAGATGATGCACTTCAGGAAAGTGGCATGACATGCCCCAGCAAGGATCTCCAATGCGGGGCACATCCACCCCACTGGCACAGGGAAAAATACTCAGTGCTTTATCTCATCTATTTCAAATCTGTTTTCTGTTTGTTTACCCTAAGCTTACAATATTCATCCATGTGCACAGAAATCCACAGTTCAGAGGTGCATGCTAGAGGTAGGTGGGCCGTCAGAGGTACTCAGGTGGCTGGTCCACAAGGCAGGGGGCACTGTACTCGTGATTCCCCGTGGCTGGGTCCACAGGCCCATTCTAGCTGGGGCCACACTGGCCTGTTGGAACAAGCACTGCTCTGCACACACATCTGTATACGAGCGCTTCTATGTCTGTGGGATGGACCCCCAAAGGTAAACGCGGGCTCAAGGGTAGCTGGTGTTCTAATCTTGATGGACACCGGTGGCCTCATCTCCAAAAAGCCTGTAGTAATTCACATCCTCACCAGGACATACGAAACACCACTTTCCCCGCATCTTCGTGGACCTCGGGACTTCTTAATCTTCTCAAGTTTCCTGATCCAGTGGCCCCGATCTGAGAGGCACCTTCGTGGGTGAGTCGAGGCGTCCGGCAAGGTGACCCCCAAGCACCGTCTTGCTCGAGTGTCCCTGCTTCTCCAGGTGTCTGCTCGCAGAGCCCACCTGTTAGAGCTGTGCCTTTAGCCCCCTTCCCCAGCCGCCCGTGAACCCCCGAGATGTCAGGAGCAGCGGCAGAAACCAAGACATCCAGGGCCAGGAGGAAAGAAAGCCGAACGCCATCCAGAAGATCATCTTGCCAGCATTGCTCAGCTTGTAAAATCCGTGTGGGCCAAGTCCCTGCAATTTCATCCAGAACAAATAATAAAAAGCAGTGTGTAATATTTCCAAGATGAGCATATTCATAGTAAATATTTTAAGATCAATGGCTGCACAAAATGCATTTCCTGGGAGTTTCACTAAAACGGCTTTGTATTAAAACCACCATTTCAATAAATATTCATGGAGAGATTCATTGATGTGTTTTACCACTTACAGAGAAAATTTCAAAGGTCCTGGAAGAAACAATGTAGGATGCATGTGTTACCCTCTTGGGG
Source organism: Canis lupus dingo (assembly GCF_003254725.2). Taxonomy (NCBI): domain Eukaryota; kingdom Metazoa; phylum Chordata; class Mammalia; order Carnivora; family Canidae; genus Canis; species Canis lupus. The sequence continues at coordinate 31,091,252 of NC_064247.1, read as the reverse complement.
GAGGAGCGGTGGAAGCCGCGTGAACCCTCCAGGGCGGGAGTCGTGCTTCCCACACCCTGTGCGGCCAGCCTGGGGCAGAGCCCACTGGTGAGAAGGGCTGCAGGGGCAGGGGTGGCAGGAGGCAGGGGCAGGTGTGCCCAGCCTCTTTGGGCTCCGAAGCCCCCCGCCCCCCAGCTCCCCTTGGTGAGCACCTGCTGCATGCCCCGCGGTGCACCCCAAACAGTCATACGGTCCCACCAACTCCTCACTGGACCAACCAGTGTGTTCCCCCACTCACAGGGATGCCGCACCTTGGGGAAGCAGGCAGTTTGTCCCCATGTCACAGGGCCTGTGGCTCCCTCCTTCCCTCTGCTTCCCCTGTGAGTCCTCGGGGTCTCTAGGAGCCACTGGAGCTGTGAGGACAGAGGAAGCCTCCCACGGGGCCAAATGCCACCTGCCCCACCTCCCCGCCTCGCCGTCCCTGCGAAGCCTGACTTGGCTGCCTGCTCTGGACATGAGGCCTCCCAAGCTCCCGTGACATCACCCCTCCTGGCCCCTTTTCCTGTGGCAGGAAGCAAACACACAGGCAGAGCATTGAAAACCTGGCCGCTTATTCCTGCCAACTTTCTTAGTCTCGGGTAAACGTATTTATTTTTATAATGGCAACTTGTACCCTTGGCACAGATTGGATCCCACTGCTCCCTTATTCAAGACGCTGGAATCACTCACCACAGCCAATAGAATGACACCCAGGTGCTCCACTTGGCTTGGCATTCGAGGCTCTCTAAGGCTATCTGTAATCTGGCCACACAACTGTCCTCTTCACGGCCGCCATCCTCAATCTGCTCGGCCACTCTAGACGGTTGGCCATGCATGCTCTTCCACCCTCCTGGGACGCCCTTCTTGCCCCTCGCTGACTCTTAACATTTTCACCATCTTAGACGGCCAGCCTAGAAGCAGCCGCCTCCCCGCTCAGCCTCCTCTGCTCTCCCAGGCAGAACCGGTAAGCGTGTCCTCCGTCCACATCAGGTGCTGCTTACCACCGCGGGCCCCCTGTACCTGCCTTTGCTGGACCGGGAGCCTCTGCGGTGCAGGTGCCTGACGCTTGGTTTAATGATGAGGATTCTAGTGCCCTAAGGGCAGCTGAGAGCTACAGGGCTTTAAGATGCGATTGCTCAGGGTTCCTTGGAGCCGCCTCCGAGGCCCATCTAACAGATGAGCAAGTGGGCTTCTGAGAGGCTGGGTGGGTGGTGGCATTGGGATTGGAACCTACTCCTGGGCCAACAGCTCTGACCCACTGGCTTCATGAGGTACTCCTTAAACGTTTGTGGAATGAATATTCAAACACATTAATGAGCAAATGAGCAACAAGAGAGAAAAATCACACAAATACAGAAAAACAATCCACTCACTGATTAAAGGAATAAAGGATGACCTAGAATCCACGCAATGAGGCCCCTCATTTCTTCCCACTCGGGAAAATCCCCAACACACTTAATGGCAGGAGCCACGCCAGCATACGTGACTCCAGGATACTGACAAGGATGACAAGGATGTCCCATCCTTCTGGGTCCAGGACCACGATGGTCCCGGGAGGACAGAAATGGGGGAGCACCTAGGCCCGTGGGATGGGGAGCTCTGATGTGTTCTCGGCCCCACAGGAGCCTCCAGGAAAAGCTGTGTCAGAGAGCAGTGCCGGCAGGAAGTGCTCAAGAGCCAAAGAAAGCCAAGCAGGATGCAGGAAATGGAGAAGGGGCAGATGGAGAACTGCCCCGGCAGAGCGGGCAGTGACCCAGTGCTCATGGGGAGCCACAGGCACTGGCAGAGCAGAGGCCACGATGGGAACGTGAGAGGCACAGCCTGTGACTCAGGCCCAGAGAAGCCCAGGGCGCTGCAGAGCTCATAGCAGACACGCGCAGCTCACGGAGACACCATGTACTCAGGGCGTGGCTGGGAGCAAACACAGACTGCGGTGGCCCACCCGCCTGCTGGCCGTCACCCAGCCCTGCCCACGCTCAGGTGGACTGGCAGGCCCTGCAGCGCGTCCCACCTCTTGTCCCGCTCCCTCCACACAGGGCACATCTGGAGACGCGGGAACACATAGATGTTTAGTCACATGTATGTGCACACACAGTGCATCCAAGCTCATGTGCAAATGCACACATCATGCACACACATGTGTTCACATATACTTGTACACATGCTCACACACGTGTATACACATGCTCATTCATATGCACACATGAGCACATGTACACTCACACATACCCACACATACATGCACACCCATGGTCACATATAAGTATGCTCACATACATATTCATGCTTATACACTCATACACACATGCACACACATACCTGCACACTCATGGTTGCATGTATACACATGCTAACATGTGTGGTTACAATGCCCACATGTTCCCATGCACACACACACACATTTTCAGACACTCACATATCACACTCATGGTCACATGTATACACATGCTCTCATCCTTGCTCACACACATGCTCAAGGCTTTCGTGCACACACATACATACACATGTGCACACATGTTCACATGCACTTGCATACAGATACATACATGATCACCTGCATACACAATCACACTCATACACACGCATACACTCATAGGTTGCCCGGCTTCACAGCACAAGCAAAAGGGTGGATCATGTCTTTGGAGAGAAGTACATCCCGAGGCTGGTGCATGGGCCCCTCCCTCCAGAGTCCAGTCTTTGTTCCTATCTGTGCTGGTGTCTGGCCTTGCACATACCACGCAATGGGAGGGTGGACGTAGGGGCCAGAGGTCAGGGAGGGGCCAGAGAATGGGGTTGATTGGCCAAGAGGAGTACAAAGAGAAGGAGAATGAATTTCACACGGAGGATCTGATTTCCGCCTGGGATGACTGAAATACTTCCCGAAGGTGGTGTTGGAAACACCTGCATGTGTCTTCCTTCCTGAACTGGGAGGGCCACCTTCCCAGCAGCCCCTGGTTGGTGTGACCTGAGATGGGACCAGGGGCAGACAGATGCATGGTCTCAGCAGGCTGTGGGAAGGCCCACCCGGTTCAACTGAATCCGTCCATCCATCTGTCTGTCTATCCATCCCTCCATCTGCCCAGGGTCATTCACTCATACACTTACCACTTATTGCTCATGTGTGTCTACCTTTGGCCCTACCCTGAGGTCCAGGTCCCCGGACAGGACCTCAAGCCTCTTCTTGGTTATCTATGGAAAGGACAGGATACCGGTTATAAGGGCCCATCCTGTCGCACAGTGGTCAGTGTTCATTCTCACCATGAGTCCTGCTGAACCGGGTGACCCATACGCCGGGGCCAGTGCCCTCCATGAACCCCACACTTTTGCCTTTGGAAGTCTTTCCTTTGGGCTTCACCATGGGAGGAAGCTGAACAATTACATGACTGGTTAGTTGTTTTTGTGTTTTTGTTTTTGTTTTGCCACAAGTTTATGGATGTATTTTGAAAGAGGCAAGCATGTGCCTATTAAGAGTGGGGGGAAATTATCAGTTAATGTTTTAAAATGACCAATAAAAATGAAATTATCATTGCTCATTGTTTTTTATGGATCATAATGTGTTTCTTTTCTGATGGAAATATCCAACCAACTCCCTTCCTAGATGCTGGCCGCTAATTACATAGTTAGCACACAGCACTCCATGCAAGCGGGTGCTCGCCTATCATAATTCATCTTCATAAATGTAATTGGCCCAATGAGAGAGACCACAAGACAACTCTGCAAAGAGCAGACAGATTCAATAAAACCTGATCGCACCCCCTTCTCTTCCAAAGCCATGAGCTTGAGATGGGAGCTCTTAAGAACATACCAGGTTTCTTCCTAGACTGCCACTCTTACCCTAATTTGATGATTAGTCGACTATATATTGAGGACCTACTCCACTCGAATCATTGGCTAATTGCGGGGGGAAAGCAAAGCTTTAATTCCCCCACAGCAAGGAACCCACAGTCAGGGGGAGGTGGGTAAGTGGTAGTGCAAGCAGCACAGTAATAAACACTCCAGAAGAGAGGCACAGAGCAAGGACTGCTAGATGCTTCCTACAAGGGAATCAGCGAGGGCTGCCCGGAGGAAGGGGCATTCCAGCTGAACGGTGCATGATGAAGGGGCAGGCAGAGGGAAGGCAGGGGCTCAGACACACAGGCAGCTCGCTCAGGCTAGTGGGGGGCAGCGGGGAGCAGAAAGGCAGGTTGAAGGTCGGTGGAGTGGGAGACACAGGCCTTGGAACTTGTGGGTGAGGGCTGTGAACCTCCCCTCTGCATACCTGCCACCTGCCGGACCCTGCGTGGGCTCCATGGGAGGACCAGGTGCCCGAGCTGCAGGCCTGCCCCCAGGAGCCCAGAAGGTAGTGGAGAGGGCTAGAGGCGGGCGCGGGTCACTGCCCACACACGGCAGGTCTCCGACAAGCTCGCCAACCACCCAATCCCACGTCACGGCAGACGCTGTTAGCAGGAGGCTCCAGTCACTTCTAAGGCAAAAGAGTCTGGACCACTTACTGCCAACTGCTTCTCTCTATCCCTGCCGCCAACATTCTCCTCCTGCAGCATTTGAATGCGCCAGGAAAAGGCACTGAGAAGAAATGTTCCAGGAGGCAGGAGGGACATGCAAATGAGAATCATGGGGAAGGGAACTCTCCAGAAGGAGTGGCTGCCGGTACCATACACTAATGGGGGAGTCTGGCGGGTGCCCACTGGGTTTGGCGTGGAGGAAGTCGTTGGTGAACCGGGGAGAGGCTTGTCAGCAAAGTGGGGCCCCAGGGGCAGAGGCCAGGGGTCAGCAGGGGAGGACTGAGCAGGCTGGTGAGGGACAGAGGCTCCAAGAGACCCACTAACTGCGGGGAGACTAGAAACCACGGCTCTTCTACAGACGAGGTGCACGCTGCAGTCACCTCCCCGCAGAGGATCTTGGAGCCAGGGGGCCATGTCCCCTGGGCACACTCTGCGTGTGCTGCATGATTCCCACCTTTCACAGGACTGAGACGACCTGGGAGACGTCCGGGGTGACCTGGGAGACACGCAGATTCTCTCCCTTCTCTCTCTACTCACACCCTACCTGCTCCCAAGCTCGCTTTCTTCCCTCCGCTTATCTGCTCCGCCCGCCCTACCCGCCGGCTTCCTCCAGGACAGACTGAACCCTTGCTTCCCACTCTTCACTGCTTGGTCATAGGTTTCACTCACTCACCCTCCCCACGGCCCACAGCCCTCCCTGGCCCTGACTTCTGGGTGGGCCATGTGCCCTGTCTGGGCCCATGAGATGTTAGTAGATATGATGCAGCCAGAGGCTTGCAAAGTCCTTGTGCAGCTCAATTTGCTGCTCTCGTTCGTATTCCTGGGACCCCCAAGGAGATTACACACCAGCTAGAGGCTGTCACTTCAGACGTGGCCCTGGGAGAAACATAAGACCCGAGTCTACTCTGCAGTCAGCCACGCCCAGCTGACCTGTGGCCTGAATTAGATTCACCTAGATGAGCCGTAGTGTCATCAACCTGCAGATCCACGGTTGGGAGAAGTACTTTCTACTTTAAGCCAGTGAGTTTTGGGGTGTTTTGTTATGCGGCACAGCTGTGGCATTCGCTGCCTGCTACAACCCTGGTCACTCAAGTCCTCTACTCTTACTCTGTAAGCCCCGACTGTCATACAGACAATTGTGTACGACAAAGACTTCCCCATCAGGGCGATTCAGTCTTTCTTCTAGAAGGTCATGCATGAAACACTCGGGACCCTGTGCTCAGCTGTAGCAGGGGTGATGGGGGGGACAAGTGCAGGGTGACTGTACATTAGAACAAGACATATCAAAAAAAAAAAAAAAAAGAACAAGACATATCCTACTTCTTCGAGTGAGAGAGATGGGTCTGTCAGCAAACAATCACACCCCAAGGCACCGGCCATGTTTCTGGTCCTAGAGCAGACTGCGTGGAGAGAACATCATCATTCTGCAAATGCGCATGTTTATGCTTGAGAGAAATTACCTGTGGGTGTTTTAAAAAAATAAAAATCTATAGGAATGACAAGTCTGGCTTCTTCTTTGTCACATAGCCCCCAAGCCAGTGAGGACACAGAATGCAAGACAGTCTTACCATATGTCAATATCAAATACATTTCCCTGTAAAGCGCATTCTGTGTGTCCTTCTGGAAGATGGGGGATGGAGTGCTCCTGTAAACAGACAGGGATGATTCAGGGGATCACGATGGCTTTGCATCGGCCACATCAACTCTGCAGCAATGGGACTTGTTGACATATAGTCACAACTTGTTAAAAACTCTCCTTGAAACAATTCCAACCTTGTTAGGTACACCTGGCGGTCGGCCGGCCTCATCCTCCTAGCAAACCCAGGCCGGCATGGATGCAGAGGCTTCCGGGTGTGTTTCCTCGGACATGGAGGACAAGCACAGGACCTCAATGGGCTGTCAACGACACCTTCCATTGGGCCTCACACCAGGTAGCACTGTGTCCCAAGTGACGGAGACCCAGCAACACGGGGAAAAGACACATGCGTGGTCCTGGCTCAGGCCGCCCACGGTCTCACGGGAGATACAGCTCCTCCACCTATCACATCATCTTCAAAAAAAGGAATGGCCTGGCTTGCCTGCCCCTCATCCCTCATCCATCAAACTACGCACACCGTCATCACATCACAAGGCAGCTGGGACAACAATGCAAGCGGACCCGCAGCGCGGCCGACGCAGCCAGGCACCGACCCAATATCCACCCCTCCTCCTTGCTCTGAGAGGACCTTGACTGTGGTGGGGCCGCCATGCACCTTGACGGACGCTTGCCTTCCAGGCTCTCCTGGCCCCATGCACCCCAGTTCCTGTGAGTGAGAGCAGGTGGAAATTCTGGCAAGGGTGTTCCTTCCCGAGTGGAAGGTCAGAGTTTCTAGGAGATGCTGCTTGTTGGCCTTTGCACCAGAAACACTCACATGGAATATCCACCCATCGAGGAGATGAAAACACAGAACTGCAGGGACCTTGGACCTTGGATGCGTTCCCGGGGCAGCAGTCTGAGCCCTGCTCCACCTGCTTCCAGCCAGCCCTTGCTTACTTCAGCCCCACTGGGACCTCCCCACCCCACCATGCCGCCCTCCCATCCCGTGGAGCCTCCACACTGGCCCTTTCAGCCGGTGCCAGGCAAGCCTCTGGGCTTCAGTCTTGGCCAAACCACATCCTGCATGGGGGTCCAGACAGACTGTCCCACGGTGGGTCTGCTCGCAGCATGCCCCCCCAACAACAACCTTCCAGGAGTGACCCCTCAGCTCCGAGAGCCCCTCGAAGCTCCCGCCCACAAGGCCCGAGGACCGTAGCTGCCCTCCACGGACATTTCAGCAAAGCCCTCCTTCATCAAGGAAGACACAGATGTATCTGGATTTTTCCAATTCAATCCTTTAAAAATAAAAATCACATAATGTTTGCTTTTTTACTGTGATATATTCTTGTTGGCGTCAATATAAAAATGTGTTAACTTCCCTGCTGATGGGAGGAATTAATCGTATCTTAGGAAGATGCTGTGCTCCACCGGTGGTGCTGAGCGCCCCTACAGAAGGCGTGTGGAGCTCTGTGTCCCTGCGTCCACGAGACACCTTGCTCCACATGCCATCCCCTCCTCAGCCAGCGTCCTTCCTCCCTGGCCGTCAGGCAGACTCCCACGTGTGCTGCTGTGGGAAAGCGCCCGCATGGGGCAGACCTTCATGCCCATCTCTGGTTGCACGGCCAATCGGTCCAGCGCAGGGGCGGCATTCTGCTCATCCTGGAAATTTCCATTTGCGTCTGTGCAACGCACCACCCCTGTGCCTGGAGGTCGAGAGTGGTCCTTCTGTTCATGAGGGCTCCCTCACACGGCTGGTGGTTCAAGTCCTGCAGGGCCATATCCAGCTACATCGTGTCGGCCACAAGACTCCACATCCTGACAAGGGCGCATCGCAGAAGAGCAAGCAGGTGCAAGCTGTGGGTGCCACCCACTTTGGGAAATGCCACCTACCTTGGGAAATGCTGCCCACAAGCACTTCCTCATTGGCCCAGTTTGCAGCGAGCGGGGCGGTAAGCACACGAGGACTTAGGAGACGGACTGAGGCCTGCTGTGGATGGCAGGCAACATCTCTACCCACCTTCCCAAACCGCCTCTGCTCCCCACCCGGGGTGAAGGTTGAGGCCAGAGTGGAAGGCGCAGCAGAGGCAAGGGGGCAGTCAGGGCCATCTCCCACTCCCCTCCCACCCGCCGTCTCTCACCCCTGCAGCCTCCGCTGTCCTGCCTGCCCCGAATGGGCAACATAGTGCCCGGTGTTCATTCTGAGCACACATCATAATGATAAAGGAAACAGAAACCAGGTCTGATGCCCTGGTGTCCCCCAGGAGTCACCTCTGCTCCCTGCCCCCCCGGGGACCCAGCAGGACAAGGGGGGCCTGGGCAGCTTATGTGAGCCAGTCCTGGGGGTAAGCCTGGTGGCTCAGCACCACCCGGAGGGGCCGCCTGCCGTCAGGGAGTGCTCCACCCTGCCTGAGAGCCCCCCATCTGCCATAATGAGTTCCATTATGGGAGCCCTCATAGCAGGTGTCATTAAACAGACATTAAGACCCAACAGGGCATGTTTTACGGGACCATTACCATATGGCCAATGTTTGCCGTGACAAATGGAGACCCAGCCAAGCAGGCGGGTGATAATGGGCTAGGAAACACCCCCTGGGGTGAGGTGCTGTGATCAGAGGGCGAGGCGCTCCCCGTCTGCAGGCCCGGCCCGGGCATCGGCCTTGCCCTGGCCTCCCTGGTCCAGGGGTGCCTTAGCTGGAGATGTGGGGACCCCTGTGTGCCCAGCCCAGCCAGCCCGAGCCTGCTCCACGGAGCCTGACTCATGACTTCAGGGCAAGGGGCCATGCTGCCTCAGTTTCCCCGAGCCGACTGGGCTTTGGGAGCTGAGCTCGTGTGTCCTCCAGCCATCTGGAGGATGGGCGGCCCTGTCCAGGCATGGAGACCCCACCTGTGGCTGTGCTACGCCTCGGCAGGGTGACCAGGCCTGGCCGACTGGCTGTCCTACCTGGAGCCCCGTGACCTGGAGCAGCGGGTGTGGGCTCTGGGCTCAGCGTCCCTGGTCAGAAGCACAGCGCGGCCACTTGTCATGCAGACTCCTCTTTCCTACCTCCTTTGTGGGACGTCCTGCAGAGCTAAGGCAGCAGATGCGGTTTCTCCGGCCACCTTGTTCCTCCTGCTCCAGGTCCCGCCAGGGCCTGGGGTCCACCCGAGCCTGCTGCTCCCACGGGACATACCCCACGGGCAGATCTCCCTACAGCGGGGGCAGGTAGACCCAGGTGTGGCGGGGGTGGGGTGGGTGCAGGACCCACGGAGTTGCACAGCAAGGGGGCCCATTGGGGCGAGGCGGGAAGGACAACAGGCAAGGCCCCGCAGGACCAGGGTGTCCGCTCTCCGTCCTCAGGCCTCCGTAGAGAGAGGACCCACCATGGGAATTTACGTGGGATGCTGCTGGCAACACCCCAGAACAGCCCGGCCTGCCGCCCTCAGATCCCATCCCCCCACCCCTCTCCGGGCTGCCCCTGGGACATCCAAGGTGCCAGGGAGGAGGTGCCCTGCTCCCTGTCCCCTCCACACATGGCAGCTGTGTCTGGGACTCGGCATGCTCACCCCACACCCACCACTTGTAACTCTCCAGGGGCTGTCATGTCTTGTTTCTCTGTTTTCACCTGGCATCTACGTCTCTGGTGGGCTGACCATGAGTTCGCAGAGCCAAGCCCCAACCCCAGCTGGGTCACCGTAAACCCAGCACCACCCAGGAGCTCGGCAGCCCCTCAGTCCACAGAGTGGGGCCCCAGGCGCTGCTGGGGGAGGCCTCGCCTCCTTCCCACACTTGCAGGCATGGGAAGTGGGTGACCCTGAAGGCGGCAGGGTCCTGGAGGTCCCAGCCTGACTGAGCCGCACCCTCTCCAGATGTGGGCACAGCCCCGGCTCCAGCTTCCAGGCTCCTCCAGGACAGGCCCACCCTGGCCTTGACCTTGACCTTGACTCAGGTCAGAGTCGCACACTCACCCCAGGCTAATGCCTTGCCTCTGCCTCAGGTGTGCCCAGAGTCCCCAGAGCCTCCCAGGCTGCGCCCCAAACACGACCGCTCCCCCACAGCCCCATGCATGTGAGTGAGTGGTTCAAATGGGAGGCTTGGCCGTGTTCCCCCTTTGGACCCTAGCTCCCGCATGCAGGGTGGGCAGGGCCACAGCCCAGAGGCCTGGGGTCTGCGTCCAGGCTTTGTCCCCGGCCAGCACAGCCAGGGAAACAGCTGAGAGGTGGCTTGGGCCTCAGTCTCCCCTTCTCACCCTGAAGGGATGCGGTCAGGGCTCTGCAGCTCAGCGCCTGGGGAGTGACAGGTGGTTTCACATGGTCTTTACCCTAGATTTGGGGGCTCCTGGGGCCGCCCCACATGGGGACAGGCAGCCCTCCCCACACTACAGGCGGGCGCGACCCCTCCACAAGCCCCGCACCACACTGAGCAGGCTCTGCAGATCCGGCCCAGCCACCGATCTACTTCCCTGCCACCCCACGAATGACACGCAATCCCCGTGTACTCTGTGCAGCTGACAAGTGCGCCTCTATATCGGGACGTACCCAGCCCTGGGAGGCCGCGGCCCCTCACGTGCGGGCAAGGTTGCCATGGAAATTACCCACTTTCACTGAATTGTTCATTTATGCAGTCCGGCCAGAATGTCCTCCAGGCTCACAGCTGGGACAGACCCCGCAATAGACAGGCGTGCGGCGGAGGCTGGCTGGGGCCCGACCCCGTGGTGCCTTCCCGTACAGGCCCTGGCCGCAGACCTCGGGGCACAGCCCCTCCTGCCCTCCCGGGTCACAGCCGAGAAACAGCAGCGGGGAGATGCCCCCTCTCATGGCTGCTGCTACAGTTTAGGCTTAAAATGTGTCTTAGACACACAGCACATCTTTAGCTCTTACTGTGTTCTTGCAAACCGTGTGACCATGGGACTCAGTCTCCCCTTCTGTAAAATCAAGACGGCAGACCAGTTAACCTGACGTTCTCTGCAACTGACTGTGGGCCCGAGAAGCATCCTCTCACCTGGACCAGTGACCATCTGGGGGACACAAACCCTCTCTTCCCCGGGGTGGGCTCTGCTGTCTTCCCAGCCGTGGTCCTGGCTCAGGTCAGCTCCAGCCTTGAAGCCACGGGGTGTGGGGGGCACTTCCGCAGCACCCACAGCTTGAAGGATTTTTATTATTTACTTTTATTATTTATGTATTTTTAAATTTACTCTTGACTATTTACCAGGCCTGGGGAGGCCCACGGAAACTCCTGAAGTCCCGTCCCGGTGTCTCGGCCACTCCCACGGCCAGCTGTCCAGCCTCCAGTCCCACTGGGCACAGCTCATGTTTTCTACATTCAGCCCATTGCCTTCTCCAGCTCCCAACTGGCCCAATGACCTCTGAGCACCTTCCCACCTCATGCAACACAGTGACCCAGTCGTTGTCTGCTGCCCAAGCCCCAGATCCAGACCTAGGCCACCCCACCTGTATCTAAACCTACCCGGGGGCTCAGGGCCAGTGCCCTGGGGGCCTCTCACTAAATAAAACCCATCCTTCTCGAAAGGGGGTTCACACGTCCAAAGAAAAATCCGCCCAAGTCATGCTCGCCAAAACGTTAACAGTGGGTCTTTCTGGGTAATGATAACTCAGGGTACATTTTTTTTTTTTGCCTTTTTATTCTTCATATACTTTTGTTTTATGTGAATCTCCTAAAGTAAGTACCAATTAACATCAGGGTCTGAGCAGGGGAGATGATCTTCATCGTGCACTACGACATTGTCTGTGGTGCAGAGGGGCTGATTCCCGTGCTCTCGCCGCCCATGGGGCACTCGCACCATCATTCAGCTCCCCCCGGCCTCCAGGACATCACCCAGGCCTCACCCCTGACCCTTGGTCCAGCCCGGGGCCTCAGCCATCCCCAGACCAGCTGGGGGTCCAGAAGTTTGATCAAAACTCTCTCTGCTTCCAGGCCTTCAAAGGATCGGCATTTGGGGCCCCAACGCAGTGTTTTGAGAGCACGTTGCCCACCACGGCATGGCAGCTCGTGAACTGAACACACACACTGCAGCAGGGCTTCCAGGGGCTCATCGCCACAGGACACGTGGCGAGTAGAGCCCAGGCCCTGGAGACGGTGCGGGCGAAGGATACCCTGGGGCAGCAGAGGAACTGCACCCCGAATCTCCAACAACCTCCCCTTCAGGTGCATCAGGAGCCCTCCTGTGACTAGTGTCCTGGAGATGACCACAGCAAAGCCGCTTTCATTGCCGAAAAATTGATAAAAAAGCAAGCTGACCCAGGGCCAAGGAGGGAGGACGTAGGTTCCGTTGCTGCAGTGAGGTCCAGGACATAGGGAAGGAGGTTTCAGACTCCACCTCTGCCCCGAGGCCCCGGTCTGGCCCAGAGATTGGCCCAAAGGCTGTTGGAAGGACAGAAATCCTGTAGCAGGAAGAGGACTTGAAATCCATCCTCCACGGCCTGGCCCTGAGCCAGCCAGGGTGGGCACCCGGTACCTGTGGTTGAATCCAGCTCCTACAGATGACTTCATTTTAAAATTGCCACTCCCTGAGCACATTGTGCGGACCAGGCACCATCCCTGTCTTTGCTCAAGTCATACCCAGAAACCCTCATACCAGGGCCGCAGGGCAAGGACCAGTGCCAGGTGCTCAGAGATGAGGAGACCGCATCCTACAGGGATTAACATAAGCATCCTGCCAACGCTCCTGTGGGCCATCAGCCTGTATCTGATCAGCCAAGATGATCATGCTGCGTAACAAACACTCCTCGAACTCCAGAGACGACAAGCACTGCTTCCCCCATGTGCTCGGCTCCAGGCTGGGCTGGTCTGCTCCAGGAGCCTGCTCATTCTCCCAAGTCCAGTACTTTCGGGAACACATGCCCCTCACGGCAGAAGAGCAGGTTCCAAGTCAAGACTCACAAACACAGACCTTGCCTGTTAGCAAACCTAAACCTACAGCCGACCCCACATCAGTGGGAAAGGGAGCAGCTGGGCGTGGACAGCTGGGAGTGGCTGCAAGGTGCCTCCACGAGGAGCGTGAGAGCATGCTCAGCAGTGGGGGCTGGGAGATGGGAGCCACAGTTCAATCCACGGACACAGCTGGTGGCACGTGGAGCCAGGATGGAACCCAGGTCATTCTGATGTCGAAACCCACAGTGAGCCTGTTGGCCTTCTCTGTCCCTCTCCCTGGGCACAGTTCCGCCGGGGACTCCAGAGCATGGGTGGCAGGCATGGACAGTCAGAGGGGCCCGTGACAGCAGCCCTCAGGAGGAGAGCAGCCCGGGGCGCCTGGTGGGTCGTGCCACCCTGTAGGAAGCAAGCTGGAGCCCCGACCTGGCCGGTGGGAGCCAGACCCTCCCCCCATACCTCTCCCTCCCAGCCAGAGCAGACTCGACAGCGGCACCTGCTGCCTGCCCAGCTTCTGGTGAGAGCATGCCCCAACTCCTGGGGCAGGGCACAGAACCCACGTTAGAGGGTATGACTGATTAGCGGAAACCTCACTACAGAGAAGTGAGGAGCTCAGCTCTGGCCTCTCCGCCCACCCCAGCTGGGCGGAGGAGGACGCCCTGCCTGCCTAGCAACAGCCCAGCTGGTGAGAAACCACCACCCTTCCAGTCCTCGGTCTAGCCCAGCGGACTTTAAAGGAACAACAGCCCCCCATGCCCCAGAGAAGAGCTCCTGTGCTGCTCTCTGCGGACCGTCCTCTGTTCCCATCAGTGGTGCGATTCCTCTGCTATTCCTGCATAAGCCCATCTTGGCTGGCGAGACAGCGGGTTATTGTACAGGCCACAGGTACGGCCTGATGGTGCCCAGCACACTGACAGCCTTGGCACTCTTGGACCCCAATGGGGCGTGGTAGTCATGGGGCCAGCTGGGGTCCTGGGGATGGGCCTGAGGTCTGCAGAGGGGAGGGTGTGTGTGCTCTCTGTCCACTCAGGGCCTTCCTAGGATGGCCAGTCCAGGTCCAGGGGTTCCCCATGCCACGTCTGACCGCACAGTGGTTGAGCCCCATCTGCCTGGTGCTCTCTGCCCACCTCACCTCTCCCTGTCACTGGCTTCTGTCAGCATCTTGGACTCTAGAGGAGGGGTGAGACCCTGTGGAGTGGGAGGCTCTAGGCTGGAAGCCTCTGAAGCTGGACTGGGATACCTGAACCATCCAGGGCTAGCGCTTCCCCTGAACCCATGGGGCATCTGTGGACGTGGAAGGGGTGCTGAGTGGGGGGCACGCACACCCATCAGCATGTTGGGCAGGCCTCAGGCCCTGGGATCTGCTTGGTTCCTGGGTGGCTCCCGCACTCCTGACAGTTTGGGAAGCGCCGTTGGAGCAGAACCTGCCTCTGCACGGATCCACACAGACTCCTGAAACAGCCGTTTCTCATACCGGCTCCCACCTGGCTTCACTCCAGCAAGTGCAGGCCTCCATCTCTGCTGGGGGGCTTCCCTGGGTTCTTGGGGTCCCTCTGTCTGCCTCACCGAAGGCCAGAAGGGACTGGAAGTTGACAGCCCCCCAGGGGTAGCCCTTAAACCCCAGAGGTTCCAGGACGTTCACAGCTCCTGGAGACTGGGACAGCGATTTCCTCACAGCAAGCACTCCGAGGCCAAGAGAAACACCCAACAGCTCCCTTGATTAAACAAGGTCCAAACAACAGATATTTATATCCTAACTGCTTAGCAGTTGGTTGAAAATACGATATATGCAAATTAAAACAAAAAATACTATTCTTTCTTCATTCATAAATCATCACAACTTGCACTTGACCTGCTGTTCCTCAGCCCCTAATCATCATGCTGATCCCTGCATTCTCTGCATAAGGCTGTGTTCGGGGCCCAGCTCTGGGGGCGGCAAGACATGCAGACGGTGTGCCCTCCAGCCTGGCTGAGGCAGGGGCACCTGAATGGTTTAGGCACAGAGGGCAGGTGCCTGGGGGGTTACCCTCCGCCCGCCCCTGGGGCTGCAGAAGGCAACGTGTGCTCCCAGTGGCAGAGCCGCACTTGGCCACACCCCGACACCCAGCTTCTATTCTCTGGGCGCTTGTGATGGGTGGGGGGCCATCTGCCAAGTGCCCAGTGTGGGCTAGGGGCCCACTAGCTGCCTGCTCACCCGACACCCCGTGTATTCCTTCCAACGACCTCAAGAAGAGGGGATGGGCCCCACTTCACAGGCAGGACTCTGGGGAGGCTGTGCATCTTTTTCCTCATGCAGCACATGTGGGCTGATGGTTGGGAGCTCAGCTATGGGTCAAGCACTCATTGTTCCGGGTGTTTCCAAGAGGGCGGTTCTGGATGGGGTGAGGGGTCAAGTGGACGGGCCTCCCACAATCCGTAAGGACCAGGATAGAACAGAGACTGAGCCCCCGACAAGCGAGGAGATCCCCCTGCCGCCTCCATGCCCTTCATCCCGCCAGGCTTGGGCCGTGCCACACAGGTGGGCTTGCCCGTCTCTGTAATCACATCGGCCGGTGCTTTGGAAAACAGCTCCTTCTAGATAGATCTGCATCCGACAGGTCCTGTTTTCCTGGAGAAGCCTGACTAACGCATATGCTGAGCACCTACTGGGTGCCAGCGTCTGGGCTAGGCCAGTTCCCGGGCAGTGGCAGACCAGGAGGACCTCCGGCCCACGTGGGGGGCAGGGCAGGTGACCGAGAGCCATGGGGGGTTAGCTTCCTGATGCCTCCCCACCTCTGGCTGAGCCAGAAGGGGCTTTGCTCCTGCCCACCGCACGTGGCTGGGGAGACCCCAGTTCTACAGGGGCTTCTAATGTGCAGGTCCGAGAGGCACTGCCTCTGGCTGGGCAGGCATGCTGACCCTGGTCTTGGAGGCTGTCCTGCTCCCAGAAACAGCCCGGCTGAGAGGCCGTCTTCGTGTGGGCTGGAATAAGGAGACTCGCAGGGTGGGGGCACAGATGAAAAAGGGCTGCCCCTCTGGGCACAGTTCCTCAGGGGCAACACCCACCAATGTGCTAGAAACATGAGGCCCTGCTTGAACAGAGTGGGTCCCCAGGACCTCCCCGCCCCCGTGATGGGACTCTGAACGCACAGCAACTTCTGTCCTCAGGCCGCTGGCCCCCATGAGCAGCTGCAGGAGGGAGCACAGAGGGCACCCCAGAACAGAGGTGGAGCCCATCTGTGCAAACAAAGCAGGAGGAGTTTGGTGGCAGGTGGGGACAGGGTGCGGCTGACCAAAGGGACTGCTGGCGCCCAGGCTCAGGGTGGGCGAGCTCAAGGAGGTCCGCAAATAGGCAGCGGACTGTGGCAGGGGCGGGGAGGGTGGGCGGGGAGGCTGCTCATCCCTATGCCTGCCGTCTTCTTCCCACGCACTGGGGTGAAGTCTGTCTGCCTCACCAGGATTAGGCTCTGGGATGAGGGCCCCACCTCCACAGGAAGGTGGGACACCCTACGCAGCCCTCGCCCCCCGGGGAGTCAGGAACTGGGCCTGGGGACCAGCAGCCACTGACCAGCCTCAGTGCCACACACCACCCTTCCACCAGGAGCCAAACCAACACCCAGCTGCCGAAGCATCACGGAAGACGCCCAAGAAACTCCCGGCAAATCCTGGAACAGGCAGTCCCTTCCTTGGACATCAAACTGGACCACTAGAGGCAGGGGCAAGGGCCAGCTGGTCCCCTTCTCCCAAAATGCCCTTTGATGACGAGTCAGAGGCTGGAAGAATAAATAAATATAGGCACGTTTCCCCTCGAGAGCTGGGGACGACAAAAGTGTAATAAATGGGAATGTTTCCGGGTTAGGTGCTGGAAGATTAGCGCAGGCTTGCATTAATTGAAGTTCAGTTCTTTATGTGTATCAATTCCCTTTATCCTTCTGGGGTTCGCAGCCGCCACAAGACACTGTGCAGCAGATTAATCTGGGTGTTGTCAACGACAATGATAAGTTGAGGTCTAAAAGCTTACATTGAAATAAATTACTATTAAAACTCAGGCCTCCCTTCTCCTGCTACTTAGAACCAAGAATGTGTGGAAGCACTGGGCAGCCTTTCATCAGGCTCGCTCCAGAGCTTGCAACGGGCTTTCTCAGAGGCTTTTTCTTTGCTCTGCCCTCCTCCTTCCAGGTGGGTCCTCCCTGCCTCCTACTCTCTGCCTCCACTGCCAGGCACACCTGCCCCCTGAGCCCCTGTGCACCTGCACCTGTGCTCTAAGCACCTGCCCCCTGAGCACCCACGTCCTTGAGCCCCTGTGAACCTGCACCCTAAGTACCCGCTTCTGCCCCCTGAGCCCCTGTGCCCCTGCACCTGTGTCCTGAGCACCTGCATCTGCCTCCTGAACACTTGCCTCCTAGTTCCTCCCGCCCTGAGCACCTGTGCCTGGAGCCTCCCCGGACAGCAGACCAGCATGGCCGCATTCCCCACCATCCCCTCAGCTACCTGACACTGGAACACTGCCCTGGACACCCCTCCTCCAACCCCTGCCCAACCACTCATGTATTCCTCCATCAGTGTCCTGGTCTCATCCTCTTGTCACAGCAGGTTCAGAACCTCAGCAGAACTGCCCCCTCCCCGGGCAGTAGCTGCCAGTGCCTCTTTTGGGGCTCCCTAGCTGGAACCACCATCCAACTCTGTCCCCAACCCACAAATCCATTACTCCCTGCTGTACTATCTCCACAGATACCCACAGGTGCTAAACTCTGAGGCTGTTTGTGGTGCAGCCCTAGCTTCACACCCAGCCATGTCCACTTGCACTCCAGAAAGATGCTCCCTGTGTCCAGGCCACACCATGCCTTCCACGGAGCATCTTCTGCCCCCTTCTCTGCCTGCTGCCCTTGTGCCAGTCCTTACTGCTACCTCTGAGCACTGGGCAGCATGCGTGGCTTATGTGCCCTCCACCCGTTTCCTACTTCCATCCCCAGTGTTGAGCCCCAGGCAGTGGGGCAACTCTGGGAGCACACAGACGAGCGTGCACGGGTCGTCTGTGCCCCGCGGGCCCACACCTGAGGCGTGAAGGTGGGCAGCCCCAGGCTCACCGTCAGCGATGTGCACGGGCTATGGAGAGGGACACTCAGGTTCTGTCCATGGCAGAAGAGAGTCCAGAACTGCAGGCCTGAGACCCCGAGCCTCATTCCCTGCTCCCAGCACCCCACTCGCACCCTCAGAAGCAGCAGGATCCCTCTTGAGCCCATCATACGAGGACCTCACGCCTGCAGCGGGAGGGAGGAGAAGAGAGGAGCACGCACATTAGCTCATTCCTGAGATGAACATACGGAAAGCCTCCTGCATCAAGGCTGCAGTCCTGCAAGCGCATCCTGGTAAACGTGGCCAACGTGCTCCTTCCCAGGGATGTACAGCTGTCTTGAGAGGAAGGTGCTATCTGGCTTGTCAGACTGGATTTTCCGAGGGGAAAAAGACTCCATTCCCATCCCGGCCTCCTGTCCGTCATCCTCCCCTCCATCCATCCATCACCATCACCATCACCGTCACCGAGGCCCAAGCTGGCTGCAATTTCCCAGGCAACAGCGAAGGACATGGCCTTCTACGTAACGAGCCAGTGCAGTCGGCGCAAGTGTTCAGTTAGATCCAGGCCGGGGCCTCCTGACCAATGTTGCCTTCTCCAGGCAAAGCAGGGAAACACGGCCTATCAGCAGGTCGGGGCGCGGGGCTGGCACTGTTACAGGCGGCTCGTCCACACTGTGATTACCACCTGCCCCTGGCTTCCCGGGGCTGCAGCTGGCCCAGCACCGCATCCCCACACCCCTGCCTGTGAGGCCCTGGGAGCCTGGCTGTGGCATGAGGTGGCCCTGAAGTGCAAGCCCCGCCTGACCTAGCTGCTTGGTGTCCAGCCCTGGGCCTCTAGAGAACAACAGAGCTTGGGAACGGAAGGTCTCATGTGGCCCAGATTCAGGGAGGATGATATGCGCCCCCCACCCACCCACACCCACACACCCATTCCACATATCTTCCAGCTGACTGTTCACCATCGCCCTGCACGCCTTCGGTGACTGGGAGCTCACCACCTGCTGAAAGACCCCGTTTCCTCTCTGGCCAGCTACGATTGGGAGTGGGCACCTCCAGATATGACTTCTTTGTCCTTGAGGCCCCGGCCCTCCTCTCCCTTCAAGCAAGCATGCCTGCCACGCCACCCCAGAGCTTCCAATGGCTCCCCTCCACCTGTGAAGTGATCCGAGGTATTGGCCCTCTGGGGACCTCCGTGGCTACCCCAGTAACACCAACAATCATCATCTGTTGGGGGTTACGGTGGGCCAGCCCTATGTGCAGTGCTGCAAATGTGGATCCTAATCCTCATAATAGCACCATGAGGACTATGCTATTATTATTGTGTTTATAGCCAGGGAAACTGAGGCAAGGCACCGTGGACTTGGCCAAGCCACAGATCTCACAAGGCTGGTCCATTCCTCTTGAAGACTCAGGTGTCACGCCCTGGACAAGCCTTCCCCCATTCTGTGCAGACAGCACATCCACCCCACCCTGGGCTCCCACCACACCTCACATGTGTTCTGTCCCTGCCCTCACTTCTGTGTCTTTACTTAACCCTTTGCATATGCCTGCTTCATGCCCTCTGCTCTGGGAGGGGCCCACTGCACCCCATCCCTTTTGGAACACCCCACACTTAGCACAGAGCCCAGCTCCTAGGCTGTGCTTGCATCTAAGGAAGGACACAGTGACCCAAACTTCTATGGAGGCTTCTGAGGCCCAGACTGAGACACCCCCCAGGTGAGGTATCAACCAAAGGAGAAGTTCTGTGGCCATCAGAGCTCTGTGAAAACAGCCCTGGATGTAAATGCAGGAGAAAGGGCAAAGTACAGTGGTAGGATGAGTCTAAGGCCACAGAAGTCAGGAGCCCTGGGTCCTTGACCCAGTCCAACCAGACTCTTTGGGGTGGTAGGGACAAGTCCCCTCCCATGCTGGGCCTCGGCTTCCCCATCCACAATCTGTGGTTTGTATGGGTGGCTTCTAGCTGCTTGGCACTCTCAGCCGGTGAGTCCTTGCAGGTGCCCAGCGGCCCCCCCAGCATGGCCTTCCCCTGAGCCCCACGACCTCCTCACATCCTGGCCGCAGCTGCCATGGAGCAGAGGAGCAGCAGTAGCCAACCCTCAGGTGGTACCTACATGCTGGCCCAGGTCTCATGGGCCTTGTCCCCAAGGAAGGACACTCAGACACAGGGACGTACCTGCCCCCAAGCTGGCCGTCCCCACTGAGGTCTGCTTCCTAGTTCACCAGGAAACAGAAGCAGCCAGCTGAGTTGGCACCCTTCCCACCCCAAGTCTCCTGGCCCACCTGTGTCTGTGCCCACCCTGAAGACACAAACTGGGTTGTATCCCAGGACAGGGGCTGTTGGCTGTGGCATGGCCCGGGTGCTATGGCGGGAATGGACACTGGACCTGAGGGTGCATCAGAGACTTAACGAGATAGTCTCTGACATATATGGTGTGACCCAGAGCAAGGGCTGGGTGGTGGGCTCGCCAGGTCGTGAGGACACTCCAGTAGTGGCAGCTGGTGCCGATCTGTCACCACACTGTGCCAGGCTTGGGGACAAGTGCTTTCCAGACACCACCTCCCAAAAGGCCTCCCAGAGGGCCTCTGCGTAGCTGACTGCCTCTGTGACCACCGGCTCGACAGTGTGTTACCTTGGAACAGAACCTCCCACCTCTGGGACAGTCTGCGGTGACCCCTGACTGGTGTGCACATGTGTACCTATGTCATGGGATGCCCCGTGCAGCCAACAGGACACGCAGAAGCAGTTGCGAGCAACTAGGTCATAAAAGATACGGCTTCCCCTTCCTGGCTTCACGCTCTCTCCACGGGGAGCAGCGGCCATGCCCCGAGGACCCTCCCACAGCCCCGGGGCAACACCCACAGGGACCGGCAGCAGGTGCCTCCTGCCAACAGTCAGGTCCAGCCTGCAAGCTGAGTGAGTACACCACCCTAGAAGCTTCCGGTGACCAGGACCCCAGCTCCAGACAGCCCAGCCGAGGCCCACGGCCACCATGACAGGTCACACCCGCTGCTGTTTTCAGCCAATCCCTCTGGGGGCGTCTGTACAGGGCAGCAGGTGGCTGTTCTGTGCCCCTCACCTCGTACCTGGGGCCCCCCGCCACACAGGGGCTGGTGCTCAGCGCTCCAGCCCCTGTGACCTCCCGGTCCTGGAGCCCACGCAAGTCTGCAGCTGCCCAACATTCCTCAGATCCCACGCTGTGTTCTGCCAAGTACAGCAAGTGTATCATTTTAAGGGGAAATTAATGCATATGTTTCTGATTCATCTTATGTGCAAACTATCAAAATATGTGTCTGAAGTGAAGCAACATACAGAAAAGGCTCTGGATAGTTTTGCCAGGTTTTTAGGTGACTCTCGATGGGACTGGGTTCTGGCCTCAGAGCCTGCAGAGTCTCACTAGTCAGTGCTAACATCGCCTCCTCCAGGAAGTCCCGCGGGGGCCCCCAGGCTTCTGGAGCTGCTTCCTCAGAGCTCAGCGCACGGTGGCTCCGAATCAGGGCCACAGCCACGGGACTGTTCTTGTCCCACAGGTCACAAGCCTCCCACACAGACCACAGCTGCCCTAGGAGAGAGGGGCCAGACACCTCCAGGCTCCCCCACTGCCTGTGGGGAGACACAGACAAGCAGAGGGGCCGGTCTGGTGGGGGGCGAGGAGGCCGGCAGGGTGCTAACGGCTCTTCTGAGCTCTCCTCCTCCTTGGTCACAGGCACACAGGTGGCAGGTGGGCCATGGGGGCTGGGGGCCACAGCCACTACCTGGGCCTCCCCCCCGGGCTCCCGGACCTTCCTGAGGTGAGACAGGGGCGCTGACCCCCGTCTGGCCTCAGAGCAGCATGCATGCCGGTGGAGGACCCGCCACCGGCCACTCACTACAAGCCAACCGTGGCCTCAGATCAGGCCGTCTCCCCACCCTGGACACAGGCACACCCGGGGCACAGCCTGCAGGGGATCCCGAGCCACGGGGGTCTGCACCCTTGTCTCCAAGCTCTTGCGTCTATCAGCTGCTGCTGTGCTTCGGGTCCCGTCTGGTCTCTGACAGCCCCCCGCACGGTCACCTCTTCCGCCCAGGGCCACATGGGAAGCAGAACCACTCCTCACCAGGAGCAGACACGGTCCTTCATGGGAAGGGCGCACTACCACCACTCCCAGCATGGGCAGCCTTCCCCGGGCCCCAGGGCCGTGAGCGGGAGCCAGTAGGGTGTGCAAGAGCTCAGAGCGCCCTCAGATCCAGCAACCCCCCAGCATCTCCGTGGGGCTCTGCCTCACCACGCTGGACAGTGCCAGTCACTCGGCCCTTCCTTCCTGCTTCCGAGGCACCTTCCTGTTATTCCTTCAAAGCAGACAAACAGGATCTTTCCCTGGTGACAACTGCCAGACCACCAGCAGGGCAGCTCCCCTGCCTTGCGTGTGGCCACAGGACACTTCCACTGGGGTGCAGGTGGGCGAGACCTCAGGGCAGGTACTTGGGGCCAGCTTTTTGCACTGGGACCACAGGGTCAGGAGGGTAACGTCCTTCAAGGGGACACACACACATGCAGCTTCCAAGCACAGCTGGGGGCCCTTCTTGGGAGGATCCCCGGGATAGGAGGTCAGGGGAAGAACATTCCGGAAGGAAGGCGCCTCCTCAGCCCAGGCTGGGACACGGGGAGGCGCCATCCTGTTTTGAAGCTAAGGAAGGTCCCTTCTGTAGACAGTCACGCACTTGAGCCGCACTCTGGCAATCGCGGCAAGGACCTCTGGGGCGACAGCATTTGGCCCCCTTCCTCCCAGGTGCCCGCAATGGAACAGGCATGTCTGTGGTCAGAACCTCGGGAGAAGGCTGAGGAGGGCGTGTCGCCCTCACTGGTGACACTGGTGGCCTGGTGACTGGGTTCCACTCCATGTTGTCACAGCTCCTGCTTCCCCAGGACCTCGCGCACTCTGGTAGACCGTGCACCTATAGGATGGAAGCAGGTGGGGCCTGGTCTCCCTTCCCCCCCGGGTCCCAGCTGCATATCCAGGGGAGACCTGAGCCTTGGGGACACCGGGTGTGTCTCCCTGCTCTGCTCTCAGGGGCAGTGGGCAGGGGCTGTCCAGGGGCGTAGCCAGCTGAGGAAGGGACTGAACCCATCCCTCTCAGAGCCCAAAGGGACTGCGGGGTTTGGTCTGGGGGCAGGTTTGGGGGGAAAGGGTTTGGGGTTCAGGCTATAATTCTTTTCTACGATTCTAGACTTTTATAAGTTTCAGTTGTTTATTTCTAAGTGGCACAGTGATTGAAGCCACTCGGAAGAAGCAAAACCAAAGTCGGGCCATGGCAAGGTAATTCGGAGCTGCACTTCCATACAAGTCATGCAGATGCATCTCCTTGAGGGCAGCGTGAATGACGCAGCCACCCTCTCCTGTCCGGCAGAAGCAGCAGGGGTGCTGACGCAGGGCAGTGGGGGGGGGGGTGTACACCTGCGCCTCCAGCTCAGCCTCTGGCTCCGCCGCCTGGGGGGCCCCACTCTCCCAGCATCATTCTTTCCTCTGTGGCGTCAGCAGCCTTTTATTGTTGAAAACGTCTGTATTTGGCTTTAATCAGAGCACTTGCCAAGTGCTCGCCCCCTCCTTTTGTACTTCATGGTCCTCGAGGGGGAAAAATTTATTACAAGCATCATTTTACACAAACCTCTCGGACGTGCTGGGATTCCACAATTCATGGAGCCACGACTTGGTTTCCGCTCACCACCCAGGAGTCATGAAACACAGACATCTCCTCCCAGCTACCACCAACTACTGGTCAGCCACTCACTCGCTGTGCGACCTTGAACCAGTTCCTGGCCCTCTCTGGGCCTTGGGTTCATCATCAATGCAACCAGAAAGTTAGAGATGGTCTCCAAGGGTCATCTCATCCCAGACTGCTGTGATTTTGTGGTTCACAAGAACAACCGGAGTCACCCAGCTGTGCCTGCCACGTGGCCCCACCTCTGGCCGGCCTCACCCTGTACTGCCAACTGAGCTTCCCCACCACACAGCTGAACACAGCATCCCCCAGCTCCAAACCTCTGGTAGCTCCCTGCTTTGTGGCCTGACCTTCAAAGCCCTTTATAGCTTGGCCTCAACTTCCCCTTCTCCCGCTTCATCTTCTGTCCCTGCCACCCCACCCCCACCCTCAAAGTCTGCTTCCTGCCTCTGATTTTGCAAATGCCATTCCTTCTGCCTAGAGTGACCTTTCCCCACTTTCCTTTACTTGCCTAGCTCCTGCCCTGACTTCAGAACACAGTCCAAATACCACAGTGCCCTGGAGGTGCCCGGTGGAATCAGCCAGCCCCTCTTCTGGGTTCCCCTGTCCCCTGGACATCCCCCAAGCCCAGAGCTCTGCACTGGGCGGCCAGTAACAACTCCAGACCCTTCTAGGACAGAGGCCATGGTCATGATAGTCTCTGTGTTCCCAGTACTCATCACCTTGGAGGGCAGAAGGATGCTGGTCAGCTGCTTTGTGGGGACATACAAGGAAGTCAAGAATTCATCTGAACAGGTAACTGGCCTTAGCTCTGGTCCTGCAAGCACTGTGGGGCACAGTGAGGAGGACAGTCTTGGAGACCCTCCTCTCAGGGTTCAAACGCTGCCTGTCTCTCTGGGAGCTTGAGCACAAGTCACTTAACTGCAGTTTTCTGTGAAAAATGAGAATAATAAAGCTGATGCAGGGTTGATGTAAGAAATAGATGAGAAAGATGCACAGTGTCTGGCACGTGGTAGGTCCTCAATAAACGGTTGCTGTGGGACCCAACCATTGCTCTGTTCCTCCATCCATCCTTCCATCCTCCTGTCTGTCCATCCATCCATCCTTCCATCCTTCCCCTTCTCTCCACCCTTCTTTCCTTCCTTCCATCCACCTACCCAACCATCCATGAAACCAGTATTTACTGAGTGCTTTGAGTGCCAGGCTGGTGACATAACACTGAGTAAGTGGGACAAGGAGCTCTGATGTAGCTCCTTCTCCCCTGTCCTGCTCCTGATGCTTGAGGCTATGGCTTTGGTTTCCTTCCAGCCACTCCCTCCCCCTCCAACTGACCTGGACACGCTGGCTTGGATCAGGCCACCTGGAGGAGGAATGCTGGCTCCCCCTGCCCCTGCCACCCTGCACTGCCCTCAGGTGGCCCTGAGAGATGCCTGAGACAGCTCAAGATGGTGCTGGGTGGGTCCAGATCCCACCCCTGCCCCAGTCGTCAAGTCCTAAACGCAGCCCATCCATTTACTCTCCCAGCCCCTCCCCAAGGGCTGTTGTGGAGATTGAATGAATCGACGTAGGTGAAGCTCTAGAAAGTTCCTGTCACGTGGTAAGTACTACAGGAACATCTGCCTTCACTGGCTTATCATTAATGCTCAAAGCAACCTGCTCAGGGTATGGTGGCCCTTAGGTAAGGGACAGGCTGAGCCACAGCCGCCTGTGGACAAAGGCTGAGAGGAGGAGGAATTGGAGGCCATGTCCCTTGGCAAGGCTGGCAGTACCTCACCCCTGCTCTCCTGCGGCGAAGGATGCCATTGGGGGCGTCTCTCAGCAAAAGCCCATTATCACTGCCCAGAGCACTGAGAGCCTCACTGGGCAGGTGGCCAGGGTGGGAGCTGCAGGTGGAGGCATTGCCTCCTGTTCCAGCCACAGCACCCCCCCACAAGCACGCACACCACACGCACCCAGGCAAGTCCCTGGTAGCTCATCCCGTGCCCAGTGACAGGGCCCAGGGAGCTGCAGCCGCAGCCCTGCTATGGTAGGGCCTGGGTGAGGGGTCTTTCAGAGATGAACAGCCCCGTGGCTCACACCCCAGACACCTCGGCCCCAGGAGCGAGTCAGAGGGATACATCTTGCACCTCAGTGGCTTGGGTGGGTGTCACCTTGCCCCTTTCTCAGCAGGGTGCTGTGTCTCAGACAGAGCTTGCTCAGGGACAGTGAGGGAGTGAGCAGCCCGCCAGGGGGAGAACCAAGTGCCCTGAGCCCTTTCCAGGTGCTGTCTCCTGCAAGCTCTCCATGACTCATTTGTCTTAGGACTGATCTGTGCACACGGCCCCTGGGAACAAAAGAATGAGTGAGACAAGGCAGTACCAGCTCCTCCTGCAGGACAGTCCTCCATCCCGGCCCCACGGAGCCCTCCAGGGGCCAACTGCTCTCCTGCTGCACCCTGCAAGGTGCTGAGGACCCTCGGGGAGCAGCCCTCCACACACACACCTGTCAGCACCTCGCCAGCGCCCCCACCTGGCAGCCCCCTGCGCCCCCCACCCTTCCCCGCATGCTTTTCCTTCCCTCCAAAGGGGACTGCAGGACACTGTTCAGGGGGACACACCTCCAGCTTCAGTTATTTGTGATTTAATGAGGAGCCTTTTAATTATAACATCTGTTGTTTTAATTACCAAAGGAATTATAATGAGGCTCCTGGAGGAAGCTGCTGCCAGAGCAGAAGCTGGCGAAGCCTTCCCAACATCAGAGGCCCTGCCAGGGTCCCTGGCACAGCAACTGCCACAGAGCGTGACCCGTCACGGAAAGCACTTCATCTTCATTTTAATTAAACTTCAGGGGTGAGGCAGGCAGCCGTGGGTCCCAGGGAGCTACGCAGCCCTGATCCTGCGAGGCCCAGGTTTGCCAATGGAGACAAGCCAAGCAGACCCGGCACCCACCAGCCCAGCTAGAGCCTCGGATTCCTTTCCTCACACAAAGGTGACATCTTCCTTTCCTCCCAAGGGGATGATTCATCCCTGACCGGAGATGCTGGGTCTGGAGCGGGGGAGACAGGTGCACGCGCCCCGAGAGGAGGACAAACAGCCTGCTGACAGAGGAGGACGGCGGGGGTGCCCACGACGCCAGAGCTCAAGATGGAGGTGGAGGCCACGCCAGTCGCCCCCCTGCCCTGCTTCTCAGCCCCTGACCCATGCCCTCTGCAGTCCCCTCCCTCAACGGGGGTCTATGTGCCCCACTGAGCGTGGGCCTGGAGATGCACTGTGTCCAGAAGAGGACAGGGCACGATGCACATGCCCCTTTCCCTTGCTCCTCCACCACGACTGAGAGGACGCGCCCATGCCTGCCTGCAAAGGGTGAGGGAGGAGGGCCATGTAGCCCACCAGCCCCCACGCATGAGCTTAGGTGCCAGGCCGTAAGGCGACACCAGGGCAGGCGGCAGTTCACATGAGAAACCTTAAATATATTCTTCTTCTGAAGCCTGAGTACATACAGCAAACAGGCAACAGATGCTTCTTTTGACCAGACGAGACCCTTCTCCCTGCTTGGGCAGAGGCCGGGGCAAACCACACCCCGCAGCCCTGGACGGCTGGCGCTCCTCCCTTCCTTTCCACAGCCCCGGCAGGCGTGCAGAGCTCCTACAACTCAGCCAGGACGGGACGGTGGCCGTGGGGGTGACAGGCACGCAGGCGGTGGCAGATCTCATTCTCAGCGGCAGCCGAAGCCCCATGGCCGGTGGGTGCACAGGGAGAAGACTTGTAGGCAGACGCTGGGCACCCCCATTGGGCCTCCCCCCGCCGGGCTCCCTGCACCTCTGCCTCAGGCCACACCACCCTCTTGCCTGGGACAGCCCCTCCTGCTCCCATCTGGAAGCTGGTTTTCATCCTTTGAGATCCCATCCCCATTGCCTTTCCAGTGACATATGCTGGCTCTTCTCCCTCAGCGACCTGCTGCCCAGCCCGTGCTTGATCCCAGCTCACAGCACAGCCCCACTGGCTTCTGCTGACCTGTCCCCCCACCTCCCGTGACTACCAAGCCCCTCATGCACGCCAGCCCACTCAGGTCAGCCCTTTCCGACCCAGCGCGATGGAAAAGGAGGAGGGGGCCTGGGCCCAGGAGGGTTCCAGTGGGAACGTGGGGTAAACGCAGCCTGGAAATGTAGGTCAGCAAGCTTAGCAACCCCAAGTCATCCGACAGCCCCTATGTTTTTCTAGAAATTAGTTTTAAAGGAATGTTACTGTAACAGGAGGAAGCAGTCAGGTCTCACCGACAGGATATTAACCGGGTACAGCACATTTTATTAAGACTCATGAGGACTGCAGTTGTCTGCATCCTCAGAGGGCCTCATGCTCAGAAGGAAGGTGGCAGGGAAGGGCACTCGGCAGCGGCACCCGACAGAGCTTTCTGGAGCAGCGAGGGCCACCGGGTGACAGCCAGCGTGGCTGGAGAAGGCCGGTTGAGAGCCGCACGCCGAGTCCCATCTGGGTGGGGACACAGCTGTTCTGACCGGCCGACTTAGATCAACATGCCTCCAGCATGCTCTTGTTTGCAGCCACAGCATGGATTTGTGAGAAGCTGCTCCCCTGCTTCCAGCACGTACACACATCTGTACACACGCACACATGCACATGGCCCCCATGCCACACAACTGGGGAAGTAGGAGTGATTAAAGTATGGGGAAGGGGGAGACTGAGGTGGTGGGAAGACCCAGGGCACAGCGGCAGGTCAGAACTGACTTCCTTCCCCCCCCCCGCCGCAGACCCACACTCGCCCCCCCCCCACCAGATGGCACCCCCTTCATTCAGCAGGCCGCAGCCCAAGAGCCTCCCCCCGGGCTGGGCTGGGCGCATGTGACTTCTTTCCACACCGACGCCCCCTGCACTCCATGCGTCCACTCCTGATACCAACACCTGTCCCCCTGCCTCCCATTGCCTTCCGTGCTTACTGAGCACCACCTGTCCTCAGGGCTAGGCCACCTCCTGGCATCTGGGGTTCCAGGAGGTCAGCACCGAAGGTCTCCAGCTGTAGGACAGGGACATTTGGGATCAGCGGGGTAAGGGCCCTACTCTCAGGGCACAGCTGACGAGTGGCCAGCAGTCCCCTGCTGGGCTTCCTCCTGCAACTTTCCCGGAAGCACATCCTCCCATGATTTCTGAGCATCTCTCATCCGGGTGAATGCCCCTGGCGCCAGGAGTCACAACGACACAGACACCACTGGGTTGGAACCCATCTCTCAAAACCGAGTAACGAGACTGTTCCCATGAGGACAAGTCCTCATCTGTCATCTGCTGGGGAGTTATCCCACGTCTGGAAGCAGGACACAGAGGAGTGTTCACGCCCCGGATCCCTCTCTGCTCTGAACACCTCCCCTCCTTGGTCGTTCTTCAGGGTCGGCTTAGGACAGGCTTGTTCTGGGGCTCTCTTCCCCGTAACTTGCCATCCCTTCTGTTACCTGCTTGGTTGTCAATCTGCTTCTATCATCGCCTTCCCCCCTTCCTGTTTCTCTTACTGTCTTCCCAGCTCCTGCATCGCCTGCTTGGGTCACGGGTCTCGGGCAGCTGTGCTAAATTCCTAACAAACACGTCCGAGACTATAAATGACACCCCTCAGAACCAAGTATGTCAGACAAGCCTGAGTACATGGTGCCCCCTCATCTTCCAATTGAAACACTTGTTAGCATCTGTTATGATTTACTTTTCTTTTTTTTTTAATTTTTTAAAATTTATTTATGATAGTTATATATGTAGAGAGAGAGGCAGAGACACAGGCAGAGGGAGAAGCAGGCTCCATGCACTGGGAGCCCGACATGGGATTCGATCCCGGGTCTCCAGGATCGCGCCCTGGGTCAAAGGCAGGCGCCAAACCGCTGCGCCACCCAGGGATCCCATGATTTACTTTTCTAACCCACGGATGATTTAAGTGTGCTTTTTGGTTTTCATCACACACCTGACCCACACTTGGCTGCTGATTACCACTTCCCTCCCGCTGGGCGAGAGCTGCAGGTAACAAAGTCTTCTTGGGACGCATGGAGACCTCCCTGGGTTCCCACATCATTCTCCATGTGCACGGTTCAAGTGTACATTTACACACGCATACAACTGCACACGTTCTGGAACACGCTCGAGGGAGACGTTCAATCGTTACACCTGCTGACTTGTCAGCTTTCCCTGTAATGTTTTAGGGTTTTGCTTGATCTATTTTGGGGCTAAGGGTTAGGATACCAGACCACAGCATCACTCACTCCACCTCCTGAACACTGCCCCACCCCCCGGAGACAGGCCTGGACCCTCTCAACGGGACACCTCGTGGTTCCTGGAAGCAGGCCCTCCCCTCCTTTGCCACAAGCGAACGCACTGCCCTGGTCAAGCTACCCGTGTTTCCGGCACTCTCTGGCGAGCATGCACAGGGTTATGGGAGGTGACCTCTGTCTGATTGCAGTCAGAGCCAGAACTACTGCTGGTTGAATGAGCTGAATTCACAAAATGGGTCCTTGGAGTATCTGCTGGAGCTGAAGAGATGGTGGGGACGCCCCCTCGGGAGCCCACACCCCGCCAGGCCTGCCCGTGAGGGCTCCTTGGATGGGGGATGCCTTAGGGCCCCGGGAAGGAGAGGGGAAGCCAGACCCAGAGCTGCATATGGGGTGGGGTGGGGCGGGAGATGCGGCTCCGGGGCCCACCTCTTCCCAGCCCCCAAAGGCGGCCGATGGAGACCCAGGCAGGGACTGCAGAGTAGTGGGCAAGCACGGAGCGGATTCGCCGCCCGTGACAGGTCCAGGTCCTTGCCCCACATCATCGCACACACCGTGGCTCTCGGCACGGCGTCTGCAAGCCCCGCACTGTGGAACCCAAGCTGCCAGCCACGGGATGAGCCCCGATGTGCCCTGCAACCATCAGAAACCGCCCAAGAGGTGCCAGGTAGACCAGGTAGGCTTCTCCCAGCCCCAAAACATTAACTTAAATGATGGCAAAATTCTGACTTTGGGCAAAAGGCGACCCGACTGAAGATAAATACCCAGCATGCTCTCTGATGAGGCACACACTCAGTCTCGGGGGTTCGCACAACCCCGTGCACACAGTCGGTCCCACCAGGGCACCTCCTGCTCTCCTAGACTTGCAGGAACACACTTGGAAACTGGCTTCTTCCCAGAACTGAAATGTCACGGAATCGCCGCTGCCTTCCCTTTTGGACTTTCTCCAGGACGGTTAGTGTGGCACTCAGTCGTGGGGGCCTTGAGGACACACCACCACGCCACAGCACGTGGGTCCCAAGTCTCCAGACAGGGAACAGGGAGCAAGGGAAGATGAGCAGCGCTTGGCCGCCAGTCTTCTACACGCAGGGTCTCATTTCTTCGGGGCCGTGGCCTTGGCACACTGTCAGCTGGGAGCTTCCCAGATGGACCACACCTGCTGTCCCGAGGGTCCCACCGTGGACATGGCCCTGGGAGGCTCATGCCCATTTACCCTGGGTATGCCACATGCCTTTGCCCTTGGCTGACTCGCTGGGCCTCCATCCGCTGGAGACATGTTGGCCTGGTGTGACTACACACTGAGCCCCTTGAAAGATTTATTGGTATCCTTCCAGGATGGAGCTTGCATCTTCACCTGACCTTCAGTGGTCCCTGTCACCCAGCTCTGGCCTCCACTCCTGCCTCCACCAGGAGCCCTGCCTGCACCTGCCCTTCGCCTGCACAACACCAGTCTAGCCCCTCCAGGAAGCCCTCCTGAGGGTCCAGTCCATCGTGTCTGTCCCATGGGGCTGGTCCCTGCTGTGCCCACAGCCCACAGGGTAGCAGATTACCGGGAGGCAGGACCTGGCCCATCTGTGTGGTGTCCCCGGGGTGATGGGCCAGGCTGCACCAACCAGGACAAGCCCAACCTGACTCGCTGCTAAGGGGGGATTTCAGAGCTTCATCCTCATTATGCGGATACTCCCACCTTGGAAATCCTGGGAAACTATCCCCCCGGCACCTGAGACGTGTGTCCTTGTACACCTATGACCTATTCACAAACATGCCCGACCCCTGGTTAGGTCTACATTCAGATTCGTACCTGACATACATAACCAAGGGCCTGGAGTGGGGGCTAAGCTGTGAGGTGCCAGATACCCACTTTGCAGACCAGACTCCCAGGCCTGCACAGCTGGTGAGGGGCAGAGTGGTCAGATCCCACAGCGCACCCTGCAGACACTCTCCCCGTGTCACTGGACACCAACTTGGCTACAGTGCCATCCCCAGAGCTGGAGGCCCTGGGTCGCTCTCATCTGCAATGCCTCCAAGGGCAAGAACACTGATGCCCCTCCTATCCCCACCCCTGCACAGGGCAGCAGAGACAGGGCCCCAGCTGTGCGGTGATGCCATGCGACCCTCCTCATCCCGTGGAAACCTGCCAGAAGGTCTGGAGCCGCTCTTCTCCAGGGGATGCCCCGACTCCTCCCCACTATAGGGAATCGACTCAGACAGGGAGCTTCAGCTGCCCTCGTGTCCCAAGAGCCAGCCTTAGCGCCCCTCCACCCCACAGATTTCAGGTGTCCTTTGGCTGAATCCTTTTGATATATTTTTTAAAGATTTTATTTATTTATTTATGAGAGACACAGAGACAGAGAGAGGCAGAGACATAGGCAGAGGGAGAAGCAGGCTCCATGCAGGGAGCCTGATGTGGGACTCGATCCTAGGACTCCAGGATCACATCCTGGGCCGAAGGCAGATGCTAAACCACTGAGCCACCCAGGGATCCCCCCTTTTGACATTTTCAATGGCAAAATAAATTTGATTTGCAGAAGCCATGAAGGCACCGGGACAATGTGATTTCCAAAACGCGCTGTGTTATTGGAAATGATAAAGAACCGAATGAGTCAGTAAACATACCAGGTTAGTGACTGTTAAAAAAAGCAAACCAGTCCCCACACGGACTGGCAGAGAAGGGGGACAGGTGGATGGAGGGGGCTTCATGCCTGCCCTCCCCACACACGCCCAGCAGGGTCTCACCTCTCCCCAGATGCACACAGACCACCCCTCCCGGGCGCACAAACAGGGCTGGAAAAGAAATGGCAGGCCCAAAGCTTTGATCATGGTCTTACTAGTTTGCACAACTACTGGAGGCGAGCAGTGTTATTCCTATTTTATAGATGGAGAAACCGAGGCACAGTGTGCTGAACTAACTTGCCCATGGTCACCCTGACAGGGGAGGAGCAAGCCAGGGTCACAAGTCTCACAGATTTCCTTACAGCTTTATTGAGTTGTAACGGGCTTGCGCTGAACCTCGCGTCTCAGTGAGCTCTGGTGCATGTGTCCCCACAGAAGTGTCACCACTACCAGGAGCTTCCCTGGGCCCCTCCATGGCCGCCCACAGCCCCGCATCCCCAGGCACCCCCTCTTCTGTTTTCTGTCCCCCTCCATTTATTTGCGTGGTCGAGAATCTTCTCTAAATGGAATCACACATGATGTTCTCGGTTTTGCCTACAGTGTTTGTGCATGGGAATTCCCCGCACCGCACGTGGCCGGTGCATGGGGATATGCAGATTCTCAGCCCGCTCCCATGCACCTGCAGCCATCCCGCCTCACCCAGTAGCAGGGGACACCAGGCGGCTTTCCAGCAGGCGATAGCATTCTTCTGCATTCTGTGCCCACGGGGCAGGTGAGTGTGCAGCCTCCCTGGGGGCGCTGCCTATCCCATGACGACCGGCAGCCACAGCCCCCACCCCAGAAGCCTGCCCAGCCAGTGTGGCCAAGCGGACTCCCGGGCCGCCCAGAGAGAGAGACCCTCCCACCAGGGCCCAGCAGGTGGGGGGAAGCCACAGCATGGGGGAGCAAGCATAGACTGAGCAAGGGACGGGTGAGAAGGGGCACAGGCCTGGCTCGGGCAGGCATGGATGGGGGCACGGAGTGGGTGGAGAGCTGCTCCAGACGCTGGGGCAGAACTGGCAGGGGGAGTGCAGGCCCGCGAGAGGCCCAAGCAGCACCTGTACCATCCACATGCTCCTGGCAGAAGGCAGCCTTCGGGACCCTCAGCCCTGAGGGGAGGCAGAGGGGACTCAGATTAGGCTCCCCTGGCCCCGACTCTGGACACACACTGGAGTCCCTTGGGAGGTTTTTTTTTTTTTTTTTTTTTTTAAGATTTCATTTATTTATTCATGAGAGACAGGCAGAGACACAGGCAGAGGGAGAAGCAGGCTCCATGCGGGGAGCCTGATGTGGGACTAAATCCCAGGACCCCAGGATCATGCCCTGGGCAGAAGGCAGGCTCTAAACTGCTGAGCCACCCAGGGATCCCCATGGGAGTTTAATATGATAACAACTCCCCACCCAGAGAGTCTGCTCTGGGGCTTTTGGGGGGGTTGGTAACAGCACATGTGGATTTTTAGAGCTCCCTGGCTGGTTCTGCTGCTGCTGTGGCTCCTGGTCACCCCAGCTTGGGGACAGATTTTTCCTGCACCCCCAGGGGAAGGGGAAGGCAGCGGTGCACGAGGTCCAGCCCCACCCCACCCCTGCAGGTGCCCTGGCAGGGGCTTAGCCTGGGGTCTGCACAGATTATGCACATGCTAACTGCAGGGGGGGGGCGGGGGGGTGTCTGAGGGCCCCTGGGGAATGAAGATGGAGTCAGGGCAGGGACTACCTGCCCAGCGGGCCTGACTTCCTTATCAACATCAGATACTTGGTGCCTTTCCAGTTCCTGAGCACTGGATGTGAAGATAACTTGACACTTGTTTGGCATCCTCATCCCATGCCCCCTGGCCCTGAAGGCACCGTCACATGGGCAGCACACTCACACCCTGACACAAATGGCCACTGAGAGTGGGCACGCAGGAAGCCAGGCCAGCCAAATGCGTCCCTGAGGCCGAGCCCCACTTCTATCCTTTTAACCTTAATTATGTTTTACTTTTGGTTAATTTAATTAGTTTTTAATTACCTTGATGCCAATCATACGAACCAGATTATTTTAATCCCACTGAGCATCTATCACCTCGAAGATGTTGCAGGCAGGTAGACGCAGCTGGTGGTGCCTGTGAACTCCGTATGCAGGAGACATCCCCGATTCTGGCCACCAGGAGTGGCAGGCCTGAGTCTGAGCCAAGTCACTGTGTCCACGAGCAGGCAGGTCTGCAGGTGGGGTAGGGGGTGGGGAGGGGGTAGCGGCTCCGTCACAGGTAAGCCATGTTCTGCTGGAAAAAAATCAGTGATATTTTGAAAACTGCTAAGAATACTAAAATAGGTCACATCCCCCAAAGGCCACAGATGCGGGACTGGCTCCGCCATCAGGTGTGGTCCTCAGGGGTGGCCGGGCCTGGCTTCCAACTCTGAGCCTCAGCCCCGCGGGTGAACTGGGCACAGTGACAGTGTGCACCATGGGCTAAGGGGAGTGTTGCAAGCAGTGGCCTCCGGAGCACAAATGTGTGGCAGGTGAATAAACCCCCCACCACAAGTACCATGCAGTTGAAGGGCTGCCCCTCCTGTGGTTGACCCTGGGTCCAGGCCTTCTGCCATCGTGTCATCACAAGCTTCTCCTGGTGGCTTCGTCCTGGTGGTGATATCCTCAGAGATGAGCAGATCTAGCGCCTCACAGAACAAGCTTCCTCTCCCACCACATCACTATTGTACGGTGTTGTCCTCGCTTCATCCAGCTTCTCCAGGGAAGGACTCATTCCTCCCCTCCCCTCACATGAGCCTCTCTGTGGCCCAACCAGGATGAGGGTTCCTTACCTCTCCTCACACACGGACACACGGGCCTGAGCCTCCCCCTCCCTCCTCCCATCTTTCCCCCTGATTTCCACCTTCGTGTATTTAGGCTGTTTTCAATACTTCCACACCTGATCTTGCAAGTTGTTATCACTATAATTCTCAACAAAGACAGTGTTCCAATTTGTGTATATATTTTGAAATTAAAAAAACCACACTTTTTTTTTTTTTTAAGTTTTAGGACGGTGTTACCTTGCTCCTGTGGGATCTCCACAGGAGCTCTTACCTATGTTCTCATTTATTTATTTTTGTTAAGTTGTCTCCTGCCTCTTGCTGGATCTTCTTCTGGAGGAGACACCTGTCCTGCACCCTCTGCTGGGTCTGCTCCCTGTGCCCGCAGTGACTTCCTCCATGTACTTGCAGGTCCACAACCACATCCACCTGGCTGTGGCAAGTGGCACAGGGCTTCTGGCCAGGCTGGAGCAGCTGAGCCCACAGAGCTCTGAGACCTAGGAGGTGCTACTCCACTCCAGGGCAGCTGGGTGCCAGACTCAACACCCACAAGCTCCTCAACCTCCGATGGGAGAGAACAAGGAAGAATGGCTGTAGCAAAACTCAAATTTAAAAAAATAATTTACAAACTGGTCGTTGGCCAGTTGGCCTGCTTCCCCACACCAGCAGAGGCCACCCATGGTGGGCAGGGGTGGGTGTCAGGTTGCATCTTCCCTGATCCTCCCTGCGTCACCATCAGGAGACTCTGCTGCTGTCCAGACAAGGTGAGTAGCACCTGCAGGTGTGGGCTAGGGGGTGGGCTGAGCCTCACCCAGGGAAGATAGGACTAGTGCCTATACCCCAGTGTCCAGGGCCGTGGGGTGCCATCCCAGGAAGAGTGGCCAGGGGCGGGGGGAGTGGCCGAGGGTGGGGTCCGAGGAAGTGGACACACTGTCAGCTGCCAGCTGGCGCTGGTGGGAAGAAGCAAATTCCCAGCTACGAAGGGCATGCAGGCCGGACCTGGGGAGCCATCGGCTGGCAATGCTAACGGGAGGCCTCCTGACTCTCATACAGGAAACGTCGCAACACCTCACAATTGCTCCCAAGAATCTTACCTTCATCATGATGAAATAAACTCTTCCTTTATTTTAGGAAAATCACCATGATGTGCTTTTTAGTTACACAAACACTCATGGTTGTTTTGGAGAAAACCATGAAATCACATCCACCCGAACGCAAACCTCTGTGTCTGGCAGCTGGGACTCTGAGCTCCCCTGCCAGAGTGTGGTGGAGCTGGGACACACGTGTATTAGCCTCTCCTCTGTGTTCCATGGCACCTGTGTTCCAGGGCACAGGCGGATCCAGGCAACATCCACTGTGGAAGGCGGGCCGAGAGAAACACAATAGGGGGCTGGAGGCAGGGCTGGGGGGCCCCCCGGATGAGGGTGGGTAAGAACCGGACCGAATGGAATCTGCTCAGGCCAGGAGGTGGCCCTGGAAGTGCTGGCTTCAAGAGAAAACAAGAGGTCTGCATGGGGCCTGCTGCCAGCTATTGGGGTGCAGTCCCAAGTCCATCTGGTCCACAGCCAAGTTCCAAACCCCACTGTCCTACACTACCCACTGATCCTTCAGTGACCCCAAAGGAAGCACCTGGTCAGCTAGACATTCCTTCTCAAGGGCAAGTGCTAGTCCCGGTCAGGTTGGTGCACAGTGCCTGGGCTGCCATGAGTCCTGGGGCCCCACGTGGGCTCTAAGGAAATGCAGAAAGAGCACTTGGATGGTGTGTGAGGCGCGAGGACCAGAAGGTGACCTGAGGACATCGTGGGTGCACAGATGGCAGGCAGGAAGAGGAATGAACGTTGCCTCCTCCATGCGCCTCAGCCCACCTGTCTCTCGGGACTGGCCACAGGTCAGTGTCCAGCACTGGACCATGAGCTGCCCAAGGGCAGAGAGAACCAGTCATGTATGGGGACAAGTGCCAGGGCCACAAGCAGGACCAACTGGTGGCAGAGGCCCAACCAGGAGGTCTGGTAATTCCAGGCTAAGAAGTCGGACTTTACCCAGGGGTGCCAGGAGCCACCAGGCAGGGTCAGGATCAGGGGTGCAGTGGAAGGTGGTGGTGGGAAGTGATCTCTGCCTGTGCCCATGGCCTGGGTGCACCATCTCATAGGGACCCAGTGGGATAGTACTCACTCCGGGCCATCCCACCAAGTGTCCCTGGACCCCGGAGAGGGGGCCGTGGGGAGAATAAGCCAATATAAATCAGGGCTAACCCATGCTGATCACCAGCTCCCTAAATCAAGAACCTGGCAGATCTTCTGGGTGAGAATCAATCTTCCTGTCCCCATAGTAAATACCATAATCCTTTTTCCAGCGTGGTTTGGAGAATGTAACTGTTGTGCTTGTGATTTATTTGAAAATATGCTGCCAGGCTATGTGAATGAATGGGGGCTTCTGAGCAGGAGGTCAGAGTGCTTTCCCAGGTGTGGGCCTCCCCCTCGAGGCAGCTCTCCTGGCTGCCTCCGACGGAGAGCCTGGACCTGCCACCCAGGTGCAGAGGGCCTGCTCCACAGCCAGCGGAAAAGAGACGAGACAGCCACAGCCTTCTTTCTGCGCAGGCCAACTCTGGATTTCTCCTTTTCTGTCTGATAGTTTGTTTTATCCACAGTTAAGGCAAGACAGCATTCTTGTTAGTGTGCTTCAGACCACACAGGGGTTTCTAGAGAGATTGCCCGCCCCCACCATCACTACCCCTCACAAACCGGGCATCCTCTGACCAGTGCGCCTGTGGACTTGGATTACTTCCACGTCCATTCTAACCCATTCTGTAGAAATACTTCATAACCTTCCCTTGTTTCAGGGCACCTGATGTGGGCTCGCGAGCTTGTGTCTACAATAGGTCTGTTGCTGGTTAGAGTTGTGACTCGTTCTCCCAAACTCTCCTCCGAACACACTTCCCCAACAGGATACAAGTGTCCCTTTTGCTCCACTGTGCTTGTAGTTCTTGCATTTAAGGTTTGCCAGACTGATGGGTGTGGAGCCCTCCTTGCTGACTTCCCTGGACCTGGTTCTCGGGAGCATGGGTCACACCAGCTGGGTGCACTGGTCTGGTTCTGTCAGGCTCTGTGTCCCGTTGTCCAGGAGGGTATCTTCTTCCTTATTACAGAATGTGGGAATTGTAACCTTTCTCCTTCACGACTCGCATAAACAGGCTTTCCCTCTCCAGGATGACAGTTTACATTTCTCCTGCTTTTCCTCTGATGGGTGTGCATCTCTGGTGCTCATCCCATGCCTGGATCCAGCACCTATGCTCTGCAGCTCTGTGTTCTGACTACGCACTCTCCCTGGGTGATGGGGTTCACACAGGACTCCAGGCCCCACCGTCAGGCTCATAAATCCTTTTCAAGCATCTCCAATCTTTCTGGGCCCTGCCCTTGTGTACCCATCTGTCTGCCTGACGTCACAAAACTGCCCCCAACTCGGCAAATCCAAAACTGCCCTCAGGATCTTTCTTCCCAAACCTCACCTTCCTCTCTGTCCTGGCAAATGCCCTGTGCTGCACACCGGCATTCCTGTCCTGCTGAAGGCGTGGATGGGGCTCCAGGAGCTGCTCCCCCAACTCACACTCGGGACTGCTGCTCTGCCCTTCATCCTCACCACCCCTGCCAGCTACACTTTTAGCAGCCTAGTGCATCCCCACACAGCAGCCAGACCTTCTCAAACAGACCCTTCTCCTCAAAACTATCAGGATCACTAAGGGAGCCTTCCTGTGGCCAACAGGACTTGCAAGGTCAGCCCTGCCTATCATCTGCTCCCAGGCTCACTCCCCGTGCACCAGGCAGGTTGCCCAGGATCCGCAGCCTGTTCTGTGCCATGGGACCAGTCAGGAACGCTGGGTCTCCCCACCTGTCTCCCTGCCTCTCACAGCTCCAGGGATACGTGCAGCAGAGTCTGCGGTGGGAGGGGGAAAGGCATGGCAGGAGGAGTTGGAGA
This sequence comes from Canis lupus dingo, assembly GCF_003254725.2. Taxonomy (NCBI): domain Eukaryota; kingdom Metazoa; phylum Chordata; class Mammalia; order Carnivora; family Canidae; genus Canis; species Canis lupus. The sequence goes on along the minus strand of NC_064247.1, from coordinate 31,051,898 downwards.
CATGCGGCTTCCATGGGGCAGCCTTGTGGCCAGAAGAAATCTGAAAGGGAATTCAATTTCTACAAGAAATAAGGGAGGACGCAGAATGGGGATGAGGTGGGGGAGAAACGAATATATCCTCCTGGTGGAGATGCTATTTAAATCCAGGAACTCCAGCTCTGGAAACTGAATGAAGAAGCAGGAAATGACCAGGAAGGAGAGGAAAGGGGTCTTAGATCCAAGTCATGAAGGAGTGAAAGGCTCTGAGGCCTGGGCCAGGAAACGCGTGGAGGTCATGAGGTTGAGGCATGAGCTGGAGAAAGAACGTGGTCAGAGATGAACAGACAGTGGAGGGTCTGCAGCCCTAGAGGCCACCCCAGGGTTCTGAATCAAGTGATGAAGTTCAGCTCAGCCTTAGAGCCATCTCCTTAGAAACCTCTGCACCATGAGAGCCAAGTGGAAGAAGAAGCAAATGCACAGGCTGAAGCAGAAAGGAAAAGAGATGAGGCAGAGGTCCAAGTGGACCACCAGCCTGTGCACTGTTGTGCCAAGATTGCGAATCCGAGAAAACCACCAAGGAGCCGACACCGATGCAAGTACGTGAGGGTTTATTAACAAGCTCAAGCTTGGGTCCAAGTATACCCGATACAGCGGAGCAGGGACTTGGACCCCGAGGTGAGTTACAGCTGGGTCTTATTAGCAAGCTCGAGCTTGGGTCCAAGTATACCTGACATAGCAGAGCAGGGATTTGGACCCCGAGGTGGGTTACAGCTGGGTTTTTAAGGGCTGGTCTAGGGGTAAGGTGGGGTTTTTCACTAAGGGTGGGGGTGTGAGAATCTCCAGTAAAGAGGTCTCACAAGCTCTTGCTTCCTTATTCCAATAAGGGCATGCTTTGTGTTTTTTTCTATAGCCGGGATAAGGTAGAGTTCAGTACCTGGTCACAGTGGCCCGGTCACAGTGGCCTGAGACGGCTGCCGAAGCTACAATGGCTGTGTACTTGTGCCAATGTTAAACTTGAACGGCCCTAATTTTCTCGGCCTCCACATGCACCTGTGGAAGCATCAGGGCAGAAACAGGGACGTGAGTATAGGCTGCCGGAATACATACCTATGCTCTAGAACTCTAGCGAACTTGGAAGCTCCATCACCCCCAGGCACTGACCCTCTCTGAAAGGCCCACCGGGCTCACACCCAAAGCCCCTGCTGGTCCTTTGCCCAGGACCTGTGACCAGCTGTGTTCTCAGCTGTGGCTGAAAGCAACACATGGGCATAAATCACATCTTCCCTCGTCTCAGCTGAAGACAAAGTTCATGTGGGAACAGAGCTGGGGGTCTGGGAGGAACAGCAAGAATGGACATGGAGGTGCCTTGCAGGAGACTCCGTGCAGGCAAGCAATGGCAGCCCCACCCACAGGGGTGTCAGCAGGAGCCCTGCTCACAGTGAATGGTTAGGACAGATGCTCTCTCCCCTACACCGAGCCCCAGACCCCCGCTCTTGCCAGGAGATCCTGGAGTGGCCAGTGGCATTGGCAGAGGAGCCCCCAGCACAGCAAGGGCTCCGCCAGGAAGCCTCTTTATCTCCAGGGGCCTGGCAGCACCAACAGGAGCCAGTGGAAGCCATGGTTGCTCCAGATGAACCAAGACGACCAAAGTGACGCCATAAGAGCTCTTCATACTAGGCTGTCATTAGAACCACTGCCTCCAGAAGTAACAGGGAGACTCCCTCCCAAATAAAAAAGTTAAATAGAGGCCACTGATATCTCCTAATATAAAAGACACATCTGGCACACAATCAGAAATTACTTGTCATGCTGAGAACCAATGATTTTAAAGCAGGGCTAAAGAGGAAATGTTTAAGCACTAAATACACTAGAAATGAGGACACTCTCCAGCTAGTTATCTAAGTCCCTGCTGCAAGAAACTGGAAAAGAGAGCAAAATAAACCCAGAGCAGAGAAAAGCAAGAAAACCAAAAATCAGAGTAGAAATCAAAGAAAGTAAGAAAATGATATAAAAATAATGAAACAAAAATCTGGTTCTTTCTTGTAATTTTTGTCAATTTTTTCAGAGGTTTGTAAATTTTACTGACTTTTTGTCCAGTATCAGAAATTAAATAGGGAATATTCTCTCCATAGCTTGTGTAGCCATGAAAAGGATAATAAAAGAATATTACAATTCCTAATACAACAAACAAGAAATGGACCGATTTTTAGAAAACTTAAACAAAATCTAACCAAGATTAAAGATATAGTCTAAGCAGCCCCATAATCATGAAAGAAACTGAATTCATAATTAAAAGTTCCCCTGAAAGAAATCCTCAAGGCCCAGATGGTCATTTGGGATAATTCTACCAAATGTTAAAATATATATATAAATATATATATAAAACACATCTAGATGGCTAACAGGCACATGAACAGATATTCAACATCACTTGGCATTGGGGAAAAACAGATCAGAACCACCATGAGGTATCCCCTCATACCTGTCAGGATGGCGAAAATCAACAGCACAGGAAATAGCAGGTGTTGGCAAGGATGTGGAGAAGGGGAAATCCTTGTGCACAGTTGATGGGAATGCAAGCTGGTACAGCTGTTCTGGAGAACAGTATGGAGGCTTCTCAAAAAAAAGAAAAATTGAACTACCATATAATCCAGCAACCTCACTTCTGGGTATTTACCCAAAGGAGTGGTATCTTCAAGATACCTGCACCCACATGTCCACTGCAGCATTATGCACAACAGCCAAGATGTGGGATCATCCACAAGTGTCCACCAACAGATGAATAGATAAGGAAAATGTGGTGTATACACATAGTGGAATATTACTCAGCCTTCAAAAAGAGGGAAATCCTGACATTTCGGACAACATGTGACCCTGTAGGAAATTATGACAAATGAAACCAGCAGGCACAGAACGATAAATACAGCATGATCTCACCTACATGTGGAATCTAAAAGTTAACTCACAGAAGCAGAGAGCAGAAGCGTGGCCACCAGGGACTAGGGGTAAATAGGCAGATGCTGGGTAAGAGGACAAAGCTTTAGTTATGTGAGATGGCGTTCTGGAATGGTGATGGTGATGTTAGCGAACAATGATATAATGCACACTTGGTGCATGGTGATGTTAGCGAACAATGATATAATGCACACTTGGAATCCGCCAGGAGAGAACGTTCTCACCACATAAACAACTGTCAGTGATGGACACAATGTTGGCCTGACTTGGTGAGCATTTCACAGCACGTACATTCAGCAAAACACCACACTGTTCATAGTCAATACATACATTTTTCATCAATTATTCATCAGTAAAGCTGGAGAAAAAGCTAACTCTGATTTTCCACAATCTCTTTTGGAAAACAGAAAAGGAGGAAGCATTTCCAGCTTATTTCATAAGGGCAGTATTTCCCTGATACCAAAGCCACACAGAATACAAAGAAAGAAAACTACAGACTAATATCGCTCATTAATTAAGATGAAAAAATGCTCAACAAAACATTATCACGGTGAATTCAATGGAGTATAAGAGATATTCTATGACATGACCAAGAGGAATTTATTCCAGGTATGCAGGGTTAGTTGAATATTCAGAACAATCAATGTGATCCACTGTATCAACAAATTGAAGAAAAATCCGATGATCCTATCAATGAATGCAGAGAAAGCACTTGACAAAATTCAAGTCATTCGTGATTTAAAAAAACAAAACAAAACAAAACAGGCAGTTAGACATAGGAAGGAATTACCTCATTGATAAAAAGCAGCTATAAAAAAAGCAACAGCTCACATTATATTTAATGGTTAAAAATATGACACTTTCTCCCTACGACGAGGAACAAGGCAAGAGCATCCCCATGGCTTGTTTGATGGAGTCCTGGAAGTTCCAGCTACTGCACTAGGCAGGAAAATACATATATATATATATAAATGGCAAATGGGCTGAAAATGAAGAATAGACTGTCTCTGTTTGCAGATGACACAATTATCTATGCATAAGATCTCAGGAAATCAACAAAATACTCCTAGAACTAATACATGAGCTCAGCGCATTCTCAGGATATAAGATCAACTCACAAAAATCTATTTCATTTCTATACACTAATGATGAATATGCCAGAACTGAAATTAAAAACACAAAGCCATTTACAACCACCTCAGAGACCATGAAACCCTTAGTTACACGTTTAACAAAACATGCACAGGATCGGCATGCTAAAAATCACAAAATGCCGATGGAAGGCATTGGAAAGGCCCAAATAAGTGGAGAGATGAGCTGTATTCATGGGTTGGAAGATCTAACGTAGTTAAATGAGCCCCAAATTGATCTATGGGTTTAATGAAATTTCTGTCAAAACACCAGTAAGGTTTTTATGGACGTAGACAAGCTTATTCTAAAATTTATATGGAGAGTCACAGACCCCAGTGTAATTAAAGCAATCTTGGCAGAGAGGAACCGAGTGGGAGGATCACTACTGTTCCATACCACTGCCACAGTAATTAAGGCCATGACTATGGTGCCTGCGATGGGGAGAGACACACAGATCAATGGAACAGAACGGAGAACACAGAAACAAGCCCACAAAAGTGCACCACCAATATCTGACAGGGGCATGCGGACAATTCAGTGGAGGAAGGATGTTCACAGGCAGAAACTGAACCTCTCCTGACACTTCATGCCTCATACAAAAATTAACTTGAAATGCACCAGAGAATCAATTAAAATTCAAAACCATAAAGTTTTTAGGAAAAAAAAAAGGGAGAAAACCATATAGCCAAAAGCCAATAGCCCAAATCAATGAGTAATCCCATCAGAAAATAAGCAAAATATGTAACTAGACATTTCACCAAAGACAATGTATACGTGGGAAGTAAGCACATGAAAACATGCTCGGCGTCATCAGTTGCCAGGATGGTGCAAAGTAAAATTACCGCGAGACTCCACTGCATGGTGTCAGCTTGGCAGAAACAGAACACAGGGACGGCACCACATGCTGGTGCGGAGGTAGGGAGTCCAGATCACGCACGAGTTGCAGTGGGAATGTAAAGTGGGGAGCACCTCTAGGAAAAGGCAACATGAAGGTGTTATACTACTCAGCAACTGCGTGCCTGGACTTGCGTCACAGAGAAACCAAAGCTACGTCCAACAGAAAAAACTGTGCAGACTTGTTTGTGGAAGCATGATTCCTTTTTTTTTTTTTAATTTTTATTTATTTATGATAGTCACACAGAGAGAGAGAGAGAGAAAGAGAGAGAGGCAGAGACACAGGCAGAGGGAGAAGCAGACTCCATGCACCGGGAGCCCGACGTGGGATTCGATCCCGGGTCTCCAGGATCGCGCCCTGGGCCAAAGGCAGGCGCTAAACCACTGCACCACCCAGGGGTCCCCAGAAGCATGATTCCTAAGAGTCAAACGCTGGATCAAGCCGGATGTCCTGGACAGATACACGGTTAGGCACAGCGGCACAGGACACCACTCAGCCATAAGCCGGAGCTGAGCACGGACACATGCACAGCACCTGGAAGGCTCTCCAGGGAGCCGAGGGAGGGAGCCCGGGCCAGGAGGGAACAGACTGTACAGAACCACTTGAATAACATTCTGAAATGACAAAATTTTAGAAATTGAAACAAATGAGTGATTGCTTGGGATTATGAAAGGGGCAGGGACAGCAGGGAGGTATGTGTGCTTGGAACCATGCAGACACAGCTATGGGGAGAGTCTACACATGTGATACACTGTGTATCATAACTGAAGACCCACATACATATTAGTAACAGTTACATGAGTCACCCCGGGGAGGACTGGAACAGGATGCGTGGGTTGTATCAACGTCACTACCCCCATTGTGATGTTACAAAATGTTATCGCTGCAGGAAAATGGGGAAAGACGCACAGGATCTCTGTTATTTTTTAAAGCTGCAGGTGAGCTAATAATTATCTCAATAAAAATTTCAGTCCAACTGAAAGCTAAACACATACCTGCCATAAAAATCGGGAGGCTCTACCTCTCAGTACATACCCAAGAAAAATGCAAAACCATGTCTTTACAATGACTTGCGAGCACATGTTCACAGCAGCTTCATCTGTAATTGCCCAGAACTGGAAATACACCAAGTGTGCTACCACAGGGGAGTGCATAGGACAGGAGGGAAGCACTAGTGACCCTGCAGCACGGAGAGTGTTCACACCAGACCGAAGAAGCCAGAGGGGGAAAGGAGGAGGATTCCGCTTACAAAACTCTCGGAAACGCTAACTGGTCTGCAGCAGACGAAAGCAGGTCCGTAGGTGGCTCAGGGTGGAGAGGAGGCAGGAGGAAGCTTCCAGGGTGACAGGTGTGTTCACCATCCCAACTGTGCTGATGGCTTCGTGGGCGTGTGTACGTCAGGCCGACCAAACTGTACACTGCCAAAGTGTGGGGTGTACTGTGCCTCAATACAGCTGGGCATGAAAGGACCATGTGAGTGAGAGGTGGGGACCAGATGTGCACGTGTTTATATGGGCAGATGAGGAATAAGATGTAACGTGAGCAGAGCACGGAAGGAGGGGTCCAACCAAGGAGGAGCAGGTGGGGAGTCTCTATGCCAAGGCAAGACCCCACGTCCACTCTTGGCCCAGGTCCCAAGTTCTAACACAGTCGCTCTCCTGGGTTTCTGGGGTTCCTAAACACCTGACCCATGCTGGTCTGGAGCCCAGGACCTTCAATTCCCCTTCCCTGGGCCCCAGGTTCCTGGGACTTCCTGAGAAATACGGCAGTAGTCACCCCACCTCCCCTAGTACAGGACACAGCTCCAAGGAGTGGTGGTCCCTGAACGGGGCCATGATCCTCCCCAGGAAGGGCCGGCCCACCCCACACCACCTGTGCTAGGGCAGGGACCCCAGCCAGTGCAACTGCTGAGGATGCAGGGCTGTGATGCAGGAAGGCTCCACAACTAGAGAAACAGGAGGGGGAGTATCTGATGGGGAAGCCACATAGGTGATGCCTGGGGGCGGAAACTGCTGGGAAGGCCTAACTGCAGAGCTCAGGGGGCTTTCCAGATGGGGTGACCAGGGCAGAAGGGGCACAGCCTTCCCCAGAGCTGTGCCACCCAGAGGCACCTGCCAGGCCAGAGGCAGGGTGGTGCCTGCCCAGAGGGGACAGCTGCCCAGTCATCTGGAAGATTCTCCTGCCTCCCCACCAGGTGCTGCAGACCCTCAGGAGGCCCAGGAACATGCGTACTTGTGGTCTGAGTCCCCATGTCCCCATCCCCGCCCCCATCCTGCAAGGGGGAAATGCAGCTGTTTGGCGTCACAGGGCAGGCCAGTTTCCACTCAGGCCAGTTTCCACTCAGGCCCCCAAGAGAGAACTCCCCCAGCAAGGAGGCTCCCACCCACACCCAGGCTAAGGAGGTCCACCGCCAGGAGACCGGCTCCCACGGCGTGGCCAGCAAAGTGCCACCATGCCCTGCTCTGTGCAGTCTCTCCCTGAGTTCCTGGAATCTTCAGGAACCCTACAAAATTCACGACATCATCAGTGGTGTTATATTTTCTGTGGAAAGCAGGGAGGGGGTCAGTCTCAGCATTTAGATCAGCTGGGAGCAGAGACTGTCCTGTGGGAATAAAGGGCACAGACAAGTATGCATGGAAGCATCCTGTACACTGTAAAGTGCTGTCCACCTGGTGGTTATTCCTTTATCCATATGATTCATACCAAGAGGCTCTCAGGCCCTAGACACAGTCTTGGAGAGGGAGGGGCGGGGACCACAAGCTCTGGGTTAATGGTTGAGGCCTATGGGCAGGCCCCACAGAAGCCAGGACAGAGGAGACAAGCAATGTGGCATGAAAAGGAGAAGGGGACACCGGTTCATGCACGCACACACTCAGGCGGCTCTTGGAATGGTAGGGGCATGGAGGTCTCAGAGCCCAGCCTGGAGCCCCTGGCACCTGCAGGCCTGGGGCTGGCGGCCTGGTGCTCTTCTCAGGTAGGGCCCCGCTCTCAGGGCTGGCCTAACCCACAGGACAGCCGTGGGTGGTCGGCTCCTGGCTCCCAGGGGGCTCCTTGCTGGTTCTAGGGTTGACCACTCTGGCCCTGTGGCTGAGCTGGCCACACTGGGAACTGCAGCAATGACTCGGGGGATAGTGAGATCCTACAGAGGTGGTGGGATCTGCAGGCCTCGCAGCTGCTGGGAGCACAGGGGACTCTGGGGCTCCCAGGAAGCTGCTGGCCTGGCTGTGCACATCCGGGGTGGGGTGTAGACACACACTTGTGTTAGAGAAAGAAGGCAGGGCCCATCCTTGAGGAACTGGTGCCCGGGGGGCCTGGGGAAGGGCCTGTGGGTGGGAAGACCCCACCAGCCTTGGGGGATATCCACCAGTGCTTAAAAGGGAAACAACAGTAACACCCTAACAAAGCTACTCTCATTTGTATCCACTTCCTTCTGCCCTTGTCCAGAGAGATGCATTTTTTTTCCTCATTGCAAGTGTAGTATGTGTGTAATTTTGCATGGGGGGGGGGGTCTGTCCATTTAACAACACTTAATAAACATTTTTTATGTTTCCACATAGGTTTTATAATCAAACTTTTTAAAAGATTTACTTACTTGAGACAGAGAGCGCATGTACACACGAGGGGGGGTGCAGAGGGAGAGGAAGCAGCAGACTCCCTGCTGAGCAGGGAGCCCAACACAGGGCTTGATCCCAGAACCCTGAGATCACGACCTGAGTGGAAACCAAGAGTCAGAAGCTCAACCGATTGAGCCACTCAAGCACCCCTATAATCAAGTTTAATAGCTGCACAAGATAACACACAGAGATGCCCCTAATACTAAACAATCCCCCATTACTGGGTGTATCAGTTACCGCCAAGTTGTCAGTATGACGAATGCCACACTGCACATCTCCGGGGGGATAATTTTTTCCTTGCAGAGGTACACTGATTAGGCCAGAGGATGGGTATTTCTGCCCAAACTGCATAGCAATTGCTTACAGAGTGGTGACATTGACCCCTGAGAGGAACTGAGTTCACCAGAGCCCCACATCCCATGCCCTGACCCCAACCTTGCCGTGGTGGCCTGTGACATGCGCAAGTCCTGGGGGGTGCTTTCTGCCGGTTTAGCAGGGAGCACGCAGCACCCCGAGACCACCCTGATCAGCAGCAGGGTTACTGGCTCTCCCAGTGCTGTGTACCCTGGAGTTCCCCTGAGGGAGCAGCCCCTGTGAGCAGGGTGCCTACCTGCTACGGGATGATCATTTTCTCCCTCGTGAACTATAATGCATGCCTGTTTGGCCTGGTTATTAACACCACCCCACACACACACACCCCAGCTAGTGCCACCACCTTCCTCTCCACAGCGTTTCAAGTCCCTGCTTTCTCTGCATACAGGAATGTTTGCTTTGTTCTTGCTGTCAACTGTCCCTGTTTCCCTCTGTGGTTTCTTGTATTGCTTCAAAGCAGAGAGAGGTCTTTCTTCATAAGAATGATAAATATTTCATTATGTGCTAACTTTTCTATTTTTTAAAAAAGAGGTTTGTCTCTTTGAGGCATCAGCTGTCTGTTTTGGCATGGGGGCTGTCTAAATTAAAATTCCTCCATGCTATCCAGTTTCTCCACATCATTCATTTTTAATTTATTTTTTAATTATTATTTTATAAAGTGTTCTAATGTCGAAAAGGTGAGGCCTTCTAACTTACTCTTTTTATTTTTCAAATATTCTTTGAAATCCTCATCTGTTTGCTTCTCCAGAATCCACAGAGTTCAGAAAAATATGCTTGGGATTGATTCGAGGGAGGCTGTGTTTGCAAATGAAGCTACTGACACACTTTCCCCATAGGACATGCACTCATTGTGGGATATATTGTTTCTCACCTTGTCCCCACCCTGCAGGATCTGCAATTTTCTTTACAGAGGTCAGGCGTATATTATGTTTATTCCTAAGTAAGTCGATCACCTGTTTCTGCTACAAATGGACTTTTTCATTATACTTGCCAGCTATTGCTCGTGCTCAGGAAGATCAACATGTATAGTACACTTTGCATTCATCTTCCCTCTTAAACTCTCAATTTTTGCTTATTCTTCTGTTTCCACTAACCACACCAAGATTCGTGTATTGTCTTTCCCCCCCAGTTTATCTATCTTCTCTGACTGAATTAACTAGAATGTCCAAACAAGATCAAGCTGAACTACCTTAAATCTTTTTAGGAGCCCGACAGGATGTTCATTCATTATCATTCATTAATCATCAGTGCAGCGATAACAGGAATTTATTTTTGGTCCTAATTCTGAAGCTATATTACCAGTGCTGATTTTCTACTTTTGCTTTATCCTAGTGAAGAGTCCTTTCATTCTTAAGTTTTACTTCATGGTTAAATGTTACCACCTTATTTTTCAGGTAGCTATGGGGATGATTTTACAACTACTTTGTTCTTGGTGTTGACTGAATCATGCAAATTTCTCACCAGGTACAGAGCTTGGGCCCCAACCCAGGTCTCCCACTTCCCACTCCTATGTTGTTGGATCGAGTCCTCCCTTTCGTAAGGTGGGTTTTGGTTCACAAAAGCTGAAGGCTCATGGTTGTGTGAAGACCAGTGCAGGGGAGCAAACTCTGCCTCCCCAGAGGATATCTCTCTGGAATATTATTTTAAGCCAGTGATTTGTAAGAAAATGCAGACCCAAGAGGAGTTCTGAAAGAGGAATTGTCCTTCTGTAAGACACATTTCCATGCATAAGGGAATCTCCATTTGTTAGGGTGTCCCTCTCACTGTGCTGGGAAGAGGGGGTGACTATAAACCCTAAGACCCCTTATCGGTGGAGGAGGCACAGACTTAAATCTGCATGATGGCCTCAACCTTGTTAACTATGCTTTCCTGGCAACCTCCCATAGCTGACTCCTCACTCCCTACTCTTTCATTTTTAGCTGAAGATGGTATTTAAGGTGACAGCTTCAGCCATTTCAAGGAGTTACCCCATCTTTCTGGGTCTCTCCCATGTATTCAGGAGGTATGTGTGTATGTAAACTTTTGTCTGACTTTCTCCGGTCTATCTCATGTCAACCTGATGCTCAGGGCAGCTGGAAGAACTCTGAAGGGCACTGAAAATTTCCTCCACAATGCCAGCAAACACAGGCAGATGAAAGGTGTTTCCAGATAGAATTCCTTCTGCCTCTAAGCACTTCAGGACACCTGGTTCCAATGGCAGTGGTGAAACAGGGAGTACCAGGCATCTCTGAGAGTGACCTTTAAATTAAAAAAAAAAAAAAAGAAAAAGAAAAAAAAAACACACTTGCAAAGACCAGAGAATTAACTGCAAATGATCTCTCTTTGAAAGGAGAACTAGGCACTTAGGACTAAAATTTGACCGAGGCCCAAGTACAAGTGGCAAAGGAAAATGTCACTCTCTGCACCCAGATAACCCCTCATCTTAGCAATATCCCAGCTCCTATATTGGAGACTCCCTATTGGCTTCCTATTGGCTCCCCCACCAACAGCCACCAACCCTCCTCAGGAATCTGCAGCACCCACCCCCATCCTCTCCAGCTGCTTTCTTTTTGCTGCACTGGGGGAGACTTTTGTTCTGCTCCAATTAGCCAGAACATTCAGTGCTCCCTGGGACCCAAGCAGAGCACAGGATGGATCCCAGGAAGTGCCATTCCTGCAGCTATGAGGGCAGCCTGGGGTGAGCTGAGTCACCTCCCTGTCCTACCATCCCTAGGATGCAGGTTTCCAAAACGTCCCTGCAGATACCTTGCTTGAAATCATGTCTGACCTATGGGGCAGGCTGACAGGCTACTGCTAACGCCCCCATTTTACAGATGGATGAATGGACACGTTGCCTACAACACATGCAGCTAAGAAACGGCAGGGCAGGGATCCCAGGGTGGCGCAGCGGTTTGGCGCCTGCCTTTGGCCCAGGGCGCGATCCTGGAGTCCCGGGATCGAATCCCACATCGGGCTCCCGGTGCATGGAGCCTGCTTCTCCCTCTGCCTGTGTCTCTGCCTCTCCCCCCGCCCCCCCCCCCTCTGTGTGTGACTATCATAAATAAATAAAATTAAAAAAAAAAAAAGAAACAGCAGGGCAAAAATTCCATAGTGAACTCCAGTATGTTTCTAGACCCCAAGTTCTTTTCACCACATCACGCTGTCTTCCTGCAAGAAATCTCCTCTCCTTTCAAGCTTGAACTAGAGAATTCAAACACCTACAACCGCAGGAAGTAAGTGTGCATTTGCTTTAAGTAATTTGAAGCTTCTGGGTGAGTAAACGATGTGGGGCTGTCAGGCTGGGTAGGGGGCTGGGAATCCCTCACTGCCCCCACCCTGCTTTGTTTTAATTCTCACAAAGCAAATCAACACCATCCTCTCCATGACCCAAATGCTGAGCAGAGCGATGGGTGGGTGGGCACAGAAGGTAAGGGACATGCCATTGTAGAGGCATGGTGCAAAGTCTGGTGGCACTGCCCATGGGTGCTCAGGAGCAGCCAAGAGGGCCTGGGACTCTGACTGCCTGGAGGCCCCAGGGGTTCAAAGAGACCGCCCTTGAGGGGAGGGGCTGAGTCTGCCCTGCGAGGTGAGGGAGCTGCCAGTGGGAGAGAAGGCCAGCTGACCCCACTCTGAGTAGGGGGAGGCTGCAGGGGATAGGATTAAGAGGGAGGAACAGAGGGAGCCCTGGAGAATGAAGGGAAAGAGCAGGAACATCAGCCCAGAAGGTGGGGCTGTGGACAAAGCTGAGAGGCTAGTTCACAAAACACCTGGTGCAGAGATGCTCCTCCCTGAGGGGAAGTGGGCACGCTGCCAGAGTCTGAGAAGTGAGTAGCCCAGGGTCCCACAGCCAGCAAGTGCAGAAGCGGGGGGAACCCGGTACTTCCATCCCCCTTGCCAGTGCTCCTCCGATGGGCCCCCAGTGGCTGGAGTAGCTATACCTGCAGCTTCCCCACCCCCAGCAGATGGGGCTCCAAGCTGCCCACCCAGGTAGTCCCACAGGCAACCCCATCCCAGGATGAGTGCTGACCAGAGCAGTGAGAGGTCCCAACACCCTGAAAGCAGAAGAAATGCAACCTGTGGAAAGGAGCCAGCTAGTGCACCTGCCCACCAAGGTCTCACGCCCTAGAAAATCTCTGCCAATACCATAAACACGCCCCATGATTCCTGTTCTCAAACATCCTGTCATTCCCTGACCCTACCTCCCTCCAACCACCCTGCTATCTCTGGCCCTGGGCCCCCCAACAAAGTTTATGAGCACTCTCTGCACTCAGTGTCCTCACTTCCCATCCAGTTAATGCACCCTGGCCAGGCTCCCATCCCACCACCACTGGAGCCAGCTCCGTCCTTGACTCAGTGTCCTCTACCCTCTGCTTTGTCTGGATCACCACTGGGATTCAGAATGAATTGCCCCAAGATAGGCTACTTTGGCATGTAGATAATTTTGAGTTGAAAGCAATCAAAGCTCATAAAACTCAGAATGAAACTTTGACCTTCCTCAAACTGCCTAAAATTTTAGAAAAATTCAGGAAGAGCTCTATTCTGATAGCTACATCATGCCGTGAATGAGGAATGAGGGGTGAGAAGAGCCCAGAAGGCCTGTTTGATCAGAGTCCCCTGCATCTCATCATTTCTGGACGGCCCAGGAAACACCTGTTAGCAAACATTTGATCTGTGCCTCTTCCTGTAAACTGTATTCCTTCCCTCTGAAATCCCAGAGCCCTGCCCCTTCTGTTCTGTCCCAACAACAATGTACCTCATTTCCCTGTGTTTGGAATCTCACATTTATGTGACAGAGTGGGGCAGGATCTCCTGTTTCCTCACCCTGCCCTGCCCTGCCCAGGCTCCCTGAAGACTCCATCCGCTCTGTGCAGATTTGCAAATGAGGACACAGAGCGGGAGACTCCACGGAAGAGCCTCCTCCTCCGAGGGAGCCCCCATCCCTTGTCCGACCCACCCCCCATACCTACTTAATTCTGCATTTAGCCATTCTAATTAATGAGCAAACATTCTTTGCAAAACAATGTTTAAACACCTTAGGATTAATTTAATCAGATATTTAATTGCCTTGTAATTAATCATCTAGGCTTAATGAATTGAACCCAGATCTCTGGGAGTTGGATTTATCTCAATGACTTCTGAAAATAAATATGTGTTAGAGCCTCAGGCTTCCTGCTCCCACTCGGAGCCTGGGAATAAAGGGCCCCTGGGGCCCTGCTACCCCTGCCCCCAGAAGGTGGCCTGGGCTCAGCTATCTGAGGCTGGGGAGGCACAGCCTTTGCTGAGAGAGGCTGCTAGGCTAAGGGTCAGCGCTGGGAGCATGTCACTCTAGGGCCAGGGAGGCTGAATAAGCTGGGCAGCCACAGGAAGGTTCCACTGCCCTGTGTGCCTTTGTGCAAACTGCCTCCCCTTTGCAAACTGCCACAGCTTCCTCTGTGACATGGGGAGGGCTCCGACCAGCTGGTCTCCCTGGGCTCTGGACAGGCCCAGAGGGTCTCACAGAGGGGTAGCAGGGCTTGTAGACTGTGGTGTCTAATGCACTAGTGAGGAAGTCCTGCACCCCTTGGCACTTAGACCCTCTCTCCACGGTCTCCAAAGTCCCTAGTGCAGAGGGCTCAGCAGGCAGCTTGAGAGATGACCCAGCCTAACAGGTTTGGTCCACTGCCTGCAGCAATGCAGGAAGGCAGTGGCCTACCATCTGAGAGTGTCTGAGGAGCTGAGGGTTGAACCCTGCCTATGCTGGGATCTGGAGAACCCCTAGCGGAACTGGCAGACCGGATGATTCTAAAGCCCCTCCTGGCATACTGGGTGGAAGGCCAGGGCACCATGGGGCTCCCCAAGCACGAGGACAGATAAAGTCCCCACAGATGGGAGCACTTTCAATGGGCCAGGCCCTGGTCTAAGGCTAACTCATGGTTATGCCTTGAGTCCTATACTGGGCCATACAGGATCATCATCTTCCCCCTTCCCATCCCCAATCCTATAAATGAGGAAACCAAGAATCAGAGCAAGCAAGAGATAGGGGTCAGGAGTAGGCCGCACAGGTGAGAGATGGGAGGTGAGCCGCTGCTGGGGACATGCGCAGGTGGCCCACAGACAGGACTCCTGCCCTTACCCCAGCGTCTCCCAGGACACCCCTGGGGCCCCAGAGGAAGGGTTGGGGCTGCCCAGCTCACTCTGGGAGCTGGGTGAACTTCCATCTATCTGTGGGCCAATGGGGACATCAGGTCAGAGCCCTAAACTCCCAGGGCTGCCTTCCTCTGACCAGAGGGCACTAGGCTCTCTGCAGCAGCCGGTGTGTGGAGGTAATTAGCCCCAGATGGGCATAACCCTTGACCCGACCCCAGAGCCTCCAGCAATGCATCAGCATAGGACTGATTAACTCCAGCCTGACGTGGGGGCTGCCAGGCCAAGTGCTTATCCTGGAGTTATTTATGCCACCCCATTAGCTCAGGAAAGGCAGGATTCATAGAGCATCATGG
Source organism: Canis lupus dingo (assembly GCF_003254725.2). Classification (NCBI taxonomy): domain Eukaryota; kingdom Metazoa; phylum Chordata; class Mammalia; order Carnivora; family Canidae; genus Canis; species Canis lupus. The sequence continues at coordinate 31,036,494 of NC_064247.1, read as the reverse complement.
CCTAAGAACCCAGTGCAATTAATATTTTTGTGAGTGAAATACACACCAAACCCAAGCCTCCGCCAGTGGGTGGGGAAAGAAGCAGAATAACAGGCTCCCTGGGTCGAGAAGAGAGGCTTTTAATCAACAAGAAGGCGCTTCCAGAGCCCATTCCTCTGTCTGCTCACACAGCCCGAGTCTGTCCTGTGCTTGTCATCCTGAGCAGTCCCAGCCCTGGGGCTCACCCGTCCAGGCAGGTCCAGGACAAGGCACCCAACAGCGAGCAGCAGGGGCTCCTGCAAGGTAGGGATCACCGGGCTGTTGTGTCAGCAGAGCCTCAAAAACCCTTTCCCACCAAGTGTCTTCAAGAGCAGAGCAAACTACCCTGGCCTGGATCCAGAGCCCAGCTGTAACCACAGGTCACTGAGTTCGATTCCAACGGAAGGTCTGCAAGGAGGAGCAGTCTCACTACACGCGGCACAGCCAGGAGGGGCCTGCCTGTCGGCTGAGGCAGCATGGTGTCTGGGAGAGTGGAGGGGTTAAGCTAAAAACTAAAAACATGGGCAGAACAAGTATACACGGCTTACATAAGGGAGGGGATGACTATATAACTGCTTGCTCTTTCCAACGGAAGGATAAGCCACAGAACAGCTGAACACGCACCCGAGGTGGCGGGTCAGTTTCCTCGAATAAACCTGGCTTTATTGTTTTTGTGTTGGCACCATGTGAATATTTTAAGTAATTATACATAAAATGATAAAACAAAGTAAAATCTTACAAAGTAACCCCTAAAAATAGAAAACAGATGGAAACACGTGTCTGGCCATGGGTCCTGTGAGCGACATGGACGCCAGGAGAGAACACTGCCCCATGACAGCCGCAGTGTGACTGCGCAGCCCGAGCCAAGCAGGGTGTCCCACATGGACAGGCAGCAGGCAAACACAGCCTTTCTCGGCAATCAGCTTTGGGTGGCCAGGTCGGCATCATCACCCAGAGCCTGCTGCATGCGAGGGGCTGAAGTCCAGGTGTTCATTTTTTTTTTTTTTAACTAATGTATATCTAAGCAGCCACATGCCATGTTGGACAGTTTGTATCACACCGCCCAACCCAAAAGAAAGGGAATGGGGAGCAGGAGGGAAAGGAGACACCATCTGGGTCCTGGCCCAGGCGATGGCCCTGACTTTGTGGGCTCCACAGCAGGTAAAGGATGCTGGCAGCTGTGTTGCTGCTTCAAAACCCAGGGCCCTGCAGGAGTTTGCTGAGGCTGCATGACAACATCACAGACTGGCTGGCACAGGCAGCAGGAGGGCATCTCTGTGTCTCTGGTATGCAGGATGGAGGGGAAGAGTCTGCTCCAGGCCCCTCCCTAGGCTGGCACACAGCTGTTGTATGGAGACTGGTCATATTGGATTAGGCCCCACCCTGATGGCCTCATTTTAACTGGATTCCCTCTGTCAAGATCCTCTTAACAAATCAGGTCATGTGCTGAAATACTGGGGGTTGGGATTCCAGTACACATACTACTTGGAGGACACAATCGAACCCATGTAGGCTATAATTCCCATTCTAGTTGTGTTCCTTGGCTGTGCGGCTCCTTCTAGAAGCACTGGGATGGGGGTGGGTGGGTGTCAGGCCAGGATCCATCTCCTAGTCCCTGGCCATGATGCGTCAAGATGCAGTGGAGCCTCAACTGCCCTCCACACCCTGGGGAGCAGGTGCTTTGGGTGGAGGAGCTTTCGGCCAGCAGACCTGCTAATTTTACATCCCCTGGTGTCCCCTCTGCACCAGTGCCCCCCTAGACTCCTAATACCCCCAGCCTAACTCCCTAATCCATTTGTTCACTCTTTCATCCATGTACTCAACAACCGTTTACTGGGCATGGATGCTGTAGGGGCCCGAGTGGGGTTCAGGGACACAGCATCAGACAGGCATGGATTCTGTCTTCAAGGACTCCCAGCCCAGCAGTGCAGACAAACAGGAAAATGGGACAGTCCCAGAGAGCGTGATGACATCTCAGAGGAGAAGCACAGAGGCTCTGGGAGCACCAAGGGGACCCTGTGTGCAGAAAGGGGAGCCACATCCTGCGGTTCCTCACACCAAATCTCTTCTCACCGGCCACAGGTATTCACAGAAGTAATGTGTTGGAGGTTCTCTCCATAAAGGAAACATCCAGGGGCACAGCCAGGCACTTCACAGATGGATTCTGGTCTCCGTGACAGAGACCCCCTTACCCTGACAATCATGTTGGCGGTTTTTGGCAAAAGGAGGACTTTTCAGATGCCCCGTGGACAATAGGCCAGATCCTGGACAAATCTAATCTTTACATGAGGGGTAGGCAAACCATGGCCCACAGAACAAATCTGGCCCACCACCTGTCTTTGTAAATAGTTTTATTGAAAAAAGCCATGCCCATTTATTTATATTCTCTGTGGCTTCTTTTGGACTTCAAGAGTAGAGATGAGCAGTGGCAGCACAGACCTTACAGCCAGCAAAGCCTATGTTATTCACTCTGGCCCTTTACAGAAAATGTGTGCCCACCCCGCCTTAAACCATGAGGACTGCAGAGCAGAAGTCACAGCTCCAGGGATTTTACACCATGATCCTGATCAAAGATTCCCAGATAACCATCCAGTGACAAGGTGGCCATTTATGCTGGGCAAGTTCTGGTCTGACCTCTGTGGCTGGTGACTTTAGATAAGCCACTGCCTGCTCGGAGCCTCAGTGTCCCCACATGAAAGGGGAAATGAGTGGACCAGGCTGTTGTGTGCTTTCCACCAGCTCTGAGCCACCGTGTCTAAGCAGCCCTTCATCCTGCTGGAGGCTCTATGACCCCGAAGCTGAACTCTGTGGTCTCAGGGAGGCCCTGTAATTACTCTGGTGAGCCCAAAGAAAGGAGGCCACGAAAATTATTAAGGCATCCAAGGCCCAGGGAGGCTAAATTATTTCCCTAAGATGTTGCCCTTTGGCATGGAATTCAGCACTGGGAATGAAGATGGCATGTAGCCAGCAGCAAACCATCTGCATGAAAAAACGAGAAGCTAGGAAGTGCCTAATGCCCAGGGGTTTCCAGACAAGCAGCTGCTTATCTCCATTCCTTGGGAGAGAAGCTCGTGGCCCAGGGAGGGCAGTCCACAACCCTGGAGACAGGGCTTTGAGGCTCTGCGGTGGGCCTTGGTCACACCCTCAACCTTGATGGGTCCTGGTTTGTTCCCCTGGCAGGGACATTACAATATTGTCCGAGATCACTGGAAGGTCTCCATGAGATGACAGTGAAACAGATATGACCTTGTGCAGCACATGCAAACTCCCCAGAATATTACCACCAGCTCGCCTGTCTCCCTGCACAAAGACTCATCAAGTGCGTGGTTTTCACAAGACTGACTCAGTGGGCCAAAGTAAGGGCCTGGAGAGGTTCACTGACTCACCCAGGGATACACAGATGTTAAGTGACCACGCTGGAACTCAAACCCAGGGCTTGTCCCCCTCAGCGCACTGCACCTCATCGGCTGGTTCTGTGTCTGCACATCCCCGCCATCCTCAGCGACTGGACACAATGGTGTCAGTTAGCCCATGTAGAGGGAGGCATGAGTCATAGTCTTCTTGGTGCTCCCTGGGGAGAGTCCTCCTCCACCGGCCTGCCCCCTACCCAGAGCCTGACTCACACCGCAGAGCCTGGGATCACCCTGGGCACAGCCAGCACCATGCGTTCAGAAACACAGGGAGACTGCGGGGTCTAGGAGCAACGTTCCCATGTTCCACCCCCATCCTTTCGTCCCAAGGGCTGAAGATTCATAGGAGAGCAAGACCAAGTCCCACAGCCCACGGGGAAGCAGACATGAAACCAGAGCTGACCTTTTACAGGGTGAGTACTGTAAATCAGGCCTTCGAAGAGCAGAGCTGCTTGCAAATGGGGCCCCAGAAATCTTGACCTCCTTGAGTCTTCCCTGAGAATGTTACTTGAGGGTATGACTCAGTAAAAGGAGAGAAGAATGAAAATAGCGAAACAGATAAAGGGAAGATACAAAGAAATAATTGAGACCTGACCCAACTCGGAGAGGAAATCGGGTGCCAAGGAGAGAGTCCCAGGAAGAGAGAAGGCATCGTAAGACACAGCATTTGCAGACATGTGGCCAATAAAGACCGCAGAACCAGGAACACATGAGGATCTGCTACAAATTGCAGAGGTTGTGAAAGGCAGTTTCTCCTGGTATGAGACCTCTAGCTGCCCAATCCTGCTGCAATCAAAGAAAGCAGCCACTGGCACAACAGAGCCCCTGGCCTCCTGCGCAGGGTTCAGACACAAAGCTCCAGGCAGGTGTGGAGACAGGGCCCAACTCTCTGAACCTGTGGCCACATGTCCACGGGCACAGGCCTCCCGGGGGCAGCCCACCAACAACTTACGAAACCATAGATGCCCCAGCCATGGTCCACTCAGCAGGATGCCAAGTGCCGGGAAGCCAGGGTGGCCCCAACACACTGAGCAGGACAAGCTCGGGGCCCAGGTGCTACGGCGCACGCCAAGGGACAGGCCTGTTGTTTCCACTTGAGTTTTGGGTTCACTGTGTGGCCGGCTATTGAACACCAGATCTAGTGGGTTTACCCTCTTCCTGTGACAGCACGTGCTTGCATGACCCGTGGCCCACATACATTCCTCTCCAGAACAGATACCTAGAGCAGACTTCCAGCTGGAGAAGTCAGAAGGTGAGAGAAAGGAAGAAAAAGGTGCTTCTGCTTGGGCTCTGCTATGGGTGGGATCTGCTCCGGGGCTTTGCCTTGGGCCCATGGGTGGCCCTAGCTCTTGGACTCTGGCAACCAGCACCATCGTGGGTCCCTGCCACCGCTACTCTTGGGTTACCTTACCTCCCCGCTGCCCTTCAGTGATTCAGGCTCCCCGCACACTCCTTGCATGAAAGTCTTGTTAACATCCCTCCAGCACAGTCTATTTCCCCGGCTGAGCTCCATTCATACACAGGCCGGGGGGGCAGGAGTTTGGACTTTAGTCTAAGTGCCAACAACTGAACGTAGAGGAGGGTCATGACCCTTAGTTTCTGACCTAAGTACTCTAAGTTGGCCCCTGTGCAGAGGTCAACATGGAGGAGGCAGGAGAAACATGTGTTCCGTAGGGTACTGGTCCATGGGTGCAGACAGTGCACCTTAGTGGCTGATACGCAGGTCAGGAAGCAGAGGGGTTGGGGCGAGGCCCACATTTCTGGTTTTACCAAACATGTGATGCTGCCACTCCCAGCACCCACTGGAAGGTTCCTCCACTAAGCACCAGCTCAGTACCAGGGTTCCTCCTACCTTATCTGCAGGAAGTGGGAGCACTGCATTGGAAGATGCCTCTGTACACTCCACAGGGCTTTTGTTCAAGAGACAGCAATGACAAAGCAGCAGAAAGCCCGGGGAGGGCATTGTTCTGGCCAGCACCCCTGCTTGGCTGCTCTAGGGGCAAGATGTCTGATACGGCTGGCTCAGCCCCATGACAATGAAGGACAAGTCATACCAGACGCCCCGTGGCATGCCCACCGTGTGTCTTATACGCACTCCCTCCCATTTTCTGAAGTGGGCATCAACAATCCTGAGATTCCAGAGTCAGAATCAGTGGAAGACCCCTCTGGCCTTGCGCAAGTTGGATCTGGTATTTCTGAAGGCCCATGCCCGCTGGGATATGACATCATTTCAACAAGATGAATTACACTGATTAGGAGCTGACGACACTGTCAGGAGTGATGCCCCATTTAGTTGCTGGCACTACTGCCTGTTAAATGTGTACACAACAAACTGCCTTCTGCCTCTGCCCAGCGACATTCTGGCACAAACCCAGATCACAGGAAACGCCATGGTGCGAGCCACAGGCCAATCATGGGCTGCTCCCAGGGAGGCCACTGAGCTGGGCCAGCCCTGCTGATGGATTGGCTTTGGTGAAAATGGGAGGTGAAGAAACGCCTCTCCCTACCCTTGGAATCCAGGGCTCCCCACCCCCAGGGCTCCCAAGAGAAGCTACTGACTTACAGAGAAGAGAGCATGTGACCTTGCACTGAGCTCTCTCTCTCTCTCTGACCAGCTTATAACCTTGAGAAGTCATTTCTTCTCCCCGACCCTTAGTTTTCTCATGTGGAAGAGAGAAGTACAATCACTTAAACTATCCATATCATGGAGCTTTTTCTGCAGACTGGATGAGCCGGTGGCTATGAGAGCACCCTGTACCAGTCAGTTCTTGCTGTGTAACAACTGGCCACAAAGATCTCAGCCATTCTGTCCACCTACCCGCAGGTAAGCTGGGGCTGCCTGGGCTGGGCCCGACCACTCTGCCTCAGACTGGGGGTTTCCCTAGAATGAGTTCCTTGCCACCAAGCTGGCTGGTCCACTCCGTTTGTCTCTGACCTGGGACAGAAGGGAAGCATGTCAGGGTGAGGGCACAGCAGCCAGCTGCACAGTCGCACATTGAGTCCTTGCTTGCGTGGATCTGTCCACATCCCAAGGAAGGCACGTGGCAGACCCAGAGCTCAGGGATGAAGGAAGCGTCCATGAATGTGGGGAGGGTGGATGCTCCTCATCAGGTCTTGTCTAGCGCACAGGTGCAGCTCACAGGTCAGAAAACACTGTTTCTTATCACTGCTTCCTCAATCTCACCAAGGGCAGAGCTGCCAAATGTTCTGTTTCCATCTATGGCTTTAGCGTCACAGCAACTGGTTGGCTGTCATTCACCAGCCCAACTGACCACTAACCCACTGGATTAAGTAGCTATTTGGCTGAGTCCAGGGGAGCGTATTTCCAGAGGTGCGCTGGAGTCGAGTGCAGTCTGTGTCATGCGGCGGGCTCCATCTCCAGCCCTGGCGAGGAGTAGGGCATCAGAGGACAGCTTCCTTTCTTATTTCTCATCTATTATAATTACTGTTCTTTCTGGCTTGTTCTCACTCCACTTCCTCAGGCAGGGGCTGCAGAGCGGGTGCAGAGCGACACCCACACAGACTGAGGCAGTAACCAGATGTTTCACAGACTCCATCCACTGCTCATCAGTGAATGGCCCCAGTCATGCCCATTTTACAGATGGGGAAACTGAGGCCAGGTAGGCTATAGGTGACGCGTCCTCGACAGAGAGAGGAAAGGCTGGGGGTCAAGCAGCAGCCTTCCTGATCCAGAGCCGGGGTCTCCAGATTCCCATGTGTGGACGGTTTTCTCCAGTGCGCGGCAGGCACCTTGGCTCTGCCTGACCCTGCGGCACAGCCCTGGAAGTATCAGCCCAACCACACCCCCCTACCACAGGCACAGAGGTTTAATCTTTGCCATTTATATGAACAGAAATCACTCACTAAAATTTAATTTGGTAAATTCCAGTCCTTGTCAGCAGTTAATTCAATGAAGACGGGATCCCTGGGTGGCGCAGCGGTTTGGCGCCTGCCTTTGGCCCAGGGCGTGATCCTGGAGACCCGGGATCGAATCCCACATCGGGCTCCCGGTGCATGGAGCCTGCTTCTCCCTCTGCCTGTGTCTCTGCCTCTCTCTCTCTGTGACTATCATAAATAAATAAAAATTAAAAAAAAAAATTCAATGAAGACACGGCCCAGCCAGTCCACAGTGAGTCCCGCTATTCCTGTGCGGCCACCCCCCAGACAACAACGGTTTCTCTGCATCCCAGGCTGCTTTATTTTTTTTTTAAAGATGCCATTTATTTATTCATGAGAGAGAGAGAGAGAGAGGCAGAGAGAGAGGCAGAGGGAGAAGCAGGCTCCATGCAGGGAGCCCGACATGGGATTCCATCCCAGGTCTCCAGGATCCCACCCTGGGCTGAAGGCAGCACTAAACTGCTGGGCCACCGGGGCTGCCCCCCAGGTTGCTTTAAATTTGCATTCCCTCATTATTATGTCAAGGACAGTCACTATGTGACTGAAGAACACGTTTCCTGTCTAGAAAAATAAAACACAATCTCATGTGGTGGATCAGCATTTTCTGGGTTGCTACACAGGGAGCCTTTAAGGAGCAGGATTTCTGAATGACGTGGTCTGGTGACTATGTAGCCACACTGGCTGGGCATAAGTGTTTCCCAGCTCAGAGCTGTGCCTTCCAGCAGACCCACCCCTACGTCCCCTCAAAGGCTTCTGCCAGGACCGGGAAGCTGGCCTCCAAATGCTCTGGGGATGGGCAGGGTCTGGGGGTAACAGGGGCACGTGTCAGGTCAGCACTGAGACTCGGATCATGCACACACGTCCCCTCGAGGACCAGAGGTCTGTGGACTTCCTACAAATTGATGTGTGACAGACAGCCTCCGTGCACACCTGGAGGCCAGCGGGGCCAAGAGAGTGCCTACAGCAGACAGCAGGCCAAAGCACATGACCTCTAGGGTCTGCAAGAGTCTGTGACTCAACACCCACATTGGACTGATCTGCTTCTATGGTTCAGAGAAAGCAGAGCCAGGTCTTTTAATCAAGGAAAGAGGATAAATTGGAGCCTGGAGACCCCGAGATGAGAGTCACTGCAGACAAGACAGGTAAGAGGGACTGTCACAAGCAGAGCACTTGGCAGACTAATGTGCTCAAAGGCACATGGCGGTTCAGGGAGGCTGCAATCAGGGAGGCCTCCCTAGAAAGGGGCAGGTGGAAAGGCAGAGCATGCAGGGAGCACCCAGGGGAGCCCAGAGCTGTGAATCTGGCAGGCAGAACTAGAGGGTCAGGTTCTGGCCAGGAGAAGGGGCTGAGGGCAGCAGGGGTGTAGGAAAGAGTGGAGCATGCTGGCTCATCAGCAAGAGCACAGCATCCACAGCAGGGGAGCCGAGGCTGGGGGCAAGCATCCATGGCCGGTGGTGGGGACGGCGCGATCTGGACAGGTCAGAGGGTTGTGGCTTTGGCAGCAAGGTCCTGCCTCCACTCTGCCCCAGCAATCCAGCATGGAGCTGTTTCCCTGGCCATGGAATCGGTTGCAGACGTCTCTGGCCCTCCAAGGGCACGTGTGAGGACTGGATGGGTCAGGGCCTGGCACGACCTGTAACCCTGAAGTGCCCTGCACTTGCAGGGCAGCCATGAACACAGGGCTGTGGAGTCGCCGTGTTGGAGAGCACCGAGCTTCTAAAGTCCAGGGCTGAGTCAGAACTTGAACCCGCCATCCGCCAGGCATGGACTCCATTCCTCAACTCAGGGGTCCTTGCCATGGGCCTGGTGGTGGTCCCACAGAGCAGTTACTTCTGGGGACAGGTACATGCCAGGGTGTCCGTGTTCTCCTCCCATCCTGCAAGGTGCTATCTGATGGGTGTTCACAAGTAATGGCCTGCAGCCTGTCGCCAGCCCATGTGGACAGTGCTCACCAACCCCAGACCCTGGTCCCCACCCCAGCATCTCAATCCGAGGTCACACATCACAGGTAACGCTGGTGGCTTCCAGATTTGTACCATGGCCCTGACCCCACCCCTACACTGCAAGCTGGTGTGTTCACCAGCCTGCTGGACGTCGTTCTGTGGGGTGAGAGCCTCCTGCATCCTGACATCCCCACTTATTGACTGTAGGACCAGGGATCACAGGCTTTAGTGCACTCAAATCATGGGACAGTTTGTTGAAACTCACATTCCATCTCCTTCTGTCCTCTGCCTCTTCCTGTGTCCTCCCTGCACGTTCAGAATGCAGGGTGGCAGGGACCAGGGGCCAGGAGCGGTAACACTGCCACACACAGGGTGTCCCCCTGGCAGGGAGCAGAGTGACATGGTGTCAGTGCCCGAGCAGGATGAGGAGGATGCCACCCCAGAGGCCGTCCCCATCCGAGCCCGAGTAGAGCACATGGCATCTACTCGTGGTGTAGAATCCAGAGCCAGGAGAGTTAAGAGAGTCCCGTGGGGGGGACAAGGTGGCAGCTGAGACAGAAGGTCGGTACTGTTCAGGAGGACTGATCAAACAGGAAGAGCAGCAGAAGCCAGGTGTTATGGTTCTATGTGTCACCCCCAAATTGATATGCTGAAGCCCTGAACCCTAGCCCTTCCGAACATGACCTTACTTGGAAAGAGGATTGCTGCAGAGCGGGTAGGTCCCTGGGTCGGTGTGACTGATGTCCTTGGGAGGAGACACCTGAACACAGAGAGCTTGAAGGCAGACACTGGCTGAGCATCTACATGCCAAGGGGGGCTGAACACTGCTGGCCTGTCCCTGCTAGCCTGTCCTTCCCAGCCTGTCCCTCCCAGCCTCAGCCACAACCTGCCCTGCTGCCCTGGCCTTAGGCTCCAGAAGCAGGGGATGCTAATGACTGCTTCTGCTGCTCACACCCCATGCACAGGACTCTGTCACAGCAGCCCTAGGAGACAAATGCACCAAGTGTGTCATCAGTGGAACCCCATGTTGAACCTGAACAGATGTGTCAATGTGAATGTGTGGCCTCTGGTATCTAGAGACAGACACAAGAGTGTAAGCATAGTTTGTGTCTACATGTGTGTGCATGTATAAGCGTGATTTACAATATCTAGAACACACCACATATGCTCACACATATGACACACATGCTTATACAGAGATGACGATAATACGTAATATAACGTGATATGATATCCTCCATACATTTCTCAGCTCTGTCCTTTCAGAAAACCTGAAGGCAGTGACACCCTAACAGCCGTGAACACATCTAGTACCTCCACATTGGCTTCTAAATACCACTTCCACTATGAGAAGAAAGGGCCCTGCGGAGAAAGGGTTGATCCCAGGCCTGGCGAGGTTAGGTGAATCTGAAGCAAGGAAGTGTTGGTAGGATGATGGGGACAAGTCAGGAGGGGCCACGGGACACAGAGCTCCCCCCCGCCCCATCAAATACAATAATGTAAGTATGAAATTGAATGCTGGCAATGACGGGTTAGAATCTATCGAATAAGACGGGAAAGCATGAGTTCGTATAGATATACAAATAAAAATGAAAATGTGATGAGGAATGAAATAGTTGCACCCTTTGAAGCATGGCCTCACCACAGAAGCGTGACAGATGCCATCCTAATGGGGACCGGAGCCACCACCTCCAGCAGTGGGACAAATGGAAGCATGTGCACTACTCCTGCCAACAATGCATAAACGGACCTTCGTCTTGGGGTGGCACAGATGGACCCCAGCACACGTCCTATAACCTTTGGCAACCTCAGGGGAAGGCTGAAGAGTTGTCGGACTGAGGGAGCTGTGGGGATGGGGAGAGCTCCATGCAGCACACAGCGCTGGAGCAAAGCATGTTGTGGACACAGTGAGGGGCACTGGCTCCCGGGATCAGGCGCACCGTCCCTAACCCCCCAGTATTGTGGCTGTGTCCTGGTTGTGCGGACACACACATCGAAGCCAGGGAGGGTGACGAGGCAGTTCAGAAACCTGAAACTTTTACACTACATGTTTGCTTTTCTGTGTGATTACTGTGAGAACAAGTGTTTGCCGAGAGCAGATCCCTGGACTCACCACTGGGGCTCTGACTGAGCAAGTCTAGATGAGACAAGGGTATGTGTGTTGAACTGTCCCCCAGCCAATGCTGATGGGGGTGGCATCTGGACCACACTGTGAGGAGCCAGCCTCTGCACACTGACCCTATCTGGTCCTGGGGCCATCCTTCCAGGTCCTTCCTTCACTGTTCTCCGGATGGCTCCTCCCTCAGACCCTGCAGAGCTAGCTCCTGGGTGCCATTCAGGGCTCAACCCCAGTGCCATGACCTCAGGGAGGCCTGCCATCTGGAAGCTTCCTTGCCCTTTCCAGGCTCCATAGGCTGTGAAATCTGCCCTGTGCCTTCCCTGTCTAGCTCAAAGGCAGCACTGAAGCATCTGTCGTCACAGTGACATCTTTCTCTGGGGCTCTCCGCCTCCCCCTTTTGCCTGTGACCTGGGCCCACGGACAATCAAGGACAATCTCCCCATCCTCAGGTCAGCGAGTTCACAGCTTTAAGTCCATGAAAACCTGATTCCCCTTCACCATGTACCCTAAAATAGTCATGACCTCGGGGGTCAGCATGTGGACCCCTGTGGGAACCATCATTCTGCCTACCACCCCGCCTAGAGGTCTATCACCACCTGGGCCTGTTACTTGCAAACCTGTTTGCTGACCAAGCCTCTGGATGAACTATCTGGCAGCTCCTGGAGGTTCAGCACATCCCAGGTCAGATCCTGGCTTTTATCCTGGCAGAGGCGCGGCTTTGGACCACTTCCCTCCACTGGGCCTGTTCCCTCCACGATTAACCAGTATGTTCCCGACCTGGCTGAAGCCACTCTGGTGGTGACCGAGCACGGGCAGCTGCCTCCCTCTTTACTGAAATGAGGTTTCCTTCTAGAGAAAGCTTCCCGCCCCTGACCACTTCTGTGCTGGTCTCCCTGGGCTGCTGTGACAAAGGGCCACCAACTCAGCAGCTTAAAGCAGTGCACATTCATTCTCTCCCAGCTCTGGAGGTCAGAAGTCCAAAATGAGGTTTCAGAAGCTAAACTCAAGGTGCCAGCAGGGCCGAGTCCTTCCTCGCAGGGACATCTGTCCCTTGCCTCTTCTGCCATATATGGGGCTCCTGACCACCTCCCCATGCTGCTTCCCCCACCGCCTCCCCTTGCAGCCACTCTGACTCCTGCATGTCCTTGGTCTCTGGCTGATAGAGTGGTGTCTCTGGGACGGAGAGTGATGCAGGCCAGGCAGTCACCGCATAGGGACCGCCCACAAGGAGAGCACACAGTGTGTCTGCACTCCTCCCTCCTCCCAGGGACCCAGGGGCCCCCAGCAGCACACTCCAGCTGCAGCTCTTTGGGGACATCCTGCCCTAGGGAGCTTAGCAGAGCCAGGGTAATGCTCGCTGTCACCACCTCCCATGCGGCCCCATCCCTCAGAGACACACCTGCCTGCCTGCCTCATCCACTCGGGTGCCCACAGAGTGGGGAAAGGACATGTGGAGGAGGTGCTTCCCTGGAGCTCCAGGAAAGAGCTGACCTCAAGAGGAAAGACCTACGGCATATCACTGGTCAGCACCCCCACAATGGCCTCTTACTTGTCCTTCTAGATCCATCCCGGGGCCTGGCTTTCTCCCACAGTCTGAGAAGATCTGTGGGAGTGTTTGTGTGGTAGGGCCCCCAGGGGGCCCAGCTCACCATCACCATTGTTATGTGATCAAAGCAGGCCTGGCACCTCCGGAGCAGGAGCACAGCCCACCCACCATCCCCGAAATCTACTCCCTCGCCACCACCTGAACCTTCGGGCCCACTTGGTCACTCAAGGACGCTCTACAAGCCAAGCACGGTTCTGGGTACAGAACAGTGGGCACCATACACAGGCCTCCCTCACCCGGCTCAGGCCAGCCCACCTCACAGCTGACTATGGCTTTCCAGCAGACGAGGGAAGGGATGTGGGCAGGATCTATTCCAGGGATGGCTGGGTTCCACATCTGTTCTCTGCTCCCCATCCCAAAGCACCACAGGCCCTCAGACCCTCTGAAGAAAGCTGTGAGCTTGCACCCTTGAAACAGGAACACGCCCCCCACACCCCCCATTTTGCAAATAACTTTGGACACCCAACAGCCTGTGAAGCTTTTGTGGGCTCCTGGTCGGAAACTACTCCTCTCCAGAGGTCTTCCCAATCCCGGCAAACCTCGCCCTCCCAGAGGCCACAGAGCTGGTGACTCACATCTAGGGACCATCGAGGGATGGCCCCACTGGGCACCCGTCCTGCAGGTGTGACGGGTGCAAGTGAACAAGATGGATGCTAAGGCAGGAGCCCTGGACACTTGCCGGAGACAAGGGGCTGGAGACTACTGTGGCTTCTACCTCGTGTGAAAACTACAGTCACGTTCAGATGGATGGGAACCTCAGTGAACGGAGGATTTTCCATCATGTGCTCTGACTTTTAGACCACACTGCGTGGCTGCCATGGAACATCAGCTCCAGGGGGCACTTAGGACTCTGGCTATGGAGCCGGTGATCGAAGCACACCCACACAGCACATCCTCACATTGCGGCCTGATGGGGGCTTGGGGTCGGTGTCTGTGCTCCTGCCTTGACTCTGGGTCTGAAGCCATGGCTCAGGGGCTCCCTCTGTGTAACCCGCGTAGAACTACACACACAGCTCCAGGCATCGGCTCACAGGCCCCCGCCTTCCCACCCTCAGTCCCCCAGGGGCTCAGGACAGCCCCAGGTCACAAACAAGGCCCAGGCCTTCAGGTCCATGGTGGTCCTGCCTGCTTTCTCGGCAACGGCCGGGGGTACCTCAGGTCGCACTGGGTGTCATATTTCCTGCAGATGGAATTTCCCAGCATGTTCCCTGGACTACCACCTGACGGGATCCCCTCGTACCTTGCCAACCCCTCTGCAGCTGCCCTCCAGCAAGCATCTCAGGCTCCACAGCAGGACATGTAAGTTCTCCACACACCACACTGCCTCAAAATCTGCAGGTAAGCTATTTCTTCAAATATCACACCCACACCACCTCCTCCCTTCGCATAACTCTCACTGACTATGGATTCTTTGAGACTCTGCTTTAGGGTCACCTCTCCAGGAAGCCCTCCCTGATGACTCGAGTTGAGCTTCCTTGACCGGGAAGATCTCCACCCTCTATACTTCAAATGAACCTCCTCGGCCCCAACTGCGTGTCTCTACAGGGGCCTCTGTTTCCCTCCATCGCATCATGAACCACTCACCATGGTCATCTTCTCATCCCCCACAGCCTTCTCCACCAGGCTCTGACCCTCTCCAAGTCATGGACGCTGTCATCTGCAAGGACTGGTCCACTTGAGAAAACCATTCCTCTTAGGCAGGCAATCCCAAGGTCTGGCCTAGAGGGGAGCAGGGACTTGCCAGCCCCCAACTCTGTTGAGTCCACCATCAGGGACGTCGGAGGTTCCCCATCCCACCCTGTCCCCCTCTTCTAATTCTGAGCTTGGGGAGGGGAGAATCCACCAAGCATCCCTGTGCCAGAACAGAGCATGTGAGAACGAGACGGGAGGGATCAGGGCATCGAGGGATGGCTACAAGGTAAATTCCTGGATGCGACGCGTTCTCACTGGGGACAGACAAGCAGCGCTAAGACAGACTGGCCCTGGGGACAGCGCTGGCAGAGAATCATTAGGGGTTTCCTGTGCAAATTAAAGTTTGGGGGCTGTTCCAAGCAGGGCACACGTGGAGCAGCTCTACAGCACACAGCTCTTGGGGGACACCCCAGGGTGCAGGAATAGGCAGTGGTCAGCAGGGAACATGGAGAAGAGGTTGTCCCAGAAGAAAGGGGTCTTCACTGTGAAGACAAAGGACCTAGAATTTGCCCTGCATGCAACAGGGGCTGGGACAGCTCTGTGTGTTATAAAGATGCCACCTGAGAAGGACTTGATCCAGCACCCCCACCATCCACGATGTGTAGCCTCCCTGCTCCTCCTGCACAGGAAGGTCCCAGGAGTCTGGAGACCATGGGAAGTTAGCCCTCTGACCATGATGCTCTCAGGAGTGTTTGTTCAGCTGTGACATGATGAGTGTTCCTGCAGCCTCAATGCAGGAGCTCACCAACATGCAGACAGAGCGACAGGGCCATGTACACCTCCTAGACCCCAGGAACATGCTCAGGTCAGGGAGGGATGGCATGGAAACCAGAGAGAATGTGGCCTCATTGGCTCAAGGATTCAGCCCTGCCAAGGTGAGCAGCGTCCACAAATGCCACAGCCCTCCCCACAGCAATGATCTGACGGGCATCCTGGTTGTGTGGGGGGACACTGGCCCCAAGCAGGGAGGGAAATGAGGGAAGGCACTCAGTGCTGCCAGGCGTCTGCCCCAGCACCGTGCTGGTGTCCACAGTCCCCAGGGCCTACCCCGGAGCCCCAGACCGACCTCTTGGTCTTGGTCCTGCCAGCCTGCGGGTCATCCTCTCAGGAGCAGAAGACTCAGGGTCCACATGGCGGGAAAGGCCCACAGCAGCATCCCAGCCTGTGCCACGGAAGCCACTGGAATGTCACAGTGTCCAGCTCCTCCCTGTCCTCCCCAAGAATCACAGTGTCAGGAACCAGGCTCCCTTCTCTGTGGCCCCACAGTCCTATGTAAGCCGGTCCCACAGCCTGGCTTGTTCAAGGTCAGCTTTTTTCTCTAGTCAAGGAAGCCCTTGAAGGCAATGCCTAGGTCAAGCATGCAGGAGGTGCTCAATAATGACCCCTGAGCCATGGGACTGCAGGCACCCTGCACAAGTCCTGGATCAGGCCTATGCAGGAGCTCATGCAGTGGATGCTCATGCAGTGGGTGCTCCCGCCCTCTCTCCCTGGCTCACCATCAGCCCAAGATCATCTTCCACACCCCTTCTGAACACACAGAACCTCTGCTGCCCGGACGAACCAGAGAACAGCAATCCCAGGAATATCACTGAGAGCATCTACTCCTCAACAAAGGAAGGCACTCCTGTCTCCAGGAAAATATATGTCGTTCCTGGCCGGTCGGATCCACTGGCTGAGGCACTGTGACACCACCAGACACCCTTTCCAGAGCATGCACTGAGCATGGGTGACACACCACCCACTGCGCCGGGTACCATGGTGAGTAAGCGTGGACTCCCACACTGGAGGCGAGGCGAGGCGAGGCGAGGCTTCCATCAGGTCTAGGCCTGGGCAGATCTCAAGAACACATCCCTCCATGCTCACGGAAATTCTGTCCACGATGGAAAGAACCGCACCAGGTCTGCCTGTGATGACGAGCCAGCGAGAGCTGTCAAATGCCAAGGAAGGCAGTTGTTTGTTTAATTTTGTTATCTGGTTTTCCTTCCAAGAGACTGAAACTGGATACGAACAGTGGAAGGATATTTTTAAATATTCAGACCAAACGGTGGCATTTGAATGAAAACTTTTGCTTGGAGATTTTACAAGTTCCATTTTGTGCCAAAAGATACACTTGATTTTTTTTTTCTTTAGCTGTTTTTATTCTTTAACTTATTGATTGATTTGGATACCCAAAAAAGTGCATGAGCCTGTCTTCCAAGCACCAGGAAAAGCACCGTGTGTGGCGGCAGCCTGAAGACGCAGCCCCCATCCTCACCACCACCCTGTCAGCCTGAGGCCACTGTCAGCACCGTGACCCATGGGGACTGACTTCCTGCAGCTGCAGAAACAAGTCACCACACGCTCAGCACCTGGAAGCAGAACCAACTTATTCTCTCTCAGCTCTGGAGACACGGGTTCTAAAATGCAGGTGTCAGGGGCCGCATCCCTTCTGGACGGCCTGGGCAAGATCAAGGGTCCAGAAGCACCTTGCCCTTGGCTCTAGGGCCCTTCTCCACCTTCAAAGCAGCAGAGGAGAAGCTCCACCTCTGCTTCCCTCCCTCCTGCTCTCATACACACAGGGACGTGTGTGAGCACACCTGTATACATAGGCACATGTGAGCACACAGGCACACATGAGCAAACACATGCCAGCATATATATGCAAACGCACACATGCACATGTGAGCACACACCTCCGCTTCCCTCATCACACCTCCTCTGACACAAACCCTCCTGCCCACTCACCCGCTTAGGAGGGTCCTCAGGAGCACCTGTTGCCCATCCGAACAATCCAGGACAATCTCCCCACAGAACCTAATTCAATCACACCCACAAAGTCCCTTCTGCAGAGTGAGGAGGTCACAGTTTGGGGCATTAGGATGCGGCGTGTTTGGTAGGCTATGACTCCATCTGGCACAGGCCCCATCCAGCTCCAGAGGGGTGGTGCTGTTACAGTCTCTGGGGCCTTGGGCTGACCCCCTGGGTCTTGTGGTAGCCGGCAGAGGCTCATTCACCAAGTCCCAAGATGCCCCGTGTATGTGGCTCCCAGCAGTGTGCTGCCCCTCTCTGGCCCTCAGTCTCCCTTTTGTGCCAGGACAGACACGGGATTCCAGTTCTGCCCTCCAACTCCAAGACCGCTCAGCCAACAGGCTGACCAGGGAAGGCCCAGTCTGCTGCTTGTCGGCCGGCAGTGAGGACAGCCGTGTCCAGAGAGAAGCCATTTGCTCAGGACCCAGTAGTGGGAATGATGAAGTCATTATGTGTTCTAATTAAATCAGCACAAATTTAATTTGGATGTAAAACATCCAAGAGGGGCAGTCTGAGTGGCTCAGCAGTTTAGTGCCTGCCTTCAGCCCAGGCCCTGATCCTGGAGACCCGGCATCAAGTCCCACGTCAGGCTTGATTCATGGAATATGATTCTCCCTTTGCCTGTGTCTCTGCCTCTCTCTCTCTCTCTCTCTCTCTCTCTCTCTCTCTTTCTGTGTGTGTGTGTGTGTGTGTGTATGTCTCACTAGTGAATAAATAAAATCTTAAAAAAAAAAAAAATCCAGGAGCACTGCTCTCCAAGGCCTCCAGGAGGGAAGGTGCCCTTGGGGACCCAGGAAAGGGCCACTGTGCACTGTGACCACCGGCCCCTCCATGGGGCAGGGAAGGGTCAGTGACAGCCCAGCAGAGGACCCCAGCTCCCCACCTGGACATCCCAACACAGTAGAAGGAAAGGGAGAGCCTGGGGGTGTAGGGATGGTGACCAAGCAGGCCATGGCTCCAAGACGGGAATGCAAGCCACCTGGCAGGGTGGCTCTGAGATGCTGCCAGAGGAATGCCCCTCGCCATGCTCCACCGGAGACAAACTCCAGTGACACATCTCCCCTCGATCTCCTGACCTCAGGGTTCACCAATCTCAGAAAACACTCCTGCTGGTGCCTACTTTGCTACGGGGGAAAATCCTCATAATAAAGATTCCTGGCTAATAACAAGCACCCTGTATCATGGAAATTTTGCAGACATTTTTCCACAATAAAAATGAAAAAAAGTTCTCTACGAAGGTTTCTGTTCTGCTGCATTTACCACCCCTGGGAAGAAGATGTGATAGAACTTGACTCCGTTTTAAGGCCATCCTGGGGAACGGAGATGCTGTCAATGCAAGCATGAAGGAGTCATGGGGACAGAAGTCAGAGATGGAGACCATGATATTCAAATAAATGTTATTATTTGAAATTGGATTTGTGGCAGCAGCTAGAACAGTCAATGCGGGGACCATGAAGGTCACACCTGCAAACAGCGAGGACACCTTGAGCCCTGCTGCCTGAAACTGCAGCTTCCACGGGCCTGGTCCTCCCAGATTCCTCTCAAGGTGGCTTTTACCTGAGAATACCTTCATCCTCAAGGGAAGGATCAGTGACCACACAGGGACAGACAGGACAAGGCTGACACGCAGGGGCAAGCAGAGATGGGAGAGGAGGTGCAACCCATCGGCTAAACACAGAACGCAGCCACCAGGCAAGCCTGTGAGTAGTGTCAGGAGGTCCCAGCAGACGTCCTGGGAGAGAAGGTTGGAGAAACAGTCTCCTCTGGGGGCACAGACAGTGGGCAGGAGACCAGGCAGCCTGTTTATTGAAGGAACAGATGAATTATGAATGAATGAATTCCCAAGCACATCACTCTGGGCCAGCTCAGGGCTGAGCCCTCCAGCCTGTCGTGGGCTCTCCAGAAGGAGGTCGCCCAAACCTGCCCTCCTCCAGGAGCCTCCAGACACCCTCCATGCAGACTCTTCTGACAGCCCCAGGCATCCCTTACTAACCCGTCCTGATGCCCGGCTGCCTTCGGGGTGAGCGGCACTTCACCCGACAGCTACTTCTGGAGTTCCCTGGTCAGCTTCCTCTCAGCCCCGCAGCCCAGCAGCTGCCATGCCCTCTTCATCCCACCTTCCTGCTTCCTTCTTCCACCTTAGAGCAAACTCACCCATCTCGGCTGGCTGCCTCCAGACCTGCCCTCTGTAGCAGGCAGGTCCCACCCATCATGCTGCAGTAACAAGCAGCCCCAATTTTAGGATCTGACAGCAGCCACTCCCCACCACAGGGTCCAGCGTGCACAAATGTGTGGACGCCTCATCCTCTGCGAGGTGGGGCTGGCCCTGGCACCCGCTCCAACCAGCCCACATCCGACCTCCCAGCGTGTGGCTGCAGGGCATTCATGGGCTGTGCCTGCCTCCATCTGTGCCTGGAGGCCTCAGTTACAACTGCCCGGAGTAGGGCTGGAAAGCCAGGTGCCCTCTGGGTGACCTGGACGTCCACTCTGGGACAACGAGGTGCAGGGGAGGTACCTGAACCATCCTTCTGTAATGAACCCAGAAATGTGTACAGAGAGAGAGGCGGGACACCCAGCCCCGCTCCCAGCAGACTGCAGACCCACTGGAATTTAACCAAATGCCAGTGTCCCCAGCAGTGGGGACTGCTGTCACTCTGCCCTCACAGCACCCACTCCCTGCCCCTGCCTCTTTCCTCAGGACATGCTATGAACCTTTCAGGTCACTCACAGAAAACTGAACAGTGACAAGTGGTTTCAATGACAGCATCCCCTCCTCTAAAACCTGCTGTGGCTCCCCATAGTTGAGGAGGTGAACAAGCAGCCCAAATGGCTTTGTTAACCAGACCCCATGGCATTTCGGGCGCTGACACAGGCTTCCTGTAACCCCATGGCAATCACAGGTAAGAGGGAAGACATTCTCAAGTTGTGGATGGGGAAAGTCAGGCCCCACAAGGTGAGGAGTCACAAAGCCTCACCAGCAAAGCCAGAGTGGAACCCTGGTCTTATGATATCAAATACTCACAATGAGATCAGCCTCACCAGGAGCTACTCACCAACAGCTTCCTCGAGTGCACATGGTTCCATGCACCCGTCCCAGGGAATGCGGCGTGAACAAGGGATGCTCCCTCCTTCCAGCTCCTGCTGTCCTGCTTCCAGCAGAGGCCCTGGTTCAGTGCCCACTGCTAGAACCCAGGGGTCAAAACCAGGGTAACATGTCATTTCCCACCAGTGTGGGGTGACCAGGCAGGGACACATGAACAGATGCACTCAGCTAGCTGTGGGGGACGGGTAAGAACTGCTCTCCCACACGCTGGGCAGATGGCCAGCAGGCCAGGTGGCACCTCATCTCTATCAGCATGGCCAGGACCTCTTGTAGTTTGGTGGCAGGATTCCAGGAAAGTGAGATGGACTCTCAGGGGCCAGCCCAGAACTGCCAAGGTGTCACTCCCAGCACATTCTGTGTCAGAGTGGACAGCAGGGCCAGCCCAACATTACAGGAGGGGATGAGCTCCAACCGTGTGACCCGAGGCAAGTTTCACAGCCTCCCCACCTCAACCATAGAACTGAGGCTATGCAATGGAATCAGGGTTACTGCAGCAGCTGAAGTAAGGAGGGGGGTGTTTACAGTAAGGCTCTCAGAGTGAGCGATGGATGCTGTTATCGATCCCAGACAATCCCGTAAGACACAGCTATGCCCCGGCCAAGGCTCACACAGCTAGTGATGGAGGGGATGGTCAATCCACCCACACAGCCTTCTGCCCTTTACAGTCAGGCTCTGCTCCCTTCTGTGTCATCTTGAAAAGGCCTGATGTCTCTGAGACTCAATATTCCCATCTATAAGTGAGGACAGGAATAATTCATGCTTCATGAGGTTATGTGACACTGAGGGAGTTATCATACAGAGGCACATAGAACCACCCCAAATAATAAAAAATAAAATCTAGAGCCAGTATCTTGAGGTTCAAATTCCAGCTCTGCTGGCTGTGTGAGCCTGTGTACATTACTTAACTTCTCTTTGCTTCATTTCTCTCTAAAACAGAATAACAGCACCTACCTCGTACGGTTGATACAGACGCTGAATGTGTTAGAAAGAAAGCACTTAGACTGGTGTCCTGCACGTGGTAAATGCTGAGAAACAGCTCAGACGTGCCGGGCTTGGGCCCAATGTCATATCTGTGGAATTCCAGAATCTACATTCAACTGCACCTCAAGAAATGCAACTCAGTAACACCCACACATCAGGACCAAGGAATACCCACTGGGCGGTAAGAGGAACCCAGAAACACACAGCCAAGTGCAATGTGGCACAGCCGCCAGTAGGTGTGTACTGAGATCAGCCTGTTCCACCCTGAACCGCAGAAAGTGGGGCTGCCCACCAGCTGACGGCTTGGTGCTTGGTCCCCTGGCCTGCGCCCAGGGATGGGAGAAAGACCAATGGGCGCTGCTTACCTTCATAGTGAGAACACAGGGCTCCTTTGTTCTGCCTGTGAGTTGTGATTTCATGATGCAACTTGCTTCCAAAGCTGCCATGGCCCAAGTCTGGCCAGAAACAGGATCCCAGGCTCCTGCTGAGAACTCCAGGTCCCCTTGGGAGAGGAGAGGGAAACACAGGACCCAGACTGGAAGATGGGGTGTGGGGTCACCCGGCCGTCCCTGTGCCCATGGCCAACGGTGTGTGCCAGGGTGAAGGCTGAGCCCCTCTGCAGCCCTACTTAATGCTTACTGAGCACCTGCTATATGCCCACCTTCCTCCAGGCCTGTTTAAGTCAACATCTATGATCCTGAGAATCCCATGGAGCAGGTGCCACTACTCTCCCCATTTCAGGAACCTGGACACAGAGGCTCAAAGGTCAGCAGACAGGCCAGAGGTCATTTTTAGACCAGTAAGTGGTGGGCAGAGGCTAGACCCAGGCCAGCATTGATTCCACACCAGAGGCAGAGTGAGGTTGTAGGTCAGGGTGGACTCTGGAGCCACACCACCTGGGCACCAAGCCCGAGTCTGCTGTCTATAGGGTGTGTGACCCTGTGCACTTTCCCTCTGTGCCCACAGCTCCTCGTCTACAATATGGGCCAAAGAGAACTCTTACTTCTTAGAGCTGCTGCATCCTGCAGGTCCCTACAAGTCCCCTTTCTGAATACAGGGAAGGGTTTCTGGGCTGGGGGCTCTCAAAGGTATCGGCATCACCTGGAAACCTGTCAGAAAAGCAGATTCTTGGTCCCTTCCCAGGCCTGCTGACTCAGAGACCACTGTGGGCCCAGCCATCCATGTTTCCTGTGCCCTCCAGGGATTCTGGGAGCGTGACCCTGTCTGAGAACCACCCATCTGGGCAGTTACATTGGCGTGGGTTTTTGAACTGGGCTTATCTCAGTTCAAACCTTGGCTAAGCCCTTCTGCAGGGAAAGTTGGGTAAGTTCTGGAACTTTCTGCCCTATGGTGGTCTTAGAGATAAAATAAGGATCATCATCTTACCCTGGAGATCTTAGTCAGGGTCAAAGAGGAGAAAGCAGTGGTAAAGGGCTTATTAAACTGTGGAGTGCCACCCAAGGTCACCAAGTCACACTCTCCTCTGTGTGTCCCCTGCAGAGCCTCCCTCCCTGATGCCCTTGGGTCTGGGGTGACATGGGAGGTGAAGACATGGAAACACATTCACATCTCTGCCCTGCCCCCATCACCCAGCCGCCAGCAGAGCCTGGAGCTGCATGCTGGAGCTGCAGTTTGAGCAGGAGCCTCCGGACACAGGCGGCCCAGCACCTGTTCCCATCCCCGGCCAGGTTTCACAGCCACCCTCCAACCCTGGGCTGGCCCGAGCCTGGCTGTGGCTCCAGGTCGAGCTCCTGAAACCGGCTGCTCTTGAAGACAGCACAGCATCTGAGTCCTGAGTCCCTAAAGAGTGTACTGGGGATGGTGGGAGTGGAAAGGCCAGGCTTCTGACAGCCTGGGCCCCATGCAGAGCTCTCCCAGAGCCAGAGCAGGTCTGGAGTTTGCTATCCACTGGCCAGCGGCCACACGTTCCCCTGCCCTCCGCAGCCATCTGTCTGCAGGCAGATCAGTCCCACAAGACTCCGCCAGGTCAGGAAGCCACCACAGGCCCCCCAAGTGAACCTTCCTACTCCTGGGCTCCTGGGAGGGTTTGGCAAGACCTGCTCACTGCCCCTGAAAGGCTCTGACCACTGAGGCTCCAAGGAAGATGGAGCCTCACTCTCCCACAGCAGGCAAAGCTGTCCCCTGCTTTATGCTGCTGTGCAGAAGGGCCCAGAACAAGGGGCTCCCCAGGGCCGGCCCAACAGCCGGAATGCCACAGGGTAGAAGGTTCTCAGGTCACTCCCTCCCGAGAAGCAGGGCTTCAACCCTCACATAGCTGCTTCTGGTGTTCCATGCTCCAGGCCCTGGGCCTCATTCCATCGTGGGGAGGTGGCACCTCACAAAGCCAGCCATTGCCCCACCAGCGGGTCTGCCTGAGGCCGGCTCATGCTCAGGGGCCTATGTTGGTGAACAGCCATCCTGAAGCTCTTAATCATTGGGGGCCCAGCCCTGCGGAGGGGAGGGAAGTATAGCCAGGGGGCGAGGAAAGAAGCTGAGCTGCAGAAGTGCTCACACAGCTCTGGAGCCGGGACCACGTTGTGCAGCTCCACTGAGCTGGGGCACGATCACGGGATGCAGATCGCCCCGGGAGGGGGGCAGGCCCCTGGGGGAGGTGTCCTTCTGCAGGGGGCAATCCTCTAGAAGAGGAGCAACAGGTGAGCGACCAGCCTACAGACCCCCAGCAGCAGGGGACTTGCCCTCCATGTCCCACAGCATCTACCCTAGGCCCCTGAGAACACAGAGTGAAGTGGGGCCAGCATTGTCCTGCTGCTCCTGGGCCAGCAAGGCGGCTGGAGGAGACGTGGGGGAGATCTCCCAGACCCCACCATGGAGGCAATGACACATACCACAACCACCCAGGGAAGGATTCTGAAGGCACCCAAGGCAAAGCTGC